>NW_028277075.1:48852500-49185000 GCF_059951505.1 Python bivittatus
ACTTAATACAGAATATTCATTGAATTGCATAAAGCAAAATTACTTGGAGTGAGAGGAAGGACCTGGCAAATTATTGGTGTCTTGATTGTAACAGCAAATAACAAAGTAATGTCCTATTTACTATTAAGGATGCTGAAGACAAAGTACATGATCTAATAAATCAGCAAGTTGCTAATATTGATACTTGACTTTATTA
Organism: Python bivittatus; assembly: GCF_059951505.1. Taxonomy (NCBI): domain Eukaryota; kingdom Metazoa; phylum Chordata; class Lepidosauria; order Squamata; family Pythonidae; genus Python; species Python bivittatus. The sequence continues at coordinate 48,852,697 of NW_028277075.1, forward strand.
TGCTGAGTCAAAGGATGAAATTAATTATTTTTAAATAATATAGGTGTTCCAAAGATAACACAGAATCAAGCATTTTTTCTAGCTGTGACTTCACCTCCAGATAATAATAATATTATGAAGGCAGAAAAAGGTCCTGGTCATGATGGCCCATCTACTGAGTGGTATATGTTGAATTTTATTGTTGTGTTGTTCCGCCATTGTTGAAGGTTCATAATGATGCTTTTTTGAATACAATTTATTTCCAACTTCTTTAATGAGGCTTATGTAACTTGATTTTGAAGGTTGGTAAACTTTCTGCTCATTGTGTAAGCTATTGCCCAGCATCCTTATGGAATGTAGATGCTAAAATGTTGAGTGTGATCCTAACATATAGACACCTATATAGACATATAGACATGCTAATTATCCACATTCGTTTCCAGTGGCTCCCAAGAGTTCTATGCTTTTTGATATAGATACTGTATATAGATATAGATAATGTAGATTGTTGTTATGAAGTCCTCTGTCCTTTCATCTCTTACCTGTTTTTCATGTCTTTCTCCCTCTCCCTGCTCTTCCTTGCTTTTTTGTTTTACACTTGCTAGTTACCTTGTATGTTTGTTGAAGCTTAATAAATAAACACCATTATATTTTTTGTTACCTGAACTAAATGACATGTATGCTTGTTCTGACCTAGATATAAAGATTGATTGGGAGTATGCTGGGTGCAAACTAAACTGGAAATCACCCATGGAAATTTTCCAGAAAAGCTTCAAATAATATTAAGTTGCTAATTAATATTTTAGGTATATGTATCTGGGGAAAAATGGAACTGGTGATGGTTGTTTCATCAGACACAGAAAATTCCTTTGAAATGATGCAGCTGCAGGTTTTGATGCAAGTTTTGATCAAATATTGGATTCCTTTCCCTTTTTTATTAATTGGATTTAAATATGTTACTTTTACACTTTAGCCAGGTTTATTAAAATTGAATGATGTCCTCACCATTATGGAACTCATAAAAATGCTCTTTATCTTTAGAAATCCTCTTAATATTGGAACAGTTGGTCTGTTCTATCGGGCAAGTGAAGGACATTTTGGGCCCAAAATGGCTGGCGATGAACACAATTTATTATACACTTATGGTATTATGTCTCATTGATAATTATGATTGTTTGATATTAATATTTATTGATAATATGCAGCCTTTTGGTAAATTATCACTGTTACTTATTTTGTTGGAGTTAAGTTTCATATTGTCCCTATAGTTCCTAATGTATCTACAGCAATTTGTAAAAATTGGGTCTTTACTTGGTATTTGAATTCTTAAAGATGTCTAAATAATTATCCCAAGGGGAAAACATGTTTGTAGATGTAAATGCTTCAAATTGTTTATCTCATATTAATATTGATATGACTATATGGTTAAAAATCCCAGAGAGTTCATGTGGGAATATAAACATTGTAAAAATGAATATTAAAGACTGATATATGTACTTAGAGGAATTTCAAGTAGTTTGATAAACTGTTAAGAAAGTTTTTATGGGAAGGACAAATCCTAAATTTTCTTTCTCTAACTTTCAGTATTATATGATAATGGAATTTTAACTTTCCTGACTTTCAGCTTAACATCAGGCAGATATTTTGATTTCTATTTCTCTAAGTGATCATGTCCAAACTCCGTTATTTATTCATTCACTCATTTATTCAATCATTCCACTTACAAACTACCTAGTCATGGTGCTTTACTGTAACAATTATGGACAGAACAAAAAGTTATGATGTGATCCTTCTGACATCATGGCAGGCATGATTCCTTTTAAATCAAAATTCTACTTTATTTCTAGCATTAATGGCTGAAAGGCATATTTGGAAGATGTTGGGATGGCAGTACAATATAATTTTGACCTGATTCACATGATAAACATACACTTATGGATAATCCTAGTAGGAAAATCTTTTTTAAAAAAATAATACACAGACTAGTAAGGATGTTAATGCTTTAGAGAAGCTAATTGTCTATCGGGTTTTTATACCATCTAAACCAGTGATTCTCAACCTTTTTGAAGCTGCCGCCCCCCTAAGGAGTGGAAAATTTTCAACGCCCCCCTTTGTGAAAATCCTGTAATTTAGGGTATGGGGAGGGGGGGAGTTACTGAATTATAAAAGGCAAAAATTTTAAGTAATTTTTTTCAGTAGACTTACACACCAAATTTGTTTGATTTAACTTGATACTTTTGCCCTGGAAGGTAATTGCATTCCTTTTATTAAAATTAAAATGACTAATGCAAAAAAAAGCTTAAATGCTCTTTTATGTAAATACATTTATTTCAAAATGCTGTAAATGCGTTTATTTATTTTTTTGATGCTCGTTTTTTTAAATTTTTAAATTTTTAATTTTATTAATTTTATTTTTTTTGCAAATGCTTTTTTTTTTATAAATTTTTTATTTTTTACAACAAACACAAACAATAACATAAAAAGCATAAAAAAAACCATCTTCCATTTTAAACCGTGTGTCAGCCAGTTACCAATCATTTGTGCCATCCTTTCATAATCTTCACTCATCATTTATATAAAATCTCATGTCATCTATCTAACACATATTTATATACTTATCAATTATCAATTATTATTCATTTGTTACTAGTCTATAACACCAGCTTTCATAATAGGATTTATATCATTTTTATCCATTGATTATATATATATATATATATATATATATATATATATATATAGTAATTTATATCAGTTTGTCAAGTTTCTATTATATAATTTGCTGATCTATTACATTACTATATCTTTTCATCCAACCATTGATAAAACAAATCCCATATCATATAGAATTGTTTATCTTCTTGCTCTCTAATTTCAAATGTTAATTTACTCATCTCTGCACATTCCATAATTTTCTTAATGACTTCCTCCTGCATAGGTACTTTTTCATTTTTCCAATTTTTAGCAAATACAATTCTAGCCGCTGTCAGAACATTTACAATCAAATATTTCAGTTCTTTACTATATGTTTCAGGTATAATTCCTAATAGGAATATCTCTGGTTTAAAGTCTATATGTTGTTTTATCATTTTTTCCAACCATGTGTGGATTTTAATCCAATATCTTTTAGCTTCTGGGCATGTCCACCACATATGGTAATATGTACCGGGCTTCTGATGACACTTCCAACATTTATCAGACTTGTTCTTGTACATTCTCGCAATCCTTGCTGGAGGTAAATGCCACCTATAAAACATCTTATACAGATTTTCTTTATATGCAGTTGACATTGTCATTTTATAGTTTTGAGACCATAATTTTTGCCACTTCTCTAAATCAATTCCGTATCCAAAATTTTTCCCCCATGCGATCATTGTATCTTTAACCTGTTCTTCCTCCATCTTAAATTCTAGTAAATGTCCATAAAGTTTTTTAATCACCTTTTCATCAGTACCCATCAAAATTTTGTCTAAAACAGTCAGCTCATCATAAATACCTTCTGCTTTAAAATCTTTATCGAATCTAGATTGTATTTGCAAATATGAGAACCAGTTCATTTTTATACCTTGTTCTTCCAACGCTTGCATAGTTTTAAGTTCACCCTTTTCATTCAATATCTCAGTATATCTAACTGTTTGTTCCTTTTTATATGTTATTGAATAAGAAAAGGCTTCAATAGTGGATATCCATCGTGGAACTTTTAAATAATATTGTCTTCTTGTCTTCTCCCAGTTTAAAAACAATGCCTCTCGAATATAATGCCTTCTAAAGTAGCCCTGTGTTTTCGTTCCCTTATACCATAAGAAAGCATGCCAGCCCAACAACAGGTCCCTCTAAGGTCAATAGTCTATTATTTCTTAAAGTTATCCAGTCCTTTACCCACATCAGATTTGTCGCCTGATAGTATAATTCCCAGTTAGGCAAGGCAAACCCACCTCTTACTCTTGCATCTTGTAGTAATTTAAGCTTTATTCTTGCCTTTTTACCCTGCCAGATGTATTTCAATACAATTTTATTTAAATCATCAAAAAACTCTTTCCCTAAACGAATTGGAATTGTCTGGAATAGATATAAGATCCTAGGCAATATATTCATCTTAATAGTGGATATTCTCCCAATCATTGATAATTGTAAATTCTCCCATTTTGTCAGATCTATTGCAATCTGTCGTTTAAGTTTAACATAATTATCCTCCTTCAATGTACTACATCTTGGTGTAATATATATCCCTAGGTATTTAACCCTGTTTGTGACCTGTATTTCCAAGACTTCTTCCAATTCTTTCTTTTGCCTTGCTAACATATTCTTTGTTAATATCTTTGTTTTATCTTTGTTTATTTTTAATCCTGCTACGTTTCCATATTCTTCTATCTTTTCAATTAATTTAGGTGCTGTTTCCAGTGGGTCCTCTAGTATAAATACTAGGTCATCTGCGAAGGCTTGCAATTTGTACTCTTCCTTTTTGATCTTCATTCCTTTTATTTCTTTCTCTTCTCTTATATTCCTGTTCAACACTTCTAATGTTAAGACAAACAACAAGGGCGATAGTGGACAACCTTGTCTCGTCCCTTTTGTTATGTCTATCTGTTCTGTTAAATCTCCATTTATCATAATTTTTGCAGTCTGCTTGTGATATATTGTTTCAATGGCTTGGGTAAATTTTCTACCAAAGCCCATTTGTTCCAATTGCAGTAGCATAAATCGCCAATTCACGTTGTCAAAGGCTTTTTGTGCATCTAAAAATATCAAGGCCATTTGCTTTTCAGGATGTGCCTCATAGTATTCCAATGTGTCGAGAATTACTCTCATGTTGCCTTTAATTTGTCTCTTTGGCAAAAATCCGTTTTGATCAACATGGATAAAGTTATTCAAATATCTTTTTAGTCTTTCTGCCAATATTGAAGCAAAAATTTTATAATCTGAATTTAATAAGGATATAGGTCTATAATTTTTAACCTGTTGTGGGTCAGCGTCCTCCTTTGGTATAAGTGTAATATATGCTTCAGTCCATGTTTGGGGTATCCTCTTCTTTGTCATAACCTCATTCATAACTTCCAATAGTTGAAGGCTCAATATGTCCTGGAAGGTTTTGTAAAATTCCACTGGCAGTCCATCTGGACCCGGGGCTTTCCCGACATTCTGCTTTTTTAGAGCTTCTGTTAATTCCATCATAGTTATATTCCCCTCTAACATTATTTCAGTGTCTTTAGGTATCTGAGGCAATTTCGCTTTCTGTAAATATTGTCTTACTTCTTCTTCTTGTACATTCTCTTGATAATACAATTTTCCATAGTAGTCTTGTATAATTTTTTTCTTGTCCTCATTACCAAAACAGATCTGTCCTTCTTCATTTATCAATTGATTAATCCTTTTTGATTCTCTCTCTTTTCTCAGTTTATAGGCTAGCCATCTACCTGGTTTATTTGCATCTTCAAAGTAATTCTGTTTAGCACTTCTAATTTTTTGTGCCAGTTCCTCCTTTTCCATTAATCCCATTTTATGTTTAATTAGATCCATTTTCACTTTAATATCTTTTTTTTGCGGGGATTTCTGTAACTCTTCTTCCAATTTTTTATGATCATTCTCCAGTAGTTTAAAAGTCTTTTTCTGCGTTATATTTCTTTTTCTTGTATAATCAATTATTAAACCTCTTGTATAAGCCTTCATTGTATCCCAAAGATTCTGTAATGATGTATCCTCTTTTTTATTTTCATTAAAAAAGAAGGTAAGTTCTTTCTCTATTTTTTGTTTGAAATCTTTTTCTTTTAGTATCCTATTATTTAAAGTCCATCTAAATCTCTTCCGTTGTCCTTTCCAAATAACTACCATTGGGTTGTGGTCGGCCCAAGTACTTGTTTGTATTTCAATTTCTCGAATGTTAGCAAATAAGTCCGCTGACATCCATATCATGTCAATTCTAGACCAAGATGTATGTCTGTCTGAATAAAAAGTATATTGTTTATTTGCTGGATTTCTTTCTCTCCATGCATCTTTCAAGTCTATTTCTTCTATCATTCGAAGGAAGGATTTTGGCAATGTCTTCCTAGTTCTCTTTGTCAATTTCTGTGTTTTATAGTTCAATTGATCATTCATTATTCCATTAAAATCTCCCATCATACAGATGTTAACATAGTCCAATTCAGCTATTTTCATATGTAATTTCCTATAAAATTCTTCTTGATTGTCATTGGGAGCATAAATTGCAATTAAAAGAATTTTAACATTATTATCTATTATTTCAACCATCAAAATCCTTCCATCATCATCCGCATAGATTTGTTCTGCTGGCATTGTATCTCTAATATATAGGACCACTCCTCTTTTTTTACATTGTGTCAAGGAAGTAAATAATTTACCCAGTTTTTTTTTGCTGCAACAAATATTCGTGTTGTTTTTTGATATGTACTTCTTGCAGACAAATTATATCAAACTTTAACTTCTCTAATTTATGAAATACTTTCCTTCTTTTAATAGCCAGATTAAGTCCATTTATATTGATCGTAATCAATTTTCTTTCCTCCATGTTAGGCTTTATACGAGGGTTTAATTGCTCTAGTAGATCTTACTTCTCGTTGTTCTCTGGGAACACCATCTCCCCCACTTTCTTCTTTTTCTTTTCCAGTTGCTGCTGCACCTTCTTCTTGAAACTCAATTAACGATTCTGCAAATGCTTTTTTAATGTTTAAAATTTTTTTATTTTTAATTAGATAATTAAAAAAACAGCAAAAAAATACGCTGAAAATTTTTTTGATGATAGGCCACAGTCCTGGGTAGAGGCGATTGATGTTACTTTGAAGCCAAAATTCTGTGAGGCGATCACCATTCTGGAAGCTGGCTTTCAAAGTTTCATTAGTTTCTTAAAATTAATAATTCAGGACCACAATAAAGAACTAATAAGCGCACTTACCTAGCCGACTGGCCAAATAAACAATGAAAGTAAATCGAAACTGAGGGGAAAAAACAGAAATGAAGCGAACGAAAAGCAACTCAAGAAACACGGGTCAAATCAAACATTCATATTGAAAGGACGCTCAACGCACGCATTGCGATTAATCACGCGGGAAGACAGCTGACGCACGTGCTGCGATTAATCGCGCAGGAAAACAGCTGACGCATGCGCTGTGCTGGTTGGGATCGGAGAAGAATCGTAGTGTTGAGTTCTTCAAGGTCATCCTACCTAGAATACAAATTCGTCTCACCATTCTTAGAAGTGCGTGAGGGCAGCCGTCGTGTAAGTTCGTTTTATTGCTGGTACAAATGGTGTAAACCAGATAATCGATTTAATAAATTTCTTTGGGAGTTTTAAAATTAAGTTCGAATGCCAAAACATGCTCATCGCCCCCCTACCGCCCAAAACAAGTTCACCGCCCCTCAGCATCCTCCCACTGCCCCCCGGGGGGCGGTACCGCCCCTGTTGAGAACCAATGATTTAAACAGTTGCCAGAGGAATTTGGATTGTGGAATGGCACTGAATGCAAAGAATTTTTTTTTTTCTTAATTTTCCAATTGGATCCAAATACATTGGCCGCATCTAATTCCTGGATTACTAGCAGAACTGATATGTGTTTTGGATTATTCCAAATCTACACTATTTTTATAGACAATTCAAAAGTATTGTTCAGGTGGATATTAGTTGTTTGCAGGAATTTTGGAATAACTTATATTAACAGATACATTTTTTTAAAAAAAAGAGTTTTCCTTTTGATTTTAAGATAAGACTGAAAATATTTTTTCATATTTATTGGACACCTCCAGATATTGTTTATAAAAGATCCAGCTCTTGACTTCATGTTGTTGGAAGTGTAAAATTATGGAGGGGATTCTTATGCATATGAAATGGGCTTAGCTCTCCATCAACCTGTTTTGGTTTAATACCCATAGGTTTGCTAATATTGTTTTGTGAAGTATGAGGTGGTTTAAAAGTAAATATGATTTGGAATTATATGCCAAATCATCATTATATACCAAATGATCTTACAAGAAGGACTAAGCACAGGGTGATGCAAAAAAGATTACTCTTTTACAATGGCAAAACAGTGCCATTCTGGATTACAGTCCTGGATTGATAATGTGGCTTTATACCAATGTTATGGAAAGAATTATCAATAGTACTGTGTGGTCAAGGCTTAGTTCTTTGTTTTAAGAACTGAACTGATCTCTGTGTGTATTACAATATATATTTTATTCTGTCTCCCTGTTTCCCTGTTTCCCTGTTTCCCTATTTCTTTTTCCTTTTTCCTTTTTCCTTTTTCCTTTTTCCTTTTTCCTTTTTCCTTTTTCCTTTTTCCATCTTCTTCTTAAACAATAAGTTTTAAATAACAGGATATCTTATCATAGAGGCAAAATATGAAGCTGGAGAATTGTAAGATGATAAGCATTTCCACAGACAGAAAGGCTTGCCAGGTGTGCAAACTACCCAGCATCTATAGAAGACTACTTCACTCCAGCCCTGCCTAGGACACCTTCAGGCTTCCACTGGAAGAGGAATGAGGTTCACTATTTTCAGAATCACTCATGAAGTTCATACTTACACAATGGCTGATAAACAAATCCTACAATTTCAGGACTTTTCTATAGCAAGTTGACTCCTCCAAGAATTGTAGCATTTGTCAAGGCTAATTAACATTAGTTAACACTTAGAATGACTTCTAAGTTCTGTGGGTATTCTTTTCTAAAAAAGGAAAACAACAATCATAGCCTTGCATTCCCTGAACTCACACTGCTGCCCTAGAGCAGAAGAAGGAGAATCCTCATCTTCTTTATTTGGGGCCAAAGGGATACCCTGCTTCAGATTCCCTGTCCCAGTTGTTATGTATATTTGGCTTCTATGAACCCAAGTAGAAAAATGTACAATACTTGATAACAAGCTATATGATGTAGGAAATTGTATATACATGCATTTAAACTATGAAACCCATAATGCTATCTTGTAAGCAAATGCATTGGCATCTCACAATTACAGAGCTCATAATTTTATGAGAATGAAACATGCAATCATTAAAATAGCAGAGGCCTTTATCTGAAAATGCAGGATTGTCCCAAGAGAACAGAACTGAAAGAAGCAGATGAATTTCCCACAGGAATCTACCACTACAACCAGGAAAGAGTGCTATAATAAATATGGTAATAAAGTTGTTCCTCAGACTTTCACACATTTCTAGTCATAGATATTGTCAGGATTTTTCAGATTCTAAATCAGGAAAGACTAATTCAGAAGGGAATAGCTTCAGTATAAGACACAACCACTGAATTTCCAGGCAGAGATAAAGGACAAAGATTTTTTTCCTCCTCTATCTTAAAGCTAAAAGTAAAATTTTCAAGAACTAGAGAAGACAGATATTCCTAAGAGATTGTCATTTAGACCTTATATTACAGAATTCCAAAAAAAAAAAAACCCAGCTCAAATCAGCAAATATCATTGATAATTAGATTCTCATAGAATAGGTTTAAAAATGAATATATATAATCCATAAATTGGCAATACAGTGGAACCTCGGTTTACGAACTTAATTCGGCCCGTGACTCTGGTTGCAACCCGAATTGGTCGCAACCCGAAGAAAATTTCCCCATAAGGTTCAATGTAATTACCGTTAATCTGTTCTGGCGTGGAGGACAGGTTAGGGTTAGGGTTAGGGTTAGGGTTAAGGTTAGGGTTAGACTATTGCTTGGAGGGAGAGTCCCCCTCCCTACGACCACGTGTCAGGGGCAGAAAATGGCCACGGACCTCGTGTCAGGGGCGGAAAAATGGCTGCGGACCACGTGTCAGGGGCGGAAAAATGGCCACAGACCATGTGTCAGGGGCAGAAAAATGGCCATGGACCATGTGTCAGGGGTGGAAAATGGCCGCGGACCACGTGTCAGGGGCGGAAAAATGGCCGCGGACCGTGTCACGGGAGGGAAAATGGCCGCGTATCCTGTTCATACCCCGAGGCGGAGTTCGCAAACCGAAGCAAAATTTTGCAGCCGGAGCTGGTCGTAACCCGAAAAGTTCATTAACAGAAGCATTCGTAACCCGAGGTTCCACTGTATATATAATCCATAAGTGAACAATTGCAACTTTATTTATCCTACAATTTTATTTTACCACAATTTTTTTTTAGATTTTTCCCCCCCACCTTTATTATTTTTACAAATAACTCAAGGCAGCAAACGTATCTAATACTCCTTCCGCCTATTTTCCCCATGACAACAACTCTGTGAGGTGAGTTGGGCTGAGAGAGAATGATTGGTTCAAAGTCACCCAACCAGCTTTCATGCCTAAGGCAGGTCTAGAACTCATAGTTTCCTGGTTTCTAGCCTGGTGCCTTAACCACTAGACCAAACTGGTTCTACAGTATATATTATAGTACATATGAAGATTTCAACCCTAAAAATATATACAAAATATTTTTAAATTACTTTAAAATAAAACTGAAGAATCTTAAGAACGCACAAATATTAATCACAAATGGCAACTTGATAGTGAGGTTCACCTTCAGACCATAATTTTCTGCTAGAACAAAAAAGAGCCCACTACATAAGTTTAAAGTAAACTAGACAACCCGTGACCCACTGGGTCATCATTTCAGAGATATTTCCTTACCTAAACAGAGAAACAGAATGACCAAGGGCAAAAAAGCAGTGGGAGTGGGAGTGACTTGTGACTTGCTGTCAGCATTCCTATTGACTTTGCTTGTGGGAAGCTGTCAGGAAGCATCAGAAATCTTCTTCCCTCCTGCCTGCCTGCCTGCCTGCCTGCCTGCCTGCCTGCCTGCCTGCCTTCCTTCCTTCCTTCCTTCCTTCCTTCCTTCCTTCCTTCCTTCCTTCCTTCCTTCCTTCCTTCCTTCCTCTCTTCCATAAATAATATCAGCTTGCACTATTTGCCCTTCCCTCAAGACTCTTAGGAAAGCCCTGGTGAAGCCTCCTCCTCCTACTCAGCTGACTCGTGGAATTGCCTGCCACTTTGCTGGGTGGAGGTGAAACAAAGGGAGCCATGGACCATGAGGAAAATTGCACACCCACTCCTCATTCTGATTTGTCCCCAAGGGCCCCCTCCCTTGATGGAGGAAGAGGGCTCACACATCGACTGCCAGTGCCCCTCAGCCAATCCTACCTTGCCAGCAGGCATCTGAGTTGCCCCTAGTCCTTCCCTCAACTCCCACTGCCATTAAGAGATTTAAAATTTCAGCCTTGGTTCCAAAGCAGCCAGTTGTTGTTCACCCGTCAGGCCTTGCTGCAGCTGATTGGGTGCAGGGGATAAAGGGAGGCAGGAAAGAGGTCAGGGATACGCCCATGACGATCATGTGATCTGGCCTGACTGCAGTGGCATGGCAGTGTAGCAGTACTGAAGCGGCCACAAATTTCCCAAATTTCAATCCCATGGGAGTTATGGGTCCCGGATTTTGGATGCATTCTGTAGGTTAGCCCATTTGGGGTACCTTGGTTCAAAAATTGTTGCCCTATGACACACCATTTTTCCCAGCTAAAGGTTACAAACATGAGAGTTTTAGTAGTATATAGATGGGGGATGAATAGGGGAGTAACAGAACAGACTTTCATTAGATGATTAAAAGGCCATCAATAACTTTGTAGATGATAACCAGCACTTTGAATTGCACCCTGATACCTACTGGTAACCAATGCAGCTTGTGCAGAAGTGGTGCTACTTAGGTGAACTGAGGTGTGTCTGTAACCACCCAGGTTGCTGCACTCCAGAGCAGCTATAGCTTCTGAGTGTCTTATAGGGCAGCCTCTTGTAGAGCACATTGCAGTAATCCAAGCAAGAGTTTACCATGGAATGAATGATCCCGAGCAGAGCCTCCCAGTCCAGAAACGGGCCAAATGGTGCACAAGAGAGATTTTGCAAAGGCCTTCCTAGGCACAGCTGTCATCTGCTTCTCAAGAACCCTCAGATTGCACACCAGTTCTGACTGATGCAGTCCATCCCTTTCCAAAACTAAAGATCCAAGATCTCCAGGACCCAGTGATTTTAAAACCCACATACTCTCACTCATGCTAGGGTTTAGCCTGAGCCTGTTCCTCCTTATCTTCAAACACTGTCACAGAACTCTGATGGCTTCACTTGGACAACCAGGGGCTGAGATATATCTCAGGTACTAGGTACCCTCAGCATTCTCTTGATACCTACAGTCGTGTGAAAAAGAAAGTACACCTTCTTTGAGTTCTATGGTTTTACATATCAGGACATAATAAAAATCATCTGGTCCAAAAGTAAGTAAATGCAACCTCAGATGAACAACAACACATGACATATTACACCATGTCATCATTTATTTTACAAAAAGAAAGCCAAAATGGAGAAGCCATGTGTGAAAAACTAAGTACACCCTTACTGCTTCCATAGGTATGAAGAGGCTAAGTAGCAACCAGGTGCTGCTAATCAAATGCCCTTGATCAATTGATCATCACCAAGTGTGACTACCTCTATAAAAGCCAAAGTTTTAGAAGTTTGCTGGTCTTGAGCACTGAGGTGTGTGTTCACACAATGCCAAAGAGTAAAGACGTCAGCAATGATCTTAGAGAAGCAATTGTTGCTGCCCATCAATCTGGGAAGGGTTATAAGGCCATTTCCAAACAATTTAAAGTCCATCATTCTACAGTGAGGAAGATTATTCACAAGTGGAAAACATTCGAGACAGTTGAGAATCTTCCCAGGAGTGGACATCCCAGTAAATTCACCCCAAGGTCACCCTGTGCAATGCTCAGAGAAATTGCAAAAAATCCAAGAGTTACATCTCAGACTCTACAGGCCTCAGTTAGCATGTTAAATGTTAAAGTTCATGACAGTACAATTAGAAAAAGACTGAACAAGCTTGGTTTGTTTGGAAGGGTTGCCAGGAGAAAGCCTCTTCTCTCTAAAAAGAACATGGCAGCACGGCTTAGGTTTGCAAAGTTGCATCTGAACAAATCACAAGACTTCTGGAACACTGTCCTTTGGACAGACGAGACCAAAGTGGAGATGTTTGGCCATAATGCACAGCGCCACATTTGGCAAAAACCAAACACAGCTTGTCAGCACAAACATCTCATAACAACTGTCAAGCACGGTGGTGGAGGGGTGATGATTTGGGCTTGTTTTGCAGCCACAGGACCTGGGCACCTTGCAGTTACTGAGTCGACCATGAACTCCTCTGTATACCAAAGTATTCTAGAGTCAAATGTGAGGCCATCTGTCCGACAGCTGAAGCTTGGCCGACATGGGGTCATGCAACAGGACAATGATCCCAAACACACCAGCAAATCTACAACAGAATGGCTGAAAAAGAAAAGAGTCAAGGTGTTGCAATGGCCCAGTCGAAGTCCAGACCTCAACCCGATTGAAATGCTGTGGCGGGACCTCAAGAGAGCTGTGCACAAACAAATGCCCACAAACCTCAATAAACTGAAACAATGTTGTAAAGAAGAGTGGGTCAAAATTCCTCCACAACGATGTGAAAGACTGATGAAGTCATACAGAAAACGATTACTTCACGTTATTGCTGCTAAAGGTGGTTCTACAAGCTATTGAATCATAAGGTGTACTTAGTTTTTCACACATGGCTTCTCCATTTTGGCTTTCTTTTTGTGAAATAAATGATGACATGGTGTAATATGTCATGTGTTGTTGTTCATCTGAGGTTGTATTTACCTACTTTTGAGAACTGCTAAGGACCAGATGATTTTTATTATGTCCTGATACGTAAAACCATAGAACTCAAAGAGGGTACTTTCTTTTTCACAGGACTGTAACTTTATGTCATAAGATCATATAAGTCTATCCCTACAGGGATGCCACAGTGATCTCTCTACATTCATATATTCTTGTGAAATATTTATAAAGTGACAAGAGTAATACATGAGTGGCCACCTGCAGATCTGATAGCTCTAAGGAGCATTTGCCAGGCTTTTTTATTTTACTTTTTAGTTTTTTTCAGAGATACAGTGGTACCTCGAGTTACGAATGCCCCTCCTTACAAATTTTTCGAGACACGACCAGCTCTGGCCCCAAAAATTTACCTCGACTTGCGAACTCCACCTCGAGTTATGAACCGGATCCACGGCCATTTTCCCTGCTGCCACGCGGTCGCGGCTTCCTGTGGGCGAGATCGCGGTAGCAAGGAGACGTTCAGTGAGGCTTGTGGTGTGTTTTGTGGCGTTTGGAAGGTGTTTGGTGTGCTTGTCAGCATGGCTCCAAAGAAAATGCAGAGCAGGCTTGGCAAGAATAAGGCTTTGAAGAAAAAAGTGACGATCGAACTTAAGAAGGACATTATAGAAAAGCACAATCGTGGTATTCGTGTGACTGATCTGGCCATGGAGTACAAGATGGCGAAGTCAACCATCTTGACTATTTTCATGTTTTTGTGGTTTAAAAATAAAATGCATATGTTTCAGAACTGTTTAACCGTATGTATTTACATTGAACCTTATGGGGGAAATTTGCCTCGTGGTGCGACCAAATTCGGAGGGCGGATTAGCCGTATTTACATTGAACCTTATGGGAAAATTTACCTCGAGTTGCGACCAACTCGAGTTGCAACCAGAGTCACGGAATGGATTAAGTTCATAACTAGAGGTACCACTGTACTGTACTGTGCTTAATATCTTTTTATTGCTGATTTTACTTTGGCCTCGGTTGGCTGGGTGGTTGGTTGGCTGTCTGTCTGTTTTTGGTTTTGGGGGGGAGGTTTACATTTTATTTTACCATATCCTTACATTTCATTGTCAATATTTTGAGAATTTCTCAGACAGCTACAGTTATTGAATGGCATAGAAATGAATGAATAAATGATTGTGCAACTAGGAGTTTTCTTTGACTATTTGTACATCAGAATTTAGATAGGAAGGTTAAAACTTTTTTTTAAAGGTCTTTATCTGAACCACCAGAATTCTGAAAACAATTTCAAAATCCTTGTATTTCAAAATTAAACATAAATCAAGATAGAGGGAAAAAATTGTTAAATTAGCAATTTAAACATTAAATAAGTTAATAAATAGATTAAATATATGTTTTTTCTTATCATTTAAATCTCCCTTGTTGTGAAAAAGAGTTGACATCTGTGGGCATTCAATGCATTTAGAGGACAGTTTTATATGTCAAGCATTTAATTCTAATAAGTTTGATTTCTATAACTTGCTGTCAAAATCACAGAACTTCATTAATCTTCCTTATTCCATTTAGCAATCCAGAGAACAGAATCCTTTCTTTTAAAAGGAATAGTGTATTTACACCTGTATTATATCAGCAGCTAGTTAACTGGGTGGCAGTTTCAGTAGCCAATGCATATAGAGAAGAAAAATTGCTCAATTATATCTCCAGCGAAGCGTAGAATCATCCTATTATGTTCCACTTTCCCTCCGATTATAGTTGATTAGAGAGATATAGCATTTGGGCAAAACTTCAATACAATAAACTCTGTAAGAATGTAATTAGCTTCAGGCTTTGCTTTTAGACAAGTGGGAGTGGAAAACATTGGTGTTCAAGAATGACTTGATCCTGACATACATGTAAACATTTTAATAATTTAACCTGTAAGCTGAAACTTACATGGAAATAAATTTTGTTTACTTCAGTGGGACTGAAGTAGAAATTCATATAAGATTCCATTATTAGACACTACTAGCATCTATTTCAAGTGAGGCCAAGCCCACAGAAGAACTAGATAAGATCAACCTAGCAAGAGAAATTTTGTTGAGGCCAATCTAGCAATACAATCAACCATATGTAACAGAAGTTGATCCTGAGATCAACAGATTAACCATATGTAACAGAAGTTGATCCTGAGTCTGAGAGCTAATTCTTCGATAGTATCTCCTAAGCAGGATTCCTTCCTTCCTTCCTTCCTTCCTTCCTTCCTTCCTTCCTTCCTTCCTTCCTTCCTTCCTAGTGTGTGTGTGTGTGTGTGCGTGTGTGTGTGTAAATAAAATGTAATGCATGGTACAATGTCCCTTCATGCTTTTCACATTTCCAACAACAATTAGAAATACCTTTATACTGGTGATTTCTGGATTTACTGATTAAAAAGGGCTGTGTATGGGAAGAAGGGAACTATGCTATGTAATTTTGAAGGGGGGAAATGATATCAAGTATGTCTATCGCTGCTGTAAAGAAGATCAGAAGTCACTTCTTTATCTTATTTTTTCTTTTTCTTTGCTCTCTATTGTTTTCAACACTTTTTTTCTTTATCTTTCTTCCTTTTCTTTATACATTAATTTCTTGGTGACATATACCAATGGTACATCATTTTATAAACATTCTCTGTTCAGTTATAAGACAATGTGAGTTTCAATTAACCACATTCTTTCCCATTGATCAATCTGTATATAATAACCAACATTCTTAGCCCATTTTATGATGCACTCTTTAATTTGTACTTCTTCCATTTTGAATCTCAACAGAAGTTTT
Source organism: Python bivittatus (assembly GCF_059951505.1). Taxonomy (NCBI): domain Eukaryota; kingdom Metazoa; phylum Chordata; class Lepidosauria; order Squamata; family Pythonidae; genus Python; species Python bivittatus. The sequence continues at coordinate 48,869,057 of NW_028277075.1, forward strand.
TATATTTTAGCAATTACATGTTCATCATCTGTACTTAATTCCATTTCAAATTCTGTTAAGAAGATGCCTTTCAAGTCCTATATAATTTATTTTAATCAAGCCTGCTGCCAAATCTCCCACCAGCAGGATCTCTAAGGGTCGATATTCCTCCCTCTGAGGCATCCAGTAAGAAAAAAAAAGTCACCTCTAATTATGAACTTTTTACAGCTCTTATTTCTGTTATTAGGAAACAGCATGCAGATATGTGAACAACACAACATAGGTACAATAAGTTTAAATAACACCAAGCTGTTTCACTCAATGTGATGAATCTCCCTATGCCCTTCAGGAAGGCTTGCTCAGGGCTAGCAGTTCATAACAGACTGAGCAGTCTACATAAAAGCACAGTACATTGCAAATATATTACATATTTTTTAATTTAAAAAAAAACAGCAGCAACTCTCCCTCTTTTTTGGCAAAGCCTTGCAGCAAAAAGTCCCAGGTAGTTACATCTTAGACTGCATGATCCCACCTTCATAAATCAGGTCTCTGATTTGATTTTCCTCCTCTCAGTTCTTTGAGTCTTGATTCTTCCTAACCAATTCACTGGGTGATTTGCTCATGGATGAAACTTGCCAGACTCCCTTCATCCTCATTGGCCAAGCTCCTAACAAATCCTTTGTGCACCCACGTGGTTGTTACCACTTATTAGCAGCAGGAAGTAGAATCCCAGCTGAGCAAAGTGTAGCAGAAAGAAAAGCTTAGTGACTGCTGCTTTTTTACCTCTTACTCACAAGTATTTCCCCTTCCTGGTTTGCTGGTTCTAAATGCCATTCCTTTCTCTCTTTCCCTCTTTTACCTTGCCACATCCAAAGCTAGCGTATTTTATATGCTTCCAAGTTAACTCTCTGACAATTCCAAAACTAGCTTTCTGTTCTCTATTCCAGTCCTTCTCCTACTACCTGACCTGTAGAGGCTGGTTAAACTATAATTTGGACATCATTAAGCCTAGCAGGGCAATTATTTCCTCCATTCTGTGAGTTAGCTTAACACTTTTAACCTTTCCTGAAATTACACCAACTTTATTGCATATAGTAAAGAATAAATGTAGAACTAAAACTTCTAAAGAAGATCCTATACTAGAGATAACTTAATTCTAAAAATGTCCATATCCAACTGAGTCTTAATATCACTCTTTCCCAACTTCCTGCCATCCAAATATGCTGGACTCATTTCCATAATCTCTCTCTTAGTATGGCACTAGATCAGTGTTTCTCAACCTTGGCAACTTTAAGATGAGTAGACTTCAACTTCCAGAATTCTGATCCCCAGAAGCTGGCTGGGGAATTCTGGGAGTTGAAGTCCACCCGTCTTAAACTTGTCAAGGTTGAGAAACACTGCACTAGATTATTGAAGGTTGCATTATATCATACCTACCTTGCTTCTTTCTCGGGCTCTACCCCCCTTCTTACAAGAAATTCCCTTAACTAAAATAGATTACTACTGCTTCAATCCTCTGAATCAACTGGCTGTATAATTATGACTTTTCAACTCCGAGAAAATGGCTTTTCTCCAGTTTAGGGAAGGTAGACTTTCTCAAGAGACCAGGACTGAGTGCCGATACCCAGATAAAATTGTTACATAGGGACCATCCGGCAGAGACCAGCATGCAAATAAGATCTTTTCTTTAGAAAGTACATATTTCAGAGCAAATATGGACCTCAAAAACTATGATCACACATATCCCTGGAGAAAGGGATTCAGATTTATTGAAGAACAACACAATGAAAGTATGTGAATGAGAAATAGCAATGAAGACAAAGTAGCAATAATTGGGGAAGCAGAATTTATGGGGAGCTATCCTTTATGCAATATATAGTATTGAGGGAATAGTAGTCAAAACATAAAAAAGGAGACAGTATCAAGGAGGAATGGTCATAGAGGGAAGATAGCAATCACTGGGGAAATAGCATTTAAGCAGTACTGAGGGAATAGCAGTGAACAGGCCTGGAATTTATTGTTGAAACACCACAAAATTTTTGAAGAGACAGAGTGGATCCAATGTATATATACAGAAGCAGGGAGAGAACATGAGTTTTGGAAAAGCAGGAGAAAAGAGAAATGCATGTACCTTAGCACTGGAGTCATGAATCCTAAGGGAAAAAGACAAAGGGGGATTGAGAAGCCAGATCATAAATAGATCAGAAGAGGGAGAGAAAGGAGGACCGGTATCTTTCACTGATGTGCCTGGTTTTTTAAAATTGGTGGTAGACAAAGCTTCCAAAGGATGGGAAGGGGAGAAGTGGATCCCTAGCCATAGCTGTTTACTGGTGCTTTGCGGCTGAGTCAGCTCAGCATCCTTCTTGGTTTCTCCACCCCACAGCCCTCCTGGAGTTGGGGCTCTAGGTCAGTTAGTTCAGAGTGTTGGCCTTGGTAGTCAGTTCCGTTGTCTGTGGACCCAGCTGATCAGGCCAAGTTAATTGGTTTTCCTAGGCTGCGAAATCCTATTCAGCAGACACTGTCCTTGGGACCTGGAAGACTATCTTTCTCAGGTCTAAGGAGGCACTGTACTGAAGGGATTATGTTTAGTTCCTAAAAGGCTCGGCAACATCCTTGGGACTGTAACTGCAGCTCCAGCCCATTTGTCCCATTAAGGAGGCCTAGTCTCAGATGGTTCAATTCCTTGGAATAAACAAGGAACTTGATATCAGCAGCATCTGCAAAAGGGAGGCAGGAATCAAAAAAGTCAAGACAGCAGCCAGAATCCCATGACAGAATTCTGCCTCTTTTGTTTGTGCATTGATGTCGAACACTTGTACAAAGTAGTGGGGCATTAGCCACTTGGTTGTGACTGCCATCTTGATTTTTTTGACACACACACACACACAGCTGCATGTCCAGTGAAATTACAAACAAAACAAAACACTACAGCACCAACAGGGGGGAAAAGGTGATTATATAGTGGAGAAAAAATAGATCCGTTAAGGTGATTAAAATAAAATAAATATGACAAAAAAGAAAATGAATAAACAGAAAAAAGAGAAAAGATCCATATAATAAATATTGATAGTAATATAACATTAATTCAATCCTTAACCTTGTCATTAAATGTAGACCAAACAGAAATATATTGCTTCATCTTCTCATTCAAATCTAATGGCCTTCCCTTTTTAAACATTCTTTCAGGGGTCCAATAAACACAAAATAATATTTTCTCAGGAATTAATTTCATTTGTAAATTATACAAAATATATTTTACATTTCTTAACCCCTGGATCCACTGATTCTCCAGAATTGGATATTCCAATTCCTCATTCCACAATTCAGACAGGTATTACTAATACTATTTCTCATTTACTTTTTGTGGTAATGGTCTATACCATGCAGGCTTGGAAATACAGAGGTTGTAGTCCAACACATCTGGAAGGTACTGGGTTTGGAGAAGCTGACCCAGATTTATTAGTTTGCCAGGAACTACAGTAGACGTTATGGAATTTGGCCCTGCAATTTAAGGATAAAAGGGTTGTAAACACCACAGATGAGTTTTCTTTAAATAATTCAATCTAGCAGATGGTTGAATCATTAAATATACACGAACATTTTCAAGGTTAGGATGGGTGTCAGTTCTTAAATTAGGCTTTCTGTCAGATTGCTGCAGGTTATCAAGCCATGATGTTAATGACATACAGAAAACAATCTGTTGGTTGATAAGCCAGGCATTATATATCCCAAGAATGAAGAGAAAAGCAGATCTCTTCTTGGTCACACCCATGCCACCCTGTCAGCTTCATTATCCCAAAATGAGACAGAAAGAGGTCAAATGACTTGCTCAAGGCTGCACAATGTATCCAGAGATTAGAATTCCAAAGTGTGTATGTGTGTATGCATGTACAGTATGTTTAGCATCAGTTGCAAAGAATCATTGAAAGAACACTTTGACCCTTTATTCTCCTTGACACCATTTCTTAATTATATTTTCCTTAATGAGCATTAAGCCTTGAATAAAGTGAATCTAAGTAAAGTCTCTCTCATGTCAGCCTCAACTCTTGGTGATGACATGGACACATTTTTCCTGATCCCTTGGCAGCAATATGGAAGTGGTTTGACACTGCTTCTTCCATGTTTTTTCTTAACTTCCCAATGTAATTCACAGTCTTGGGTTTCCTGACAGGTTCCTACCAAGTACCATCTGACCCTGCTTAGCTTTTTCAACATCAGACAAGGTCAGGTAGGTGCTGCTATCAAGCTTCTTGTAAGTAAAGAAGATTCTTTTGGGGCCAGGGGATTAATGGCAAAATGATCCAGAGACTCCAATTCTGATTGTGTGTTTCTGATCCCAGCAGCCCAGGCCTACTGCAGGCTTTTTTTCCCCCATCCCACCCTAAATGCTAACCCACAAGGTAGGCAATAACTCTAATTGCAAGGAGCTGTCTGAGGATCTTAACACATGCCTTAGTGAGAAATCCTTCCTCACGGCCTACAGAGCAAAAATAAACAATTTTTGCCTCTGTTAAGGCTAGAATATTAGAAACTTCTGTATCCAATAGCAATAATATAATACTGTGGAGTCCTTGGTGTTCCCTGAGCTTGGTTGCTTGCTTGTAGGTGTTTCATTACCCAACTAGGTAACATCATCAGTGCAAATAAGTGTAGGGTTTGCTCCCTGTTTATAGACAGTAGCCCTGCCAGTTTTGGTGGAGTGTGGTTTTCTCCTTGGTAATTCCTTGATTAGGGTATTGTATTCTGACTCAAGCGAACAACCAAGCTCATACAGCACCAAGGACTCCACAGTTCAACCATGAGCTACATATATTCTCTTCTATTGGAATAATACAATAGCCCATCCATTCATGCATTTAGAGAATAGTCTAGTTGTCTTGTTGTCAATATGCTTGTTGCTGCTTCTTATGAATTGGCAAGATTGGACCTCACTGATGGAGAGGGAAAGCAAATTATCTAGAAATGAAAGTGGGGGCAAAACTATGAAGAGCAGAAGACCTACAGTGGGAAAACCTGATATTTTAAAGGCTTAGAACACTAGCATGAAAACTGGAGGTGTGCAGGATTTGGAGCCAAAGCAGTTAAGGGTGCTTCAGAGCCAATACTGTACACCTCCATAAAAAAATATCAAGAGACAGCCTTCAGAAATTTGCTAGCCCAACAGTGTGGAACGGTAGGTACCACTCTAATTGTTGCTCTGTTGAGTATAATGGACAAATAACATCCATGATAGTTGTTCAGTTATGCAGCCACAGCATCCACATTTATGGGGGGACCATGTTTTTCCAGAAATAAAATATTGTCATTCATTACTGAAGAAATCAGTTTTTCTCCACTAATCGGAAAAAAAATTGCATTTATTTTACAAAATTATCTATTTATTTGCATCCAGCAGTGCAATTACTGTGTCACTGAATTCTGTTTAATGCCTGGTTGGGAAAGGATCCGTTCACACTCTTTGAAGTACAGAGTAACAATTTAGCACTTTTTCCTCTATTCATTATCTTGTGTGTTATTGTGAGTACCATGTTGGTGAGCCAATACATCCTAAAATAAAGTTAAATAGAATATTACAATCTCACACATTTATTCTTTGCAAAGAATTATGTAGCTCTACCATATTTTGAAGCAAGTTCCTTGGGGAATTTTTTTTTTCCCACAACACTAATGAGAAGAAACACAGTGTGAGGTGAGAACTTGTCTGTTTTGCTGCCTAGAGAACTATTACTATATTGCATCTATCTGATAAATAATGACAGAAAGAGATACTGTGTAGATGTGATAAATAGGTGCTGGAAAAATAAGCAAGGGGAAAAAAAAATCTACAATACACTTCAGGATCAAAAACAGGATTTGGGGCAATCACAATACCAGAAGACTGTAATACCTTGAGACAGCCTTCCCTAACCTGGATGAAGGGCAAACTCCCTTCAGAAACAGGGTGAGCACTTTAACTGTTGAAAAAGGACTGCAGATCCAAAACACCTTGGATAATTGAAATAAAAAATTGATATGGCCCTTTGAAGGCCTTTTCTTCCTTTCAGTTTGTTTCTCAACCACTATCTATCTCCTAATCTTTGATGGCCTATGCTTCCATCATTCCCAGTCAGCAAAAAGCCAAGTCACAGAACTAAACACAGAATACTGGAAAACGGTAGGACCTCTACAGAAAACAAATTTATACAGTATTGAGAAATAATTATTTATTCATACAGATAACCAGGCAAAGAGCTTATGCTCTCCAAAGGAGAAGGTTGCTGTCCAAAGTCTGTATATATCTGTACATATGGAAAGCTATTTCACATGACTATCCCACAGATGCCAGCCAAGGAGAGAGGCAGTTAATCCACATATAAAGTTAGTCATTCCCTTCCCACCATGACCACCCCCTCCAGTAAGGGTCCTTTTTTACTTTCTTAGATATATTCTGTAGTTTCCTCTTCTGCCACTACAGGAAATAGGGGGCGAAAGGTGAAGGCCTCCCGATGAGTCTGAGTATTCAAGCTACTCCTCATAAGTTTCATTTCCTACCTGAGAAGTCTGAGTCCTAAGACTAAGGTTGCCACTGGCTTTGGGAAGGATGTAGTTATGGGTGCAAATGTGGCATCTGTCTTATCAACCGGACAGCAGCTATCTTATCCCATTTTTGCACATTCTGAAGCACCTCTTCCAAACTGAACCCAAAACTTTGCACAGCCATAGTATTAAACAAATATACCTTCTACTAATTAAAAATTACAATTTGTTGGTGACATAGAAGGATCTGGATTTTGAGGGGAGGCACCTATGGCCTTGCATTCTCAGGTTGAGTGGTGCATACCTGCCTAAAAAATGTCACACTTTTTAAGGCCTTCAGTTTGATCCTGTACCTTCGGGAAGGTATAGTGAAATAATGCCTGAGTTCACACAGGAAAGAGAATACTGAAATTCTATACAGTAGAGGTGCCAACGTTCAAGATATCTTAGAAAATATTCCGTACTTACAAGGACCTCTTGTATTAGAAGATGAAGTTAGATCGGCACTTCAGACATTACCAAGTCAGAAAGCTATAGGAACTGATGGAATACAGTATCTGCAAGAATATGGCAAGCAACAGAAGAATCCATAAAGATTCTAACCAAACTATATCAGCAAAATTGGAGAATGATGCAGTGGCCAAAAAATTGGAAGAGGTCAATCTACCTCTTTAGATACCATTACTAAAGAATAACACAGAGTATGCAACCACCATACAATATCCTTAATTTCACCTGCAAAGTAATGCTTAGGAACATGCAACACAAATTAGAGCCCAGCATGGAAAAGGAGATACCAGATTTTCAAGGCATTATTCCTGATGCATATTGGAAAGCCAAAGAATACTAAAAAGATGTCACTATATGTTTCATTTATTATAGAAAGACCATTGATTGTGTCGATCATGTTAAGCTGTGGAATGTGCTTAGAAAAATGGGTATCCAAGAACATCTCACTGTCCTCATGAGAAACCTATATATAGATTAGGAAGCCACAGTCCTGGACAAAACATGGCACAACAGACTGGCTCTAGATTGGCAAAGGAGTGAGAAAGTTTGTATACCATTTCCTTATTTATTTAATTTATATGTGGAATATATATTAAGGGAAGCTGGATTGGTAAAAGTTGAGTGTGATTTTAAAACTGGGGGAAAAAAACATCATTAACCTGAGCAATGGTGATGACACTACTCTGGTAGCTGAAAATGCAAATGATCTGCAAGCTCCAGTAATGAAAGTCAAGGTGCACAGCAAAAAAATGGGGTAACGATTAAATATAAAGAGGACCAAACTAATGACAACAACCAGCATTAGGACTGATAATGAACACAATGAAGTGGTAGATAGATTCTGCCTTTTAGATCAACTATCAACAGTGAAGGAACCAGCAATCAAGAAATACTCCACAGACTAGCACTGAGTAGAGAAATGCAGGAAAGAAAGACTATTAATACTTCTGAACATTGGTGCTGGAGAAGACTCCTGAGAATACCATGGATAGCCAAGAAAACAAACAAATGGATCACTGAACAAATCAACTCAGAGTTCTCATTTGAAGCGCAAAAGACCCAGCTCAGATTATCATACTTTGGTCACACTATGCAAAGAGCTAGCTCTCTGGAGAAGTCAACCAATAGTAAGGTGGATGGATTCAATTATAGCAGCAATGAAGGACCTGAAGGACCAGGCTGGGACAGATCACCCTGGAGAAAATCTATGCAGTCACTAAGAGTCAATACTCACTTGATGGCACTTAATCAGTATGCTAGCAAAGTAAGATGTTCTGGTTTCAAAACTAGTGACATACATTTTTCACTTCCCCTTTCCTTAAAACAACAGTTAGGCAAATTGGTCATCAGATCTCAACTGTAGATCTGAGGACATGCACTAAGAATATATTTCCAGGGCTTTAGAGTTTAAAGGCGATACTAAAGTGCATTGTATTTAACATTTTTCCCTTTATTTGATCCTCTGCTTTAAGCCAATCTAGGATTTGAACTCAAAACATAAAGCTCAGTATTCAACAATTATTGTGTTACAAAAACAAAACAACTCTCTCCCACCCCTCCAGTGGAACACCAAGTGTTAATTAAACTCAATTTCCTCATTCAGTAATAAATAGCTGGCAAAATTCAGCATTTTTTAAAAGACCATTTTCCTTTTCTTCCCCAGTGTTATCTGTCTCCAAAAGGATGTATTGTGTTGTGAAAAACAGTTAAATATTTCTCCATTTATTGGGAAAAATTGCATGCCCAGCTCAGCTGTCCCATGAATATTTCAAGTGATTCCTATCAAGTAGTCCTGCATATAGACCACAATGCTACAGCTGCCATCAGAATTATCCACTATTACCAGAAGTTTGAGGGACGCAGTGGCGCAGCGGCTTAATGACGCTGAAAGTTGCCGGCCAGAAATGGTCAACACTTCAGCGGTTTGAGCCCAGCTCCATGCAGCAGAGTGAGCTCCTGCTTCCTCCCCAGCTCCTGCCAACCCAGCAGCTCGAAAACTTACGTGAGTAGATAAATGGGTACTCTCACCCTGGTGGGAGGAAAATCAGGATCAGTTGCCAGTAACGCAGAAGCCGCGCACGCCCGAAAAAGGCACGAAGCAACAGAAACCCCGCCTCCTGCGCTCACCAGCTGGGCTCTGCTCTAGGAAGGAGGCCATGGCAAACCACTTCCGAAACACCTTGCCTTGAAAACTGCAGAGACTCGTCCAGGCAGTCACCGCAGAATCGGTAACAATTGCGTGCAGATAAAAAAAAAAAACCAGAAGTTTGGTTTGTGCACATCTGTCCAGTGATTCTTAGAATAAGGTAATCATAAGAATATTGCATTTTAGAGTGGGGTACCTTTATTAAGAGGAAAGGTTGCTTGTGGCCCAAGACAAAATGGCCTGGCAGGGCATATTTACTTTGTGTGGAACTAGTTTTACTTTCCTTAGAGAGTCCTGTATTATTTTTACTACATTTTTCTGCTAGTTTTGTCCTGTTTGATTATGTGTTGGTTTTATCCTCCTTGTATTGTTTTGGATTTTATGCTTTTATACATAAAACTCTGGAAATCTGATCACTGGGTTATTTCTTATTTATATAAGAAAGCTAACCAATAAAGTCAATAAATTAAAAAAACAAACAAACATGTAAAGCAATACATATCCAAGAAAATGGGTGGAATGTTTCCTTCCTCTTTGAGGGTGAAACTATTGATGATTTTAAACACATACCTAGCAGTTATTATTTTTCCCTTTTTTTAATCTAAAGGAAGAGCAAAGGAACCAATTCAGACATGAATTGTAACAAGAGCACAGTTACTTCTTTGCCTCCCTTCCTTGTATTTCCAATCTGGAAACATGGGCCACTGATTTATATTCCCACAACAGCCAACTGGATGCTTGTGGAAAGCCCACAAGAACATCAGTTCCTTATTGCCTCCAACTCCACCAGGCATCACAACGGTCCATTTAAAAGGATTAACATTTTATGTGTGCTATTGTTTCTGCAAAAATTCATATACACATGCTAAGGATGCTACAAACCAGGATAATCAGGTCTAAGTGAGCCATCCCTTCCAGCACTTCCTTTGGCAGCCTTCTTTGTCTCCTTCACATACTTTTCCATACCACAAATAGAAGTTGTTGGCATTTTTTCTTCTTTACTGAGCAGGGTTTGAACAGTTGTTTTATACTTTCTTTTCAAGTAGTTTGAGAATTTCCACTAATCATCCTGTTCCTATACTGTGTTCTTTGCTCTTGGGCTGAGATGAACCCAAGGACGTGTGTGCTAGCTTAGCGATCTGTACAACTCCTGCCTGCCTGCTGTACTTCAGTTGAATTTTAAAGCATCCTTAAAGGAAAAAAAAAAGGAAGAAAATCTTCATAGCTGTGGAAGATGTTCCGTGTTAATACATAAGTCAGATTGCATTAATTTCTTATCATAGCACACTTTACTCTTTGTAAATTATTTTGCCTGTGCCTAGCACTAAAAGGATATTATTGATCTGATTTCTTTTTTAATTTGTGCTTTGCCTTTAAATTGAGCTTTTCTTCATTTGGTTCTATGATTATCCCTTGCCTGGTGAACTAATTTCTATTCAGTGCTTCATTTTAATAGCAAAACTGTACACCATGTAGCAAAATGCACTGTTATTACAGGAGAAATAACTACTAAGCAATGAAAATAAATGGAATCTATAAAACTTATCCTTCTCTATAAGGACTAGAAGCACAGTTCTTTACCTGAGTGCTTTTGTTTTGGTATGAATACAGAACTGAACCAAGTGAGACTCATTTGACTCCACTTTCAGTCATCTTAGAATTTATGCTGACTGACAGGAACAGTCTTCTGTGACCCTTCAGCTGGCTTCCATGATTTCCCCCAGATAGCCTGAAGGTTCTGACCAATGCTGTTTTTACCATTAGCAGTATATGGCAGGAATTGTATGTTGTAAAACAAGAAGAAATAGGATCAAGAATGAATGGGTGTTGAATTAATGTGTACTAAATAAAAAAGTGACTGAAAGGTGGTTTGCTGGTTTGGTCATACAGAGAGAACAAATGAGGATCAAATTGCAAAACATGTATGAAGAATGGATGAGATGAAAGGAAGGAAGGGGAAGACTGAGAAAGTCATGGTTGAATGGAGTTGATGACAGCCATAAAAAGAGAAAAATGAGAAATTTAAAGAAGAGACAATGCATGAATCAGTGTATGGGCTTGACAGAAGCAATAATGGTTTTCAAGAATAGAAAGGTATGGAGAAGTATAACAAATGGTGGTATTGTAAACTAAATTTAAATAGGGTTTTTTTCCTCCAATTTGTCTTGCTTACTACTCTTTCTCTACTATTTTTACTATACTTCTTTTGCACTTTGCATAGTGTTGCTTGCTCTAAAAGGGAACTGTGTGATGGGTATTGAGGCAGTGCATTTTCCCCTCCATAATATCATAGCTGGGCCCAGATCCTGTGCAAAGTGCTAGGTTCAGTCCGCAGAAGGTTACTAGGATACAAGTAGTGTCGATCATTTTAAAGGCCATTACAATGCATTAAAAAGCACATGAAATGTGTGAGCAGATGAACTTGAAGGATATTCAGAAACAAAACAGCAGACAGTTTTCTTTAAGCATTAAAAAAGGTGAAAAGGAAGTGGGTAGTCTCTGTGCATCTCCTTAGAGCAGTGGTGGTGGACAGAATTAGAAAAAAACAACTTACCTTGATGGACATCTATCAGAAAAACACTGTGTTCCTATGTTTTCCTTGGTTATATATTCTATGTCTCTAGAGTGGCCACAGCACACTGTTTTTGTATTTAAAGAGTTTTGGCTTTCACCATTGTGAATCATCTTTTATAATTTGGTAGAGTTCTGCTTTTGTGATAATAAAAGTTATATGTTATGTGATAGTTTACAGAATTTTGAAAACATATTGCTACCGAAAGATTTTGGGCTGAATTTGAGGTGTTGTTTTCCTTTGTCCCACTGAAATCTAAAATTACATTTTTTGTAATAAATTAGTGATTAGGAGGCAATTCACTGGAAAAAAAGTAAAAAACTCTAGGAATATATATATATAGGCACTCCTCTTTTGTTTTGTTGATTTTGTTGTTTGTTAAATCATTTTAGTCTGGGCTGTATGTCTGATTTAATGTTTTTAGCTATTTTTATGCTTTTACTAATTTTGTACACCACCCAGAATCCACTGGAGTTGGGCAGCCAATAAATTTAAAATGATAACAACAACAACAATAATAAGTGGGTGTGGAATTTTACAAGTACACCTGACAGTTGAAGAAGAAAAAAGGGTGTTGGAAGAATATCTGAAAGACAGTGAAGAAGATGCACTGAAGCTAGTACACCATGAAGGCTTTACTGAATACCAAAGAAACCAAACTGGCCCAAAAGAAAGACCAAATGAAGAATAGAAAGGAGACATGACAAGGCAAATTACTACATGGCCAGTACACAAAAAACTATCAGGCAAAGCAGATAACAACGAGACCTGGCAATGGCTAAGAGCAGGAAAGTTGAAGAAAGAAACAGAGGGGCTAATTCTGGTTGCACAAGACCAAGCCTTAAGAACAAATGCATACAAAGTCAGAATTGAGAAGACAGCAACAGATAGCAAATGCCGCCTCTGCAAAGAAGCTGAAGAAACAGTGGCCCACCTAGTTAGCTGTTGCAAGAATATTGCACAGACTGACTACAAACAACAGCATGACAAAGTAACAACAGTGGTGCATTGGAATATCTGCAAGGAATACCATTTGCCTGCAAGCAAGAACTGATGGGACCACAAAACAGACAAAGTAATAGAAAATGAAGAAGCTAAAGTGCTCTGGGACTTTAGAATTCAAACAGACAAGCACCTGCCATACAATACCCCAGACTAAACAATTGTTGATAAAAAAGACAAAGAAGTCTGGATAGTGGACATTGCAATACCTGGAGACAGCAGAATAGAAAGAACTGGAGAAAATCACAAAATACAAAGACCTGCAAATAGAAGTAGAATGACTATGGCAAAAGAAAGCAAAGATAGTATCAGTAGTAATAGGCGCCTTGGGTGCAATCCCAAAACATCTGGAGCACCAGTTGAACACCATCAGCATTGACAAAATCACCATCAGTCAATTGCAAAAGACAGCTTTACTTGGAACAGCTTATATACTGCAATGATACCTCTAACATCATCAAAAAACTTCTGCCTATTTCAGGTCCTTGGGAAGGACTCGATAGGTGGATAAAAATGCGAAATCCAGTCTAAACATCTGGCTGACTGTGCAACCAACAACAATAATAATATAATTTCAGCCTGAATTTGCTTGACTGATTTTACTGTAAATTGGCTTTCTTCTGCAAAGTTAGTAGTAATTGGGAAATAATTACTATAATTCTGCTATCACATTATTTAGCAGACCTTGTGTTGTTATCCTCCTCCTCTTCCTCCTCCTCTCTCTCCCTTCTTCTACTACACTTAAAAACAGTAGGCTGAATCAGTTCCTTGGAGAGGGGACAGTCCCTTGGAGAGGAGGTCAAAAAGGTCAAGATGGTAGCTGCAACTATACAGTCAAAGCCCTGCCTCCTGCTACAGGCATTGCATTTGCAACACAGGTAAAAATGGGGCAGGGCTTCAATCACACTCTTATGGCCACTATCTTGACTATTTTTACCATGCCCCTATGGATGTCCCCTGCCTTAATCCAAAGACACAAACAAGCATGCAGCGGTTGATTGTACAACCAGTATTGTACAAATAATTGGTGCCAATACCTGATAGTCCTGAACAAGGAAAAAAGAAGAAAGTGGTGCCTAGATTTAGTTCATCCTACCAGCCAAAAATAAAAAGGGCGAAACACAGAGCTCTGAGAGCTAATAGTGTTAATCATTTATTTCAGGGGAAGAGCATAGATCACTACACTCCTTATGGAATTCAGGCAGAGAAACATTATCTTACAAAATGTGCTTTTTATTATATCCAAGGTGATTGGCTTTTAGGCCATTTCAGCAATCAGGCAGGATGGCAGAAGGTGCTACCTGAGAGAGAAGAAAGTCACTTTAGGAGGCAGAGCCCTGAAAGTAGTTTGTTTCATTGATTTTGCTCTTGTTCTAGCTTTTTAATTCCAGCACCAAGGAGCACTAACTAGCAGATCAATAATGGCTAACAACTGGATTTTAAAAAATCATCTGATTTATAAGATCTTTGACAAAGGAGAATATATTCTTAAAGAAAGAAAATAAAACAGTCCAAATGCAAGTCCTACACAGTAATATTTAAAGACCAAATAAATAGCACTATAAAATCATAAAGGAACATACCATGCACGTTAATGCAGACTAAAAACTTACTGAAAAGCAAATAACAACACCAGCAACAAAAGGCCATATACTACTAATGAGTGATTGAAATGCAGAAGTTGGAGAAATGGAGGACACCTGGAATGACGAGAAAATTTGGATTGGGTAAATGCAATAATGCGAGATAGAATAACAATTTTGGGAAGAGATTTTTCCCCCTTGCCAACACATGCTTCAACAACATAAAAGCAGACTCTACCCAGGTCATCACACTACACAGATAACATTAAATCAAAGCAACCACATACTAGGAAACAGCTGATGGAGAAGTACAATCCAGTCAGCCAGAACCCTTTCAGATGGAGCCTGTGGAACAGATAATTAAATTCTGGTTTCAAATAGACAGGTTTAACTTAGAAAAATAAAGAGAGGTGTGCTAGGAAGATTTGATGTGATAAACATACAGTCAAAAATGCCTATAAGAACAGATTCAGGCAAGAGCAATCATGGAAGAAATGTAATAAAGGCAAATAGGGTTAAAGGAAGACAGAAGTACTATACTGAAACTTTTAACAAATCATGTTAGAAAATGGCAAAAACATTTGCAGAGAGAGAATACACACAGGAACTGATTCCACTAGGACGTGAGGTATGACAGGCAATAGAACAGCTGTTAAATAGAGCAGCTGCAATTGCTTCAGAAAAGGCAGAGGAACATGAGATTAGGTAGTTCGCACAGAATGCACAATGGAGAAATCAAGAAAGTATAAGGATTGGGTTGCCCTTGCTTCGTTAGCTGCAGCAAGACCTTCGACTGTGCAAAGCATGCCAGAATAAGAAATCTGCTAAGGCTAACAGATATGCACCGTATCTGATTATCGTTATGAGGTATCTTTACAGTGAACAAAAACATTGTAAGTACTGAATTTGGAGGGGGGGAAATGGTTCAAAAATGTAGAAAGGAATGAGTGGAAGATGCATATCTTCACCATATCTATTTAATTTATACAGCAAATATATTAAAAGTATGGTAGGCTTGGAAAAAACAACAACTGAAAACACTAATAATTTGTGATAACAGATGATGCCATTTCATTAGCCCAAAGTCAAGAGGACTTAGAAGAGCTCATTAAAGTAAAAACAGAAACTGAAAATCTGGATTAATGTTAAATAGGAAGAAGACAAAGGCAATAACAATCAGCATGCTTGGTGAACCTATACCTAATATAATATAATTAGGTACTTAGTTTTGTTTTCTTGGGCTTAGGCATAGATAACGATGGACAGTATGCTGGAAATGTAAATAGATCAATCCTAGGGAAGAAGGCAATGATGAACCTAGACAAAATCATGAAGGAAATGTGTATCTGTATAATGGCAAAATTCAGAATAGTTAAAGCAATGATCTTTCCAGTGGTAATGTACAGGTAGAAAAGCTTGCCATTGAGAGAGTGAGAAGGATCTGGAAACTGATACCATGAATTCTAAGAAGAAAAATCAGCCCTAGACCAAATTAAGTCTGACTGTTCCTTTGATATGATAATCAGCAAGCAGAAACTCACAAACTTTGGATGCAAGTGGATGATGGACTACCAAAAACATTATGGATGACAAAGTCAAGGGAAACAAAAGGAGAAGATAACTGATACAGGAAATGGATGGGCTCAAAGAGGTTAAGAACTGTCACTAGAGGAGCTAAAAGGGCAAAGATTTTCCATGGAGTTACCTGACTCAAGCACTCTTCGGTCATACCAATTATTATATAGCACATTTGCAGCAGTAACATTAGTTACAACAGCTCTTTAAAATGATCAGAATAATTATTTCCACATTGTGGAAACCAAGGCTGGGAGATTTCCTAAAGCCACTTATGCTGGGATATAGGCTTCTTGATTCATAATTTACAGTCTGAGATGTGGTAAACACTAACTCATATACCTTCAGGATTTCCTGTGCATCACTTTTCATTTCCAAAACATTGCTGCATCTAAACAAGCTCAAATAAAGTCCCAAGGTCTCATAAAGTAATCCATATAAATCATTTATTTTGACTAGGTAGAAAATGTCTGTTGTTCAAATAAATATCAGATCAATTCTCTGCCTGGGGCTGGCAGGTTTTGAAAGATCAGTTTCTGTATGCAAGAAACCACTGGGAATTAAAGCCCTGGACATAACAGATAATACAATAAAAGGTGAAATTAAGAGTTACAATAAGATGCACATATTTAGAATGTTCTTAGCAAAGTAGATCAAAAGATCCGGTGTAATGGCACTAAACAGTTGTTGATTTTAGTAAGCAAAGCAATGGAGAATTTGCCTCCTATTAAGCATGAAAGCATGACATAGCTATAACTGGGTCCAATCCAGCAGGGCACTGCTTATGTTCTTATATTCTTATGATGGGGAAACAAAATTAAGTAATGCCAATCTGGTGTCCAAAGCAACTTATCAAGGAGATGGAAGACTGTAGGAAATCCCAGGGCTGTAAGCTACACTGGGAAATTGAAGAAAAAAAAAATCTGGAGGAAGGATGGCAAACCACTTCTGTATTTTTGCCAGAAACAACATGAAAATGTCCATGTAATCACCAGGAACTAAGTCAAGGAAGATTTTATCTACTCCAACCTATCCCTGAAACTGCAATTTTATACTTACTGAAGTCTACTTAGGAATTATTGTTAGATTGGTTTTTTCAACAAATTATCAATGCAATAAACTAACAGGGAGACAAATTTTTAAAAAATGTTTCTCGTCCCCAAATAGATACATTCTGTGCATGAAAATCCTCCTCAAAAGCATCTGTTTGCATATGCCTTTAGAGGTTGTGCTCTTTCATTATCCCAAACATATTTTTTCCTGTTCTGTTAACCAAGGCCACGTTTGGAGGGTTTTTAAATCAAAAGCCAAATATATAATCCCAGCCCATAAAAAACACATTCTAGACACAGTTGACGTTATATAGGATAATGGGAGAGTAAATGTATGAATCTTGAAGGAAATTCAGAATGGTTAGCATGAAGAAAAAGACTTGTGTACAGAGTCCTTGATTTAAGCATCCAAACACATTACTTAAATTAACCCTGTGATGGAATAAAAGGCTATATTATTATTATAGAGTAGGAAGTATTTAGCATTAAACTACTATAGTATTAGTTGCCTTTGAAAAACCTCAGGTCATACACTTGCTCATGAATGACACGCACCAAATGGTCTCCTTTGAGCAAAACATACAATATCTTAACTGAACAAGGTTGTTGTCATGATAAAATAAATTGGGGAATATTTTACCTTTAACTGCCTCTCTGCAATACTTCAAAGGTTGGAATGAAAAAGAAGTACTCAATATTCTTAGTCCTCTCTTTCCAATCTAGCCTCCATTTCTAGCCCTCTGGATTAAGTTAAAAAAAAAAAGCAATCAATTTACATAGATGTGCTCCGAATATACACACAAAATGCATTTATTTTCCAGCCAGGTAATGTTTATCTCCTATTCCAAATATTCTTAGGCTAAGAAACCAATAGTACTTCAACGCTTTAAATCCTTTTTAGAAATATATCTTCAGGAAGAAAGTGAACTAGGGACTCGTAGCATTGCTAGGATTATAAAAGAGTTTATGATTCCCAAATATTTCACTTGTGTCAGATTATGAAGTGCTGTAAATTAAAACATTAAAAAGTATGCAGAATATTAAAAAAACAATTAGAGACTTGCTGATTACAGACTAAAAAGTATGGATATTTATTAATAAGCAAAATTGTTAATTTTAAGCAAATTATAGAGAAGCTGGAAAATTTGAAAGCAATATACAGTATATTAAACAGTTGAAGTTTTCAGGCATAACTGCAAATTACTAACAAAGGCTGCCTGAGCTTAACATACAGTTGGTTACAGAAAGTTGAGAGCAGAGATTAATTAAGTTTGTCCTCAAGAACAAGGAAGTCTGTAGGTCTTCTATAGCATTCAGTCCCACCAAGGTTCCATGTTCCTTTTAATAATATACCTATTTTCAACACCATAATATTTTTCTTACTTCCTTTCACAAATCACATAAGGCATAAATATCTTTGCTTACCATGATATATGAAACCATCATAGACATCAGCAGGGTCTGGGGGAAAAGAGATAAATAACAGCATACTTATGACTATGTGATCACATAAATACATGACTTATATACTTGTTCAGACATTCGGACACAAGATATAAGGGTGGCATTTGGGTAATGAGCCACCATTTGCATGCTCTCATTGCTATGTCATCATGGTTTGTTTATGATTTTGCTGGAAGCCATCCCAAAAAAGGGACATGGTTTATAAACCACAGTTGCTAAGTTTGAAGATTATACAAACAAATCATATTGCGGCTTAATATTTCCTAGGCCAGGTCATCCTGTCCATCTTTATGGCCTAGTGTAATAATTCAAACATTACTCTTCTTGTTCTTGCATCTGAGAGCACATAGTTGTGAAACACCAGCCATTGTCTAAATGCCCTGTTCATTGGTAGCAGCATGCCAGGTTTTTCCCCCAGCTCTGCTGCTAAAGAGCTTTCCAAAACTCTTTTAACTGGATGGCAACAGGAGCCACCATGCATATTACCACAGTTGTATTTATTTAATCTTGCCAATGGCCACTGCAATAAACAGCTATAAAAGCAATATCTAAAAATGTAGCAGCTGAACATTTTAAAATTTGGTTTTGAAAAAGCAAAGTTCATATGGACAAGTATCTCTTAAAACAGGGGTCCTCAAACTTTTTAAACAGGGGGCCAGTTCACGGTCCCTCAGAATGTTGGTGGGCCGGACTATGCCGCCGGACCCAGCATACCTGTCATGTAGAATAGTCCGGCTCTGCGATCTCCCTCCTCGTGCATCGCCTGCAGCTCCTGACACAGCCCTGACACTTCCGCTTCTGACAGACAGCAGCAGCGGCCAGTCAGGCGGGTGGGCTGGATAAATGACCCTGGTGGGCCGTATCCAGCCCACGGCCCATACTTTGAGAACCCCTGTCGTAAAAGTTCAAAAATTGCAGCCTTGGAAGCTTTATCACAATACTGTCTTAAAATAATAGGAAAAAACTCTGTATCTTGTAACAGATAACGAGCAATATAATCTATGCACTTGCAACTGAATATACAAAGATATTATTCCAGAGGAATACTAAAATGTTGTCCCTTTGCATAATAAAACAGCAGTGTTTGAAATTTAAATTCAATGAAAGCTCTACAACTTTGTGTAAAAAAATTTGAAAATAGGGTTGCTTTGCTATATTACCACCACTTTCACAGCAGTACATTTATGGAAGTAACATAAAAATCTATTTTAGTGTGTGTTTGTGTGCATTACACACACTTTATATGTGAAAACGTAAGGAGGAAGATAGACATTACTTTCATAGGTCTGCTGGAGAAATAGTACCCTCAGGCTACATATGTGTTTTTTGAGTTCCCAGTCTAGGTCCAAGAGAGAATAACAGGCTGAAAGCCCCCTAGCCAGCTTACTACACCACACTACAATAAATCCATAGAATTGCCACAAGGTCACTTCTATTGATCTTCAATAAATAAGGTCATGAGTTCATAGAATGTTCAGGGTTCCCATGGTAACACATCACGCCATCCACAATATGCGAACACAGAATTCTACAGCAAGAACAGTTGTTTTTAAAAAATATTGTCAAAATAAAGCAACTGCCAAGTTAAAACTAAGTTCCTATCTTCCTTCTATAGGGCTTCATCCTCCTTGCAAATTTTCTCAGACACTACACTCTTAAAACCTAAATGTTTCTGACCCAGTCCTAAAAAGTCCATGTTTTCATCGTTAAATTTATCTTTGTGTCAATTTTTTTTTCAGTACGCTAAGATGAAGAAAATATCCAGATAGGAGAGAGAGGTGATCCGTTTGACCTATAAGTAAGAGGAGAAGCCAGAGCCTGAATTCAACTCGCTTCTTCCCTCTCAGTGTGTAAAACCCTAGTACTTAAAGAGTTAATCTGTTTCTCTCAAGCAAATGAGATGATGACTCAAAACCACATGGGGGCAGATATATATTGAGTGGGAAGGTGACATTTTTATCTAGTCACTTTTCTGACAGTAACAACACTTTGGGATTATTTTGATGTTAATTATTACATCTTGGGAACATTCTTCCCCTACAGATGAGATTAAACGTTTTTCAGATTTTTCACTCCTGCCCATTGTTTCTCTTGCAATTTGTCAGAATAAATGCTTTCGAATATTTATGCAGTTAAGTAAGAAGACATAGTTAATGGTCTCTGGTTTCCATCTTCAATGCTCTATTACATCAAATCTCTTTACATTAAAAAAGGAGACAATGGCACAACAGTGGCCATACCATGAAAAGAAAAAGGAAGCTCCATTGAAGTCTCTTGTATAAAGCAGTTAACTCCAATTCTTGGGATCATGAAGGTGCCACATTATCCTGGGAAAGGGCATATTTAGTTTAAGAAATGTGTTTGTTTGTTTGTATACCACCCTACTTGCAATAACGCTGGGTGACTAGCAATTAAAAAAATAAGGAAAAAAATACAAAACACCCAAAAAATCATTGTGCATAAAGCACAGTTTGCCTTCAGATTCAAAGATTTTGCACAGTCCCATTATATACTCCTCCTTCCCCCAACAATTTTCATGCACCTTGGTTTCCTATAGGTTGGCTGGAGCTTGGGCAAGATGCCCTCAATGAGGCCTTTCCTTTAGTGGTCCACTTCAACATGAAAAGGAGGGTGAGCTGCTTGCTTTGAGGTCAGACCACTCCAGTAACATCCCTGGAAATGATGGTAGCTCACTGCCAGGGAGATCAAAGCAGAACATTTCAGGCATGTGATGATTTAGCCTAGAACCAATTTGCACACCTCGGTTATTTAACTGTTGCTGTATTTATAAAGGCTCAGCAGAGCTTACCCAAGCCCCTGCTGCTATCTGATCTCCTCATTATAGTCCCCTGGGCATTGCCTCTTTAGCTGAATAATGCCTATTCTCTCTCTCTCTCTCTCTCTCTCTCTCTCTCTCTCTCTCTCGTCCCTTCTCCTGGAGACTGCCTGAACAAATCCCTGCAATTTTCTCAGACGATTTCAGAAGTGGTTTGCCATTGCCTCCTTCTTCCTGGGGCTGAGAGAGAGAGCAACTGGTCCAAGGTCACCCAGCTGCCTTCGGGCCTAAGACAGGACTAGAACTCACAGACTTCTGGTTTCTAGCCTGGTGCCTTAACTGCTACACCAAACTGGCTCTCCATTCTCTTTTAGAAGCTTATAAACCTCTTTTCTGACCTCTTTTTGACATATAAAAATAGTTTATTTGGAGTGCAATTTACTGGAGTAACTCTTTCCCCTAACCTTTTGTTATTGCTAATTACTCTTGATTTTTTAAAAAAATTGAATCTGTATCCATTCTAAAAAGTTATACATGTCATTTGACAAATGTGTCTCTTAATTTTTTTTTTAAAGGGGGGGCATCAACTACAATATGGCATTTCTGCAAGAAATCCTTGGAGCTGCTATTAAGTTTCACCTTACCCCAACTCCTTGAAATGTCTTCTGGAACCTTTCTCTCTATAAAAGACAACAGAGCAGGATGATTTCACCCTAGCTTAAACTTCTTGTACCTTCTGTTTCGATAAGGCTCTTATCTCCAGATATGACAGATCTTGCTTCTATTTTGGCAGGTACTAAGAGCTTTTCAGGATTTTCGGGCTCATCTGATACCCTTCACTTACTTTTAAGATGCTGTGATTTCTGATTGGATTATTGTTCTTAATTCCTTTATTCTGGCTCAATCAAGATATAACTTTTCATTCTGAGGAAATACTGATCTTATTCCTGACACTTTGTAATGTAGTCTTCCAGTTGTCTTGTGGTGCATCCAGAGATGATCAATTACCTTTGGAGGACGTCGAAAGTATGTGATATTTTAAATACTTGCTTAATTGCCACATCTAAGGACAGAGTGTATTTGATTCATATCATTAAAAAGTATACGATTCTCAAAGATTCCCAAAGTGGTTAGAAGATTGCATGCTTCTTCTCTGATCGCATCATTTAGACATTTTCAGCTTTTTACCTTCCTTTTAAAATGAATCTGCCAATCAAATATTTCTCAACTCCACACTGGCAGAGCACAAGCCTTGCAGGTATCCAGACTAATTTCCTGCAGGTAAACTGCACATTCACAAAAATATCTACAGTATTTCACAACCATCAGAAAACTTGAAGTTCTTTTGATAATCCCAGAACCCAGGCATGCAACACTTTCATCACAATAGAAGAGAATATGTGTAGTTCAGGGTTGAACTGTGGAGAATATAGAATAGAAGAGAATATGTGTAGTCCTTGGGGTTCTCTGAGTTTGGTTGTTTTCTTGCAAACATTTCATTACCCGGCTAGGTAACATCTTCACTGCTAGAATGGAGTGGAGTTTGCTCTCTGTTAATATACAGTAGTTTGACCTGCTTGTGTTGGTGGTTTTGTTTTGTTTTTTCTGGTAGTTCCTTGATTAGGGTATTGTTTACTGCTTGATTGTATGTCTGGTGATAATCTTGATTTGTTTTTTTTTAATCCGCTTTCAATCATGACCGATTCTACGGAGACTACCTGGACAAGTCCCTGCAGTTTTCCTGGCAAGGTTTTTTCGGAAGTGGTTTGCCATTGTCTCCTTCCTAGGGCAGAGCCCAGCTGGCGGTCACAGGAAATCAAGTCTCTTCCATTGTGTTGCATCCAGCACCCAGCAACCGATTCCTGTTTTCCCGTGCAAGGCCCCGCCAGCATTTTTTCCTCCCACCGGGGTGAGAGTACCTATTTATCTACTTGCTTACGCTTTCAAGCTGCTGGTGAGGAGATGCCCTGGTCTTTTGTTTTCCTTTTTATTGTCTCTTTTGAGTAGTGCATAGATGTCTTTTATCTCTATGTGTCTGTTCATGGCTACCTTGTCTGAATACCAAGCTTCCAGGGATTCCCTCGCATTTTTCAATTTAGCTTGGTCTAAGATGCTGACAGTTTCCCAGCTGAAATTATGGTTATGTCTGTCCATGTGTTGTGAGATTAAGGAGTTTTCATTGTGTCTTCTGACTGCTAGTTGGTGTTCATGGATGTGCTCTTCTAGCCTTCTGCCTATCTGTCCTACATAGTGGTTCTTACAGTCCTTACACTGTATGTTGGAGATGACTCCTGTTTTTTCTTCTTGGGCTACTGGGTCTTTTGGTTTGCTTAAGATGTTTTGGAGGGCTTTAGTTGGTTTGTGTGCTACGGAGATGCCATGTGGTTGTAGTAGTCTGTTGGTTGTTTCTGAGATGTTTCTGATGTATGGCAGTGTTATCCTTTTCATAGCTTGTGTTGGTTGCGTAGTAGCTGGTTGAGTGGTCAGGCACTTTTTGATAAAGTTGCATGGATATCCATTTTGTTGGAAGATGTTGTATAGGTGGTCTGTTTCCTTTTTCTGCTGTTCTGGGTTGCTGCAGTGCGTTTGTGCTCATCTGAATAATGTTCTTACAAAGCTCCTCTTGTGGGAGGTTGGGTTGTTACTTTGGTAATGGAGCACTTGGTTAATGTGGGTTGTTTTCTGATAGACTTGAGTTTCTAATTTGCTGTTGTTTCCTCTCCTGATGAGGATATCCAGGAAGGGTAGTGTGTTGTTCTTTCCTTCGTCTCTGGTGAATTTTATTCCTTTGAAGATGTTGTTGATAGTGTCATGTTTCTTTTCTAGTTGAAACAAAAGACCAGAACATCTCCTCACCAGCAGTTATCACCCAGATAAGCAGAGATTAAGATTATCACCAGACATACAATCAAGCAGTAACAATACCCTAATCAAGGAACTACCAGGGGGGGAAAAAAACCCCACCAACACAGGCATGGCAAGCCACTGTATATAAACAGACAGCAAACCCCACTCCATTCTAGCACAGAAGATATTACCTAGCCAGGTAATGAAATGTTTGCAAGAAAACAACCAAGCTCAGAGAACCCTAGGGACTCCATTTTTATCACAGACCCACTCGCCTTTTGAGGTACTTCATCATAATGAAGGCAGTCTAAACTCACCACATTTACCCAGTTCAGAACATTAAATGCAATAGTCTGTCTTGTCCAGTTCATGTCATAATGTTGACCATGGCAAGACATCCATTTCCAAATTCACTAGAAATTCATCTCTATATTTTTTCCCCCAAATCAAAGTCACCAACACTTGACCCAGGCCATAACAGGCTATAGACCTGACCTATAACTACAGCTGAATGGAAACTGCTTTTCCATCATGCAGTCTCATATCAGTTGAGTGTGTTTTCCAAATTCATCAGCATGGTTGATCTCAGGGAGAGATAGAGATAGAGATAGAGATAAAGATATTATCTGAATAGCACTTCAGCAGGAGAAAAAGGATGATCACCTGGAAAATACCTGTGAAAATGATCACTTTCCATATATAGAATATTCACACACATTTCACTGTGATTATCATCACATCATAGAGTAGAAGATTCTTTGCCACAGGACTTGTTTATGAAAGGATCTTGACAGAGCTGCAGATCTTACCAGAATGTCACAAATTTGTATTTGGTGCCTGCAAACGTTTCTAATCAACAATTTGTTAAAATACTGACAATAAATCCTGTCCTTAGAAAACAGGTATTTGTATTGTGGCAAACCACTTTTGGTGATTGTTAATTACAGCTGAGTTGCTTTGCATTCATTTGTACCTAAAACATCTACCAGCTTGACACTGGTAAGTTTATGCATGCCAAAATTAACAGCAAATGATAACACTGATTCCTTGTAGAGGAAGTCTAGAGACAGCTGGTAGCATTGCACAATGTGCAGTTTGTTTTCTTTTCCAAAAGGTTCAGGAAGTAGAAATTTAATTGGTAGGACAGGGACATCTCTTCCCACTATCCAGATGGATAATGCACTGCCTTCAAGGTTTGCAAAAGCTGCTTATTCTGAAAGGCTCACTGTCTCATATGCTTGTTATGGGTATTTCAGTGGTGGTGTATTTAGAGAGTACAAGATCTGTACACATAAACATGAGAAGGGACTGTTTCTAACGCCTGCTGCCAATGCCTACACTTTCCATTGGTATCAAGATTTTTGTGCTGTCTGTCTTCTTCTCTGTGAAATATGAACTGGGTTCCTCTAAAAAAAAAAGTGTAACCTATAGGGATATGATATTACCTGGGAAAAACACATTTCCAGAACATTTGCTGTATCAGCTGTGCTCAGAGGCTCTTAACATATTTCCTAGACAAAGGATTATTGTCCTGTGGTGCAGCACACTGAATTGTGAAGCAACATATCAGCATTCCCCAATCTGGTGACCCTCAGATGTGGTGGATTTCAAAACCTACTGTACGCTGGCTGGAGATACTGGATGTTGGACTCAAATATCTTCTGGAGAAGGCTGCAATTAAACATGCACAAGACTAAGCCTTTCATGAGCATTCCTCTTCTCTACCTGAGTCAATGGGCAATATTTCAATGTTATAAATGAAGAGTGATTAATACATAATTATAGGTATAAGTAATTTAAACAATTCAGTAGTCTAAAACAGATGATCTGTGAGCATTTATGTCAGAATGGTACTGTTCCATCATCAAATTAATAAAAAGCAATCTTCAGCCCTGGAATGTCTCAGTGTATTTTTTGTCCCCTCTCCTCTGAATGAACTTAGTCAGTTTTGACCTCTCAGTTTTTCCCCACATTTTTTGCTATCCAGTGTTTCAATGAAGGAAGAATGTCATGCTGTGGTGTTCACATTAAATAGGTCCATTGATGAAGTACAACAATGTATGTAAGTGAGGTAATGAGGAACACTTACAATATTGATTACATTTTTCCCAATTTTTCCAATATTGGCACTTAAACAGGATAAAAACATATTTCCAGCACAACATGAAGCACAAAGAATGACAAGAACATTAAATTGTGGGCCTTTCCCCACTGCTGAGTTAAAGTGCTATTCATTTATCCTTGTACTGACTCAAAAAATCTATATAGGAAAGAAACATGCTGCCCAATCGACATTGCCTAACTTCATTGTTCTGACTCACTGCAGAATAATGGTGTCCTGATTTTGCATACCCAGTACATCATAAGCAAAATAAGCTGATTCCTCCAACTTCGCTGTTCTCCCCACCACCAACCAGCAGGAAAAAGGTCTCCCAATCACAGTGACACAGTAGGAATGCAGTAGGTCTTGTCATCTCCAGGCCCGTTCCTATGTCCCTCTTCCTACACCCCATTCTGTTGTAACCTGAGCTGAATAAATCTTTGAAAGACTGATCAGTCAAGAAGGGAGCAGAATCCCAAGCAGCATGTCAGAGAAGTGGGTGTGGTGGGGTATGATCCCATTATTTTACTTCTTTGCTATTTCAACCTTGCTATTTCAGTACTAGAGTGTCAGTTTGGTACAGTGATTAAAGGCACTAGGCTCGAAACAGGGCGACTGTGAGTTCTGTCTTAGGCATGAAGCCAGCTGGGTGACTCTGAGCCCATTACTCTCTCTCAGCCCTAGGAAGAAAGCAGTGGGAAACCACTTCTGAAAATGTTTGCTGAGAAAACTACAGGGGCTAGTTCAGGCAGACACCAGGAGTCAAGACTAACTCAAAGGCAAAACAAAACAAAATCCTTACTACTAGCTGAAATACTTTGCATCTAGCTCTTCCAAGAAGAGCAGAATGATGGCAGATGAAGCTGACCAGAGGGAAGGTGATTGCAATAGCCAATAAGTGCTCCCTCGATCCCACCCACTTTTGGTCACCTGACAGTAACTCTGATGTAGCAGGTGGCAAAGCATAACAAATTTTACACACCTTGAGGAAGTCCTTGGATGGTGTTGGAGAAAGGGGGAAATATGTTTTTTTTTTTTTTTTTTTAACACTGATACAGCTAAGGACAACTTAAAACGATCAGACTCATGGGCTGGGCATGAGATAAAGGCAATATCATGGGGCTATGGAAGAAAAAAAATGTTGCCAGGGCATGTTTGTGTCATGGTTAGATGCAAATGGGGAGGGCCTTGTATAGAACTCATTACCACAAGCATGAATTTCTGAAACCGAGCTAGAAATGTGTTAATGATTCATTTGATATTTAACTAATGGAGAGCCATTTAAATTATGTCAAATGCAGTTTTATCACATCTAAGGAATCAAGCTAGCCATTTCATGGAGCTGCATCCAATGCTACATAGAGGATTTTTCTCATGTTTTTAGCTCTCTTCCCTCATCACCTTGTACATCTCCAGATATGCTATAGAGTACTGGAGGCTCCTCTGAAGCAGTTTTGGGGGTATGAAGGGGTGAAAAAAATGTTCTATTGGCAAATAGTATTTAGTCAGCAAGTGCTATAAAATTAGAGAGTTGGTGCAGTATTGTGATTAAGATGTTGGGCTAGGACTGGGGACACTCAGGTTCAAGTTCACCCTCAGCCACAGATGCTCGCTAGGTAACTTTGGACCACTCTGTTTTTCTCTCTCTCAACCCAATCCACTCATAAGATTGTTCTTATGGGGCAAAATTGGAAAAATGAGTGCTATATATCTTGCCTTATACTCTCATTCCAAGGAGGTGACCTCCACTTCCATTTCCCACCTCTCATCCTTGGAATTGTTATTCCTGTCCCATCTCCATTACTCCTTGTTGACAAGTCCACACCTAAACCATAGGAGGTACGTGGCCAGATCTTACAACTCAGACACAGTGGAACTAATGCAATCAATCTAGTATAGAACTTCTCCACTTCCAGGCCCTCCAGAATGGTCCCACTGTCAGTAACCTCCAATTCCTCCAAGATAGATGTAGAAGGGCCATCTCATTTCTAATGATGGGTGTTATTCCCTTCCTCCTCCATTTCTGCCTAGTAACCAGATTCCAAATGGCAGGGTCTATGTGTTCACCTATTCCTGGAACTGACAGCAACATCCCTGGAAGAGGCTACCACCCCAGGTCTCACTGCCAGTAACCCTCCTACATGGCACAATTGTGCCTTCTCCAGTCATTCCAGTAAATAGCACCTTCCATCCGGATCTAGTCTTTTGTTTTCATGGCTTTCATGTTCTCCTTCCTTCCACATATCCAGGGTTTTTCTCACTATCCTTTCATTTGCACATCACTTGAGAATATTGCACATCTCGGTTTTACAATACATTTACTTTTAGACAAATTTATCTCACTGAGATAAATTTCCAGCTTTTTAATTCTAAAAAAAAACTGGATACAGGGGTCTTCAAGTTAAGATAGCAGCCTCAACCATACAAAGCACTTTAAAAAGGACAGGGGTTCAATGGCGTGATTGGAGGCTTCATCCTGATTTTTTTGATCCCTCTGTGGACACCCATGACTGGATGCCACAGATCTCTCACAGCCACTTTCCTCAACTGATTTGAAGCTGTCTTAAACACTTAACTCAGGCTACTGATCAAAGCAATGACATTGCTAATTTATTCAGCATAAGCATGGGGTGTCAGCTGCTTTCATGTGCCACATCAACTCTGCTCCACTGGAGGCAGGAGGCTGGCTGCTACCCACTACCCTGCTAATAATTTTAGTTTGCTTGGCTCATTAAAAGTATGTATAAATTCAGATTGTGGTTTGCTGGATTTGCTGTCACTGAAATTAATTGTTTAAAAATGAAAAGAAATCATA
Source organism: Python bivittatus (assembly GCF_059951505.1). Taxonomy (NCBI): domain Eukaryota; kingdom Metazoa; phylum Chordata; class Lepidosauria; order Squamata; family Pythonidae; genus Python; species Python bivittatus. The sequence goes on from NW_028277075.1 coordinate 48,897,995, forward strand.
ACAATATATTTAGAGCCAGATGAATACATGATCACCAAACATATAGTTGCTTAATTTTAACTGCGTTGTGAGGGAACTTTATTTTTACATACTTATTTCATTTATATGCCTCCTATTCCCCATGAGTCTTTATCATGTTTTTTCCTCTGTTTCATAAGCAACTGAGTTTTATTTTTCATTTCTACCTACTCTGATTCTGTGACAAGGGATTGCTTTCAGGAGCATTACTCCAGAGCCAGCAAAAAGAAAACAAGCATGCCATAGAAAAGGGAAGAGTGCCACAAAGAGGCTATTCCGGGAAACGCATTCCTTGTAAATGAAGAGAAATGTTATAAACTAGAAACTATTCACCCGTCAGCAAAAGTGCTATGAGACTATTGAAACTCTTTGAAACAAAGCTGCCTATCTTAAGTGATTACACATATGCCATATATTGCATCTTTAAAAAAAACACCAATTTTTCTCTATAGTGAGAAGAACGCCTTTTTTTTTTATAGAGTTGTGGTGAAACCTGTTAAAGGTAGGAGACCATGGCTTACTCAAATTAATATATTAGTCTAAAATATATTTCATTGATTTAATTTTGTTTCGTGACTCTACTCAGTTTTTAGAGTGCAGCCTCAGGCTATTCAAAGGCTGTGTTCAGCACTCAACCTGAAAAGGCTAGAAATATAGCACTGATGGAAAGCGGGCCTGGCCAGCTCTTTTGGAAGTGACTGCCTTGCTTGAGTAGATACCATAATGTTAGTATCTCACCACAGCCCATGGCTAATGCCTCCTTCAAGCTTACTCTAGTACCTCTGCAGGCCTTAAAAAGGCAATGAAGACCTGGATCTTTCCCTGGGCACTTGGATCAGCATGAGTAGGGCTCCCAATCAGTGAGATGCTGTAGCCTTTAGTTCTAACTGCCATTTGTTTTAATAGCAAGTGTTACTTTTCTTTTGCATTTTTGTATCCTTCCCAAAGTTACATTGCTTGAGCTGGATGACCGTATAAATGTTCTAAATAATTAAATAATTTTCTTCCACAATTGGCTGTACCAAGGTGCAGCCGGTGGTTAGATATAGCTGCCTTTTTAATTTCACACAAAGCCCTAGAAAGAGATGATGAGAAAGTTAGCGATGTTCATGTCTAGGTAAACTCACTGGGGCCAGAGGGTCTTGTCTCTTCATTCCATTCCTTGTTTAGAACAAGTAAAAAGTGTTGTGGAAAATTCAGAAGTACAGAGCACAACACTGAAGAGAAAGAGCCATGTTTGTTGCAATTATCATTGGGTGCCTGTTTAACAAGAAATAGGGACACTGAACAAGGGGAATGCAAAGATTTTTATAGAAGTTGAGGGCTACAAGGTGAGAAATCCTAGGGATCTGACTGGCTGGCCAGTTTGGAGAAGCTAGGCAGGTCCTTATCCCTCTACCTGGGGTTATTTCTATTTAGGCAAAGTGGCCTTTTCAGGAGTTCATTGTTAGGGAGATGGAATGTTGAGGTAATGAGGCTGATTGAGGATGAAACATTGGGGTTTCTTACCTTGTTACTATGTTGCAATTCCTTTATTAGGGCTGCCCTTGGGCTGTGCTGTGAGAAGCTGGTGAGAAGGCCTCTGTTCTTTGGTTTGCAGTGGGCTTTGTCTGGAAGCAGGGAGGGTCAATTTGGCTCTGACAGGATTAAGCCAAGAGAGGAACGAGGGTTGACCCTGGTCACATCCAGAAGACAGAAGAAAAAGGGTGCAGCCCCCATTTTGTTGGTTACCTCTATTTTCTTCACCACAATTGGGCTGCAGTTGGGAAAGTCTTTGTGAAAAAAAGTGTATCTTCCCCTTTCACTGGTGCAGGCCACAGAAGGGAGGGAGGGAAGGAGGGAGAGAAAAAAATAGCCTGGTTTGCTTTACTGAGCCTCAATCTGCAAGCAGTAAAGTAGCTATCATGGATTATCTTAGTTCTTTACACAGGATAATAAGACCTGTGGAATCCAAGAGACAGGTTAATTAACATTTTTGAGCCATTTCAAAATGAAGATCCATTTCATCAGGTTCATTAAATAGTAAGAATGTTTACTGGCTACGTAAATATTATTCCATTATTCCATGTCTGAGTAAAGAAAAACTGAAAAGACATTTGAAGGGTTTTTCACAGATTATCTTTTCTTAAGGATACATCTAAAGTATCCCTTGATATTGACTAGACCATATATAAATACAGATGCTGCAGGAGTCTAAAATGGCTTCCATACAGGGAAATGCTTACAATTTGTGTGTGAGGGCATACAGGTGCATACATATACATAAAATATAAAATCTGTATATATTTAAATATTGACTTTCCTTTTATATCCTCCTCTTTCCCCCCATTTATTACATGCACTAAGATCAGTTTTCACATGAAACAGAAATAAATCTTCACCATCTCCTTTGTTCAACTAATTTATATTCCATGGTGTTTTTTAAAGACTGTATTTCTTGCCCTAACAGATACAAACTAAGACTTTGTGTGCCCTCTGCTGGCTCTTCCTCAATACTATATCCTGCTTCTAGGTAAGAATTTGTGCTCAGAAAATGTTATACAACTGCATACCTAGCTGCTCAACTCTAAAACATAGACAAACAAGAGAGGAAACCATGGTCCACAGAATGGTGCTTATGTTTATGGGGAAATATGAGCAGCATTCCACTGCATAAATGTCATTCCTGCATCTATACTTTGATAGCCTACCAGAGTTAACAAATCTGCAGATGATACAAAGTGTGTGTGGAAGTGGGGGAATGATTGTTAAATACCATAGTTTCAATAATCAGAATGAATTGGAAAAGCTGAAATTCTGGACTGAAATAATTAGATATGATTCAAGGTGGATAGCGCAAACTTCTAATTTACATATACAATCAAGAGTAGAGAAATATAAGAGTAAAGAAATACTTAGTTGTCATCAGTAGATGTAAAAGGAATCCAGGTAGATTACCAACTGAATAGGAACCAGTAATGTGATGTGCCTGGTAAGCAAAATGAATTGTTTTATTTCTCAATAATCATACATAATTTCATATTCATATTTAGGCATTTTTATATGTACAACTAACAGCCGAACCATGTGCTGAGTTACACACACTTAAACTCGCTGAAACCATAACAGCATTAAGAAAAGCCTTGCTGATCCATCATCTCTTCTTTCTCTTCCTACAATACCAACCAGATGCCTAAAGGAAGCTCACAAGCAGGACAAAATTGTCTCTTGATAAATACAATAACAGGCAACCCTGACACATTCCCTTCAGCTTGATATGAATAAATGTTTCCAGTAACCTGGGTTCATGTACTAATCTTTTCAGAAAAAAAAAAAAAAAGGTTGGTCACACTGAAAAACTTATTTAAGAAACAACTATATTGGTCAATGGGCTGGAGGAAGGATGAAGTTGAACTCAGACAAGACCTGTTGCTGCTTATCTATCAAGGCTGTGTGTCAGCTCCAATGTTGTCTGTCAAAGGGGTCCATTACTTGGGGTTTTCCTGGACCCGCAGCTACTGCTAGAGGAGCAGGTGGAGGCCTTTGCTCAAATATAAAGCAAGAAGACTGGGCAGCAGTAACTTGTGCTTTCATCAGTACTTGGGTGGATTACTGCAATATGAGGTAGAGGCATCCATAACTGCCCATGCCACTGCATTCTGCACCAGCTGCAGCTTGCAAATACTTTTCAAGGGTAGCCCCATGTAGAGCGCATTGCAAAAGTCCATATGGGAGATGACCAGGGGATGAATGATGAGAGAAAGGCTTTCCAATCCAGGAAAGGGTGCAACCAGCACACAACACAAAGTTGAGCAGGAGTTGTGCGTCCAGGAGGACCCCCAGATTGCACACCAGGTCTGTCTGGGGCAGTGCAACCCCACCCAGAACCAAGGATGGTAAAACCCTAGATACAGAAAAGTCCCAAACCCACAGCCACTCAATCTTACCAGCCTGTTGTTCTCCATCCAGACCCCGAAAGCCTCCAGGCACCATGAAAAAACATCCAGAGCATCACTTAATGCACCTAGGACAGAGATGTATAATTATCATCCGTGAACTGATGATACCTCATCCCAAGGTAACAGATGATCTCATCCAGCGGCTTCATGTTGATGATAAAAAAAAAGTGGAGAGAGCACCAAGTTTTTTGATTAGTAGAATTAGAAGCAGTACTTACACATGCATGTTTATCCATCTGTAGATTCATACTAAATCTGATCAAGAAATAGCCAAGATACCAATTCTTGAATAGGATTTATGACTGTTCACTGAGCACATTACTGTACTTAGATGTCAATAAGTCAGGCTCAACTTCTGGTGAAAGCATGGACAAAGACGGATAATGGAATATATAATGACAGCAGCATATAAGAAGTTTGCTTCATTAGTACCAGCAAGGCCTTTAATTATGTGGATCTGGGGAAGGAAGTGAGAGTGTGTTGCATATTGTTCCCAGTCATTTAACTTACATAGCAAATTTATCTATCATATTTATATAGCTACCCATCTCACAAACATGACTTTGGGCAGCATACAAAAATATATTAAAAGTAGCTTGGAAGATATGACAACTGGAATCAAAATTGGAGATCAAAATGCTAAGAGTTTATGATGGGCATATTGTGGAACACACTATGAATTATTGGTCAATACACATATATGTATATGCTTGGATAAATGTAGCAATCTATTGGCCAGGTAACCCAAAACCTTACTCCACCTTTGATCATGCCCAAAATGTTGTTCAGCCTGTCCAGGACCTTATTTCACACCTCTCTCTTTTTATCACCACTCTGATATTGGCTATTCATGAAAAATATCAGTCTAAATATATGCTGACTTATTTTACCCTTCATCTGGGCATACCCAGCTGCATGAAAGACTATTGGCTCATGGGTCTGTGGCTTTGATATGATTATTATGCCAAGTATTAGAATAGCTGAATAGCTGTTGAGAGCTTTTTCTCACCTCTCTCTGGTTCTTTGGAATCAAGTCCCCACTAGAATTAATTGGAGTCAGAGACTTTCAAGCATAAAGAAGTACTAAACATGCTTCTTTTTCTTAGACCATTAGCATTTTTAAAAAATGCAAATTAATTTGAATGCACAGATGTTGATTTGATCATTACGGGCCTTTTAGCCTCCAGCTCTTTTTTATATTGTGATTTTACAATTCGTTTTAATATGTCATAGTATTAATTTGTATCCTATGTCTGTATTGTATTTATACACAAATTATAAATGAATTTACTAAAACTATTATATGTTCAAGATTAAGCTACATCTACTAGGTTATCTAGGATTTTAGTACAGCTATAGAAAACAGGATGAATACATCTAACAGAAACTTCCATTACTAATTCATTTACTGAGTTGAGCTGCCTAGTGAATCAAAGGCAGCTATATGGCAGAAGGCTTATGCACAGGCTTCACACATTCAGAATATTCATATAATTAGGAGTCGTTATATGTGCAAGCCTACATGCAAGCGTTGCCTTTAAAACTCAGGCACCCCGAGTGACAAGGAGCTGAAGACCTACTCCCTGAATTTGGGAAAGAAAACCATTTTACCTTTGCAAAGGTGGCTTCTTAGCCTACCTGAAAATACAAACCATCCAATAATTCAGGCAAAGCAAAAAGCATTTATTAAGAGGGGTCAAGTCTTTTTATAGGGAACAGAAATAAATGATACATACATTCAGTATATGTGATACGTCAGAAAACAACTAATCAAACAAAAAAAGACATTGATTACACATGAGAATTGAACAATAGAAAACATTGATTCCAGATAAGATTCCACAAGTGGCAAATGTATGGGTTATTTCACTCCCTTTCCCAGCCGGGTTTATATCTTTAAAACTTGCAAGTATATTCAAGGACTTTCCGAATACGCTTTCTATTGTTTAGTTGCTGAAAAGGCAAGTTCTCAAATATACCAAAAGAAATGGCCTTGGCCCAGAAGAAAAACATGCTTTCCTAAAGTTAGAGAAGAGGCCTAGACTGCCCTGTTAAAAATGCTAATATCACCTTTTTAAAATGCTAATAATGAAGCCTAAAATTCCAGGTAACACAAGCAGGTCCTTTTTTAGCTCAGATGCTGTGTGGCCTTACTCTCTGGTAAATGAATCATTGTGTGTGTGTGTGTGTGTATACACACACACACACCCTCTTCAGTTGCTCTGCAAAGGAAGTAAGTTTTTTTTTTTTTTTAAAGTCAGCCGCAGTGATTAATTTAAGATTGATGTAATGTGTGAATTCCTCTAGAAATAGCTCCATTCACATTTTATTGCAGTTTGTAGGATCTCCTCTTCAGACGCAGGCAGCCAGACGGAGTAAAAGAGGGAGCAGGGCTTCCTAGTTCTTTATTCTACACGGGTCCCCTCCATGTGCATAAAGCATGGTAAGAGCGTTACACAAATTACCGAAAGCAAAGGTGAAAAACGCGACAGTAGAATGAAATGCCTCCCCTCCCCCGAAAAAGAATTACCCGGCCACGAAATAGAGGTGACACAGAGAGGTGCAAATAAGGTATACATAGAAATAAATACGGATATTTGATGCCATAATCCTTTACAGCGGACGCGAAGGTTCTCTATCAGCGCGAAGGGTTTGCTAATATTGATTTAACGCTGCCCGGCTGAGGAAACCTGAGTCCTCAACGGTCGAAAAGATGCAAGCTTCCCCGTCGCTTTCTCTTCTCATAACAGACACCTGGTGCTTCTGCCTGCAACAAACCTTGAAACAATCCCTCCGTCAAGGAAGGTATTCAACCCGGAACAGAAAGGGCGACGAGTTTGGCAAATACGCGAGAGGCACCCAGACGCAGCAGCTGGCTTCCCCGACCTCACCCGCAACTCCGGCTTTGCTCCTCCTGCGGAGGCCTCTGCAAAGCTACCCGGACCCGGAAGTGTGGCAAGGGGGCCAATAGGCCTGCAGTTCCGGCTTCTGCGCCTCGCAGCCGTCCTCTCCTTCCGACAGCGAGGAAGTGCTCGGCTTCATGGCAGCCCTGGGCGAGGCGGGCGAGGCGGCGGCAGCAGCGGCAGCAGCAGCGGCGGCGGCGGCGGGACTCGGGCGAAGAAAAGCCTACGGCAAGGTGAGCTCCAGCGAGGAGCCGCGGGGAGGCTGCGTGAGCCGAGCTGCTGCTGCTCCCTCGCCCTCCGCGGAACGCAGCTGGGGCTTTCCCCATGTGCCGCACTCCCACTCCCATGATCCCCGCCTCGCTGGATTATGGGAGTCGAAGTGCACGTCAGAAGGCCGCCAGGTTGAGGAAGGGTGGTGCAAGAGATGCCGAAGCCTTTGGCTTCAGGAAGGAGGTCGTGTCGTTTAACGGTTTGGCTCTCGCCCCGCGGATTCATGAAAATGACTTTTTGCTTGTTTGTCTTTTGGAGGCAGTGAGGAAAGAGGTGTAGGCGAACCCTTGGAAGCTCTAGTCTTAAACATCCTAAACATCCATCTTCCCTTTGAAGGAATGCATAGAGGAGGGAGACGAGTTTTAACTGCGCAAGGTTTATACTAAACATGTTTCCTGTAAACGCAGGTGATGTTGACAAGCCAAGCGTTTTTCTTATTTTAGTTAAATACCCCTAGCTGGAAGGGTTTTATATTATTTTAAATTTCACCCTTCCTTCAAAGAGTAAAGGATTTTTCCCTTTTTTGATATTATCTTGACGCACCACTCTCATGAGGTAGGTTAGAAGAGAAAAACGGATACATACCATTGGGAGAGCCTATATATCTTTTTAAAAAACTTGGGTAAGTTCTCTTCTTCCTCTGTAATCAGGTATGGAAATATTTTATGTCCTATAGAAGAATTTTGTCATCAAATCATAACTAAGGAAGTTACCCTGATCTGAGGCTATAGTAAGTGAGGAGGAGGGAACAGTTGCTTATCAGAGACTTGAAACCAGCATTACAGATGTGTTGTTGCCATGGGCAACACACTGACATTTCCTGTGCATTGGAGAGAGCAAAATGTTTGTATAAATATTTGCCTATAAACAAAAATGGCAAAACCCAGTTTGGATTATATTTCAACTTATTACTTTAAACGCCCCATGAAGTATAAACCCATTTGATTCTTTCAGATACCAAATCATGCACTGGATAAGACCCCACCCTATGTGTGGGGCTCAGATTTTTGTCTGATTCTGGATTTAAGTTTTTATTTTATAATATATATTTTATAATTTATTAATAGTATATATTTGAGATATGACAGTCGGGTGCCTTTTTCATTAGTCTTAAAAAGATAGATATTTTCAAATGTAGATATACATTAAAAATATAGATATTTTAAGGGCCTGTAGCCCTTAAAAAGTGGAGAAAGGGGCTGTTGCGTGTAAATCTAACTAACTTAAGTTGCTGTAATCTGATTTAATCAGCTTCACCATTTGATTTTATGGAATGGAAACAATGTGCCACTTTGTACACTACATTCTTAGATACACATTTAAAATGTGTTAAGTATAAGGTTTGATTGGCGGCATCTTTTTATTCAGTGTATAGTTTATGGCAACTGACCTTCCCTTTGTTTAGGGGAGACAGAGAGCTATAACTAGGAAAATCAACTTCTGTTCTGTTCTGAGGGCCTTTTTCCCCCATGCATACTACATTTTCATTTTTAACAAGCTGCTGATGCCGGATCAGGACCAGTTCCTTGATAATTCAAAATAGCAATGACTGTCATTGCAATATTCAAGCAATAAACTATATAATCTGTTAATACCTTTTATAAAATATTGTTTGTATACTTTTGTCTTTCTACAAATTGTTACACATGCCCAGCCATAGCCTGCTTTTCTTTGAGAGAGAGATATATCTTTTACATAGTATATACAGTGGAACCTCGAGTTACGAATTTAATCCGTTCCATGACTCTGGTTGCAACTCGAATTGGTCGCAACATGAGGCAAATTTTCCCATAAAGTTCAATGTAATTACCGTTAATCCGTTCCGGCGTCCGCGGACCATGCATCAGGGGCGGAAAAACGGCTGCGGACCACGCGGCAGGGCGGAAAAACGGCTGTGGACCACGTGGAGCGGGCAGAAAAATGGCCGCAGACCACGTGGAATGGGCGGAAAAATGGCCGCGGACCATGTGGAACGGGCAGAAAATGGCCGCGGATCCGGTTCGTAAGTCGAGGCGAGTTCGCAAGTCGAGGTAAATTTTTGGGGCCGGAGCTGGTCGTATCTCGAAAAATTAAGGAGGGGCGTTCGTAACTAGAGGTACCACTGTATCCTGCAACTGACTTTTTCCAGATTATGTTCAAGTTAATGATATGTAATGGGCAGGATTACAATTAAGGATGCTGGGGGTTTTGTTTTTTACTTTTTCCTTCTCCTCCTCTTTATATGATTGTTGCCAAAAATGTTTGCTGGATTTGTCCATTCCTCCTCTTAGTGTTCTTTACCTTCTGTCCCATCCTTTAACAGTATTTTTAGCTATTTCAGCTGGGTTTCATAGATAAAGATTACTCTACTACCAGCAGAATATATTTAAGGTGATTATGAGGACATGCAGAGAGTCTCTTTCTATAGATATTTCTGTGTTACGTTTTGTTGTTGTTCATTTTATGTGAGCCACCCAGAGTTTTGGGAATGGGGTAAGCTATACATTTTAGTAAATAAATAAATTAAAGCTTGCTCACTCCTCCATTCCCAAATGAAAGGCTTGTAGATAGCTTGCTTGATCAATATGTCACATGTCCAAATATTAAACAGTATTTAAAAGTTTCTAAATTAAAGAGAATGAATGATACTATATTGTAAAATGTCTTGAAATCTGTGCCAAAGGGAAACACATTGCATCATTTTTTGATTGGTAGATAAAATCGCCTTTTCAAAAACAGATAAATTATGCATCTCTTGAAATAATACTATGTTTTCCAATTTCTTAAAATAATTCTTTTAGCAATATTCCAGGACTGGTATATATTCCTCAAAAATAATCAGATTCCAAAAATGTGAGACATAATTTAAGGTAACCTTAACATCTTAACATTAAAAGATTTCCCTGTAAAATTTACTTATATGTATTAAAATACTATTTCATAAAGGTGTCAGTGACTCACAAGATAAAATCATGAGTCCATGAATATCTGATGTCCATCCTTTCAAATACATTATTTGGTGTGTCCACTAGACTCAAAATAAAATTGTTTGGTGAATCAGTGTTAATGTTAAATTCAGTGAAACCAAATCTTCCTGTATAATGCAAGAAAGGAGAGCTATATCTTTCCCTTTTTCCCCTGCCTTCTGTTTTACTCCCCAAATTGAATCTTGGCAAGCCCCAACATTTCATTTTTCAACTGATCTTAAACACTAATAGATTCAATTCAGCTGATAGATTTGTACTCTGTATAAGCATTATTTCTGAATACAGCATTGCAGCACAGGGGATGTTCTGAGCCCGCTCTCCATTCCTGCATCATTCTCTCTTTTTTTCAGAAGCCAAGATGGTGGATTTGGGAGTAGAAAACACAATTGCATCATTTTTCCAAGTATCCTAGTTTCAAAGTGGTAGAACAAAGCTAGAGTAAGACAGTGGAGCATGGGATGAATTGTGCTATGAGAAGGAAAATTTTAAATTGTTTGCTGCTTGTTCACCTCCCTAAGAATAATTTGAATTATAGGAGAGCAGATATCTGGAAATAGTATCTGTCCTTAAGTCCCTTTCTCTAGCACTTCAGCAAGTCAGCATTTGTATACAGTGGGGCAAAAAAGTATTTAGTCAGCCACCAGTTGTGCAACTTCTCCCACTTAAAAAGATGAGAGAGGCCTGTAATTTTCATCATAGGTATACCTCAACTATGAGAGACAAAATGGGGGGGGGGGAATCCAGAAAATCACATTGTCTGATTTTTAAAGAATTTATTTGCAAATCATGGTGGAAAATAAGTATTTGGTCAATATCAAAAGTTCATCTCAATACTTTGTTATATATCCTTTGTTGGCAATGACAGAGGTCAAATGTTTTCTGTAAGTCTTCACAAGGTTTTCACACACTGTTGCTGGTATTTTGGCCCATTCCTCCATGCAGATCTCCTCTAGAGCAGTGATGTTTTGGGGCTGTCGCTGGGCAACATGGACTTTCAACTCCAAAGATTTTCCATGGGGTTGAGATCTGGAGACTGGCTAGGCCACTCCAGGACCTTGAAATGCTTCTTACGAAGCCACTCCTTTGTTGCCCGGGCGGTGTGTTTGGGATCATTGTCATGCTGAAAGACCCAGCCACGTTTCATCTTCAATGCCCTTGCTGATGGAAGGAGGTGTTCACTCAAAATCTCACAATACATGGCCCCATTCATTCTTTCCTTTACACGGATCAGTCGTCCTGGTCCCTTTGCAGAAAAACAGCCCCAAAGCATGATGTTTCCACCCCCATGCTTCACAGTAGGTATGGTGTTCTTTGATGCAACTCAGCATTCTCTCTCCTCCAAACATGACGAGTTGAGTTTAGACCAAAACGTTCTACTTTGGTTTCATCTGACCATATGACATTCTCCCAGTCCTCTTCTGGATCATCCAAATGCTCTCTAGCAAACTTCAGACGGGCCCGGACATGTACTGGCTTAAGCAGGGGGACACATCTGGCACTGCAGGATTTGAGTCCCTGGCAGCATAGTGTGTTACTGATGGTGGCCTTTGTTACTTTGGTCCCAGCTCTCTGCAGGTCATTCACTAGGTCCCCCTGTGTGGTTCTGGGATTTTTGCTCACCATTCTTGTGATCATTTTGACCCCACGGGGTGAGATCTTGTGTGGAGCCCCAGATCAAGGGAGATTATCAGTGGTCTTGTATGTCTTCCATTTTCTAATTCTTGCTCCCACAGTTGATTTCTTCACACCAAGCTGCTTGCCTATTGCAGATTCAGTCTTCCCAGCCTGGTGCAGGTCTACAATTTTGTTTCTGGTGTCCTTCGACAGCTCTTTGGTCTTGGCCATAGTGGAGTTTGGAGTGTGACTGTTTGAGGTTGTGGACAGGTGTCTTTTACACTGATAACAAGGTCAAACAGGTGCCATTACTTCAGGTAACAAGTGGAGGACAGAGGAGCCTCTTAAAGAAGTAGTTACAGGTCTGTGAGAGCCAGACATCTTGCTTGTTTGTAGGTGACCAAATACTTATTTTCCACCATGATTTGCAAATAAATTCTTTAAAAATCAGACAATGTGATTTTCTGGATTTTTTTTCTCATTTTGTCTCTCATAGTTGAGGTATACCTATGATGAAAATTACAGGCCTCTCTCATCTTTTTAAGTGGGAGAACTTGCACAATTGGTGGCTGACTAAATACTTTTTTGCCCCACTGTAGAAATGCTCACATATGTCAGCATATTGAAATATTTCAGTGACTGCTTCAGCATCACATAAATTAGACATATGTAACTTGCAGTCCTCCAGACACTGCTGGACAACAGCTTTGAGCAGCTTCAGTTCCACCAGAGAACTACAACTCCCAGCATAGGCAATAGTGAAGGATGCTGGGAGTTGTAGTTCAGTAGTGAGTACCTGACATTCCTCACTCCTAAGTTACATGGTGCTGAAATGCTAATTAAAATATCCCAATGTGTTGACATATCTGAGCACTTCCAGTGTTGTAAGTCAACACACACTTGTTTGGGTCTTGAGACACAGCTTGTTTATTCAAGACAGTTTTCCCTCGTGATTTAATCCAGTTCACATGCTGATTTTAAAGATCTCAGACACTGAATAATCAGTCCACTACAGATGCAGTTATAGATTTTTTAAGAGTAATGTGCATGCTTTGATAATGGAAAATATGTTGATGAAGTTATTCCTTCTGTTTTGTTTCTTCCCATGCCTTGGTTCTGCCAGTATAATCTTTCTGTTACTTTTTAATGTAATTACTAGCAATTGTTCCTTGTCTCCTTTCTGACACCACCTGCCATGTTTTTAGTGAGCATATCATGGGGGATCAACTATTTATCTTCAGTGATTCACTCCTACATGAAATTAGTGCATTATCCTTAACATCTTCTGTTCTTACTAAAATTTGTCCACTCTCATACATCACTTAAAATGTTTCATCAGAGCAAAGCAAAACTAAAGTTTTAGATGTTGCAACACTCATTATTGGCAATATTTTATACTGACAACAATTAAAAACCTTATTTCTGTCATTTTAAGTTGGGTCTGGGAGCCGATGCAATTTTATATATCTCTTTTCTGTTATAAATGGATTTAAATTATTAACAGGATCTTAGTCTCTTGGCTAAAATGCTTAAGCAATACAAGTTATAGAAATGAGGAAGGCAATCATAATGTTTGTTTACATAACAAATAGTAACAATGCAAAGAAAAAGTTGAGCTGGAAAAGTATAGTTGTGTTTTTAGAACACAGTCAAATATTTGCAGCCAGTCTGAACTCTATGTCTTTTATTTTTGGAGTCATAACTAACTTGGAGCAGAATAGAGAATGTAAAATATAATGCTGTGTGAGAAAAAAGCAAAGAGTTAAAATATTCCCAGGCACAAGTCCTCATATGAATTTTTGTTTCAGATTCTAAAATAAGTTATTCAAGAAGACAAGAGAATTAGGCTAAAAATAGAGACTCTTCACAGGATCCAATTGCTGCTTACAAGCCTCTACATGCATATGTGGACTTTTGAGGACATCTTCATCTAGGCCCTTTGTCCTCCTATATGAAATGATGATGTAGAAGATTATGAGGCATCCAGTACAATCCCACAACACTTTAGTTGGAAGGAAACTTGAATAAAGAATATTGCATGTGTAGAAGCATTTACATGCATACGTGGACTTTTTTGGATCTTGGTCTCTGCAAGTGTTTGAAAAAAATACCCATGATTTTGGTGACCCTAAAAAAATAATCCTAATTGCTGTTCTGATAAAATATCAGTCTGGAATGAACACGCATACAACTCTGATTCATGGAGGGAAAAAGCTGCAAGTTTTTTTGCTTGTCTGATTTTGTTGCTGAACATTTTATCTCTTCATAATATTGCTTGCAGCTTAATAGCTTCTTCACATTGGCTTTGCTTCCGCCGTCATTCTTGCAACCTGCTGCCTTGTACTCTTAACTGAGCTGCCATTAGGAAATATTAATTCAAATTTCTTAAGGCTTCTTTCCACTGTTAAGACTGATAACGGAAGTGGCATCATACATTTCTCAAGAAATAATCTGGTGCATGTTTCACTAGCAGATTCTGCAAAGTTTGGACAAGATGTATATTCCCATGGTACAAAAGCGTCATGTTGCAGCTGCTTCTATACATGAGTTTTAAATTATGTGCCGGAAAGTAATTAAAGGTGGTCCTTAGCCTACTCTGTCTGTGACTTCTAATTGAGTTCTCTTATCTATGTAACTTTCGACTTAATCAAATGGTCTCTAATTTTTTCAGCACAAAAATCTTACAACTTCCCATCAGATCTGTTGCAAAATTCTTCTGCATAAGTAAAACGCTAACTTTAGAACAGTAGGATTGTTTGGAATTTGCTAACAGCTTAACAACCTGACCTTGTTTTTTGAGATTCTTAATGCCAAGAACCTAATATAAGTATCCATTATCATTTGGGCAACTTTTCCACAATGAATATTCTGAAAAAGATATTTTTGTTACTGTAAAGCAACCTTTCATTTTGGAATGGAGGCCAATCTACCTAGTTCAGTTCTCCTGTTAATCCTTCCAGTTCTTAAAGCTAGTTGTACCGGTCTCTGGTATTCTTTTAATCTATGAAAAACCATACATGAAATGGCAGTTGTTTTATGCCTGGAATTTGTAAAAGCTGATATATGAACATACTCTAGTTGCAACATGGTACTTTAGTGCCTAGATTTAATGGTAGGCAAGTGTCTAGCCTTACTTTCAGGCTCCAAGTTTCATTTCAGTACACGCAAATCTAATAATTGCCTGAAAACCATGAAACGATTACTGGCATTGCCTGCAGAAGTACCTGTATTTTATGATTCCACTTCATTCTTGAAAAAATTATCAGAGTACAGGGCAAATTTCTGGGTTGATTTTGTTTTGGCTCTAGTTAAAAGTAAAATTATGCATCACAAATCTTACTTCCTTCACTGCTTTCTCCAGGATAATCCTCGTAACAGCTGCTAAAGACGACAAAAGATACAATTTAAACACTGAAATATATTTTACTGGTCAAGTAAAATGGATCCATGTTCAGTTGGAAATCAGCTGCAGGCTAGCAGTGATTGTCATAAAGCATACTTTACCTCTCAAACTGGCTTGAAGACTAAACAAGAATTATCAGCAACTGATCTGTTACTTCTTCAGCTTAGGACTGGGATAACTCTTTCAGAGAATCATACAATCTGCTTCCATCATGCTAAAGTTTACCTTGATAGATACGAAGACTTGCAAAAGTCATGTTGTGATCCTTTTAATATGCACAAAAAACACTCAAGGAAAAACTTGCATGCAATTGACATAGATGATGCATCTTTTCTAAGTGCCAAGTTTGGACGTCAGTTTATTCCAGGCTGGAAGCTTTGCCCCAAATGTACACAGATAATAAATGGAAATGCAGAGGTTGACTCTGAAGACCGTCAACGAAGGAGACTTGATTCAGACGTATGTATATGGGACCATTTTTTCAACTATCTAAGTACTGGACTAAAGCTGTAATTTTTTGCACAGTTATGTGGCAATAAATCCCACCCATTGAAATAAAGTGGTACCTCTAAGTATATGTGCCATAGGAGACAGGCTAAGGGTATAGAAAAAAATAGCATCAATAAGATAGCCCCTCCCCCCACCTTAAAATACTAAGAGTACACTCAGTTTTGTACAGTTTCTGATTATATGGCTATCACTGGATAAGCCCTGCATGAAGAAAATGCCATCACAGTTTAAACACCAGAAATGGCGTTTTCTTGTAAATTTGCAGTATCTCGTATGAGTCTTCGTATGAGTTGCATGTATGAATGAACTCTAATCCTTTTAAGGGGAAAAGAGACCAGATCCTTTCATGGGAATACGGAGAAAATAACTATATTTAGCTTTTGAAACTGCAATATGCAGAAGCTTTCCCCGTAATTTTCAACTCAGTCACACAGATTTCTGTTTCATTCAAACCAGGAAACAGTAATTAAAGAGCTGTTTTAATAAAGTGGTTTTTCATGAAGATGTTAGCCATACTTTCCTGGTTTGTAATATGATGCGATCTTAACTCATTCATAATGGTTAAAGGTGAATTAGCTTGTAAGAATGCAGACAGGATGAGACCACATAATTTGTGTAAGCAGTGAGGTCTTATCAACACATTGTACCTTGAGATGTAAAAAGTTTGAGAGATTAGAATGGGTTGTACTACTTCAGACTGATGGTGGACCACACTTAAAAAAAATTCCCTGTGTAAAATACTTTGCAAATATAAAACAAGGTGGGGAGAAGCACCAAGAAGAGAGATTCTAACAAATCATCTTCCTGTTTTGTTAGTGCTTTTCCTGCAAGGTATACAGTATTTCACTAATGGGAGCATTCAAAAACCTGAATTACCATCTGCAGTCTGAAGCTGCACACACCTTAGAGTTCTTACATGATTTGATAGAGGAAGATATCTCTTCCAAGCAATAAGGACATCATGATGGAAGACTTTCATCTTTAAAACTGAAGTTGCTGTCCAGCTTTGCACAGTCTAAGTTTAATGAAGACATGCTACAGCTATTTCCTATTTTGGAAATAGGAAATAAGGAGAGAAACGAAGAAATTACCCTGTTTATTAAAGTAGCAACTCACTATTCCTGTTTCCATTAACTTGCATCACTAAGGATATACTCCTGTCCAACTTACTATCTTTGCTTTCTGTTGACTGATATTACTATTACTTTTACTCATTGAGATACCTCATAAGCAACCTAGAGCACAGTTGATACCATAAATAAAAAGAGATAAGTGTATGTGTTGCTTTATACCCCAATATGTTACATCCATTTGTTTATATTTTAAAATAGTTATGCAGTCTTCCTTGATCGAGAGCAAGACATTATTGGTGAAGAGGGCATTTGTTTTATATCCCCTATATTGATATGTCAATCAGAAGAAAATTATACTTAAGAATTTTAACATTTGGCTTCAGCTTCAATGCCTGTCTCTTAGCAGAAATATGGTATCACTTTATTAGAAATGCTCTGAATTGTTTAAATGAAATTGTCTGTATTTATTCAGGGACGTACAGCTAAGGCCTTGAAGTCCTTACAGTTTGCTAATCCAGGACGTCATACTGGATTTGCTCCAGAAGCAAACAAAAGAGAAAAAAGAAGGCTGCAAGCAAAAAGCACATCCATTAATTCAGACAGGTGGGTTCTTTTCTGCATTGATTACCCTTGCTTTTTCACTTTGAGGGGAAAATGTTCTGCTTGCATATGGATTATATTTTAAAACTGCTTAGATGTATGGAAATTTTTTTTCATGTATGTGCATAGAAATAAAACAATAAATTGCATTACTGTAGTCAGGGTATCCATGTTCATTCACAGATTAGGGAAAAAGTTCCTGGTACAACTTTTTTCTTTTTCTTTTTTTTTTTTTGGCCCCAGGACAAAAATAGGTTCTGCATGGAGTTTTTGTCTTTTTGTCACAGTACAGATTGCACTAGGGAAATACGACTTCTCCACTGAGGAAGGAGAAGAAAGCTAATTAAAAGCACAGCCACATTAGCCTCTTTTTTGCTGCCTATCATAGCAACAAAGTATTTGTGCCCTCCTTCCAGGTAAATCCATGGATTACCTCGGTCATCTTCATTACTTCTATTTGGCCATTGCATTTTTAAAGCAGTTTTGTGGCTACAACAATCAAAATGCTCTGGAAGAAATAATTGAAATTATGAGATGGGTCTCCAGCCTATATTGATTGATGAATATACTTCATTATTCCATAGCAGTTTTATACCAATTTTGTGTCAAGTAGAGTTCTACCAAGGAATACATACTTTGTGACAGTGGATTTGTTTTGTAATCTAGATTGATTCCGCATGTCTCTAACAATAGAATAATACTAGCTGATCCCAGTTAATTACATCCTTTCCCCCTCAGTATTGTTTTTTCTGTCTGGGATCATTGGGCTCTCTAAGAAAAAATGTCCAGAAGGGATTGAATGAATATAATTCACAGCTATCTCAGTAAAGGATGGCAATGTAAACATATCTTAATAACAATTTCTTAGCCCTAGAAATGCTTACACTTAAGTTGATGTAATTAAGATGATTCAGGATTGCTCTGTTGTATTTATGCAAAGTGTATTCAGATGTTAGAAAGAACTGATGCCAAATTTGAACATTGGTTCGCTATGCTAAGAGCCTTCCAGATGTTTTGGATGTTATCTCCCATCACCCCTAACCAATATGGCAGCGGCAAGAAACTATGAGATTTGTGGACCATAGTATCTGGAAAGCACCGAGTCACCTGTCTTAGATTTAAACACCCTTTATATTACTTTTCTTCTCCATTGTCTCCATTTTCCTTTAAAATATCTTTAAAGCGTTGTTAGATAATGGAGAAGCCAAGCTTAGTTTTACTATTGTCTGGATTGCAGAACACTAAACCCTGCCTAAAAGGAATGTTTTTGTTGTTGTTGCTTTTTAAAATTGGACTTAATTAAATAGTTTAATAATGTTATTAATGTTAAAACTTAAAATAATTTACCGGTCAATCTTTTTTATAAATTAACTTCCCCTTAACTCTAAATCTCTTTTAAAATTGCCAGTGGAGATACTATACTTTGTGGCAATGTTAATATTAAACAACCAGTAGATCTATTTTTGGTACTCTATGCTAAATCCAAAGCAACCCTGAATTAGATATAACCCTAGTACAGTTGCATGTCAATTTGTGATAAAGAATAGATTTCTGCTTAGTGTTACAACAAATAATATTGAAGCAGCTATACTTTGTGTAGCGAGATGTATTGCAGTAGCCAGATGGAAAGCTCTAAAAGCCTTTCGTATGTAGTGTGAGCACTAGAAATGTGAACAGTTTGCCATGTGAGTCAGAAATATGGCATGAAGAGACACCCATGCTGTGCCTAGCTGCTTGAATATGTAATGGTCTCTGTATGGAATTAAATTCTTACCCTGCAGAAGTTTCTTGGCAGCCTATACAGTTGTTGTCATATTAGTTTATATCTGCTGCTCCTCAGTACAGCAAAGTAGAGAAATTCACCTATCAGGAACTTTAAACTGAATTGACAGTTATTTAAAACAGAGAGTCTCACATTACAAATCATTGTTAATTATTGTGGCTTGTGTTTTTCCCTCCAGGCAATTAATAGCGGCCAAGAGCAAGGTATATGATAGCCAAGGCCTTCTGCTGTATAGCAGGATAGACCTATGTGACTGCCTTGATGAAGACTGCCTTGGGTGTTTCTATGCTTGCTCTAAGTGTGGCTCCAGAAAGTGTGGACCTGAATGCCGTTGTGATCGCAAGTGGCTGTATGAGCAAATTGAGATAGAAGGAGGGGAAATTATTCGTAATAAGCATGTGATGTAGCCTGGGTTCTGCATTTCATTACTCAGTCACAGGAAACTGCCTTCTAAGGTTTTTCACATAATAAAATATAATCTGTTCATATTTCCAGTTAAGATTCAGTGTTGTCTAAACAAATAATGGGTAAGGGTAAGTTCCATATTTGTGTCAATTGTACAGAAGGAAGATTGGAAGGTTGTCTGAGTAGCTATGAATTTATTAATAGACAAGCTATTAAGAATAGTATTTGCTAATTTGCATTGTGTGCTCCGTGCAGCTTATTTTTTTTTCTGTATCTCCATTGCTGCCCTTTATAAGAAGTCCTCGAGTATTTTCATTTTCTAGAACACAGTTACTCCTGCAAACACATTAAGCACTAGCAGTCATAAGCAGTATTAGCTTTGGAAAATTGGTGATTTGAGAATGATGTTGCATGATAAGTAGAAAATACAGGTGTCAGACTGAGACTTTCAGGAAGATGGCATACCTTTATTAAGAAATAATAAGAAACTTATTGACCTTTTTTGCAAACGAGTTGCCACATGAAGAAGGAATTGTATTCTATGCTTTCAACAGTATTTTGCTGCTTCTACTGGAGGGGAGAAAGTCACCAAAGATACAGCCTCCTGCAGTATTTCTGTTTTGAATAGCTTGTTTGGAGGCTTTATAACTGAGTCCATAGATAGCTTGATGGAAAATTTGTGGCTGAAATATGACACTGTCACCTTAGCTTTAAGAAATGCACAAGGTATTAATACAAGCATAAGTATGGTGAGACTCATCACATTTACAGTCTCTTTACAGTAGCAATTAATAGGCAATGTTTGTAAGCTACTCAGATGATTTGCCATGCGCCCCACATAAAATGCATGTACACTTAGTCTGATGCATATGGTGCATATTATAGAAATGTGAGGTTCAGGATTTTGCAGAAAAGATACTCTGTACTAGAAACTTTTATAAGGATGTACCAGGTATCTTTATTTTTATAAGAAAAATTGAAGTTCCTGTTGGGCTGTGTCCTTTATCTGCAGATGTTAATAAAGAATTGATTTACAGCAAATATCTGGTTATTATTTCTTCTGTTACTGTATGTGACTAAATGAGACCTACAGTGGAACCTCGGGTTATGAACGCTTCTGTTAACGAACTTTTCGGGTTACGACCTGCTCAGGCCACAACATTTTGCTTCGGTTTGCGAACTCCGCCTCGGGGTACGAACAGGATATGCGGCCATTTTCCCTCCCATGACACGGTCCGCAGCCATTTTCCACCCCTGGCACGTGGTCCACGGCCATTTTTCTGCCCCTGACACGTGGTCCGTGGCCATTTTTCCACCCCTGACACGTCCGCGGCCATTTTCCGCCCCTGACACGTGGTCGTAGGGAGGGGGACTCTCCCTCCAAGCAGTAGCCGCCTCCCTGTCCTCCACGCCAGAACGGATTAACGGTAATTACATTGAACCTTATGGGGAAATTTGCTTCGGGTTGCGACCAATTCAGGCTGCAACCAGAGTCACGGAACGAATTAAGTTCATAACCCGAGGTACCACTGCAATTCAAAAAGGGAAGAGGATGGAAATGATGATGGAATTACATTATGCTACCGTTATATAATTTTTTGTTGAATTACTAGAACATGTAATTTCTGCATATAATCATGGCAAGAAAATACCAACATTTAAACTAAGGATTCCATCCAGTATCATGCAGGCAATGAGATTTCCCCTTGTTCTCTTCCTCCTAATCCTCTAAATGTGTTTAAATGAATTTCCCAGCCCTCTTTAGCAGATATTATATCCAGGGTGTGCATGTGTGTATGTGTAGCAATCCCCTCCAAGGTTAATTAAACCAAATTAAATATATTGAAAATGTTGCAATCTTGTATACCACACTGGAGTTTCCACACAGGTTTGCTCTATAAAAACACAAATGGAGGGTGTTCTTGATGTAAGCTTTCTGTACAGAAAATGTTTTTCAGGCCAGTTGTAGACATAAACTGGTATCTGTGTGGCTAAACTTTACTGCTTGGATATTTTAGGGTTGGAAGTGTAAACTTCTTATTGCCTATATATTAGTGTTATTAATGGATTGTCCCTTATGTATTGCTATTCCTTTACTACTGAAGAGGTTGCTTTAGTTTTTCTGAATTCAGCGCAGCCCATCAAGAAGCCTTAGGAGTCCATCATCCAGCATGCAACTCTCAAGGAGCTGAATCAGAAAACCTGTTACTCACCAAAAAGGATATCCCAAAGGCCAGAATTAGTGGGGCTCTTTTTTGTAGAGAAAGCCAACCCACACTGATGAGGAGAGGTAATGGGGTCCATTAGATGGCATTACACTTTTAATGTAATGTATTTCTTAAGATCAGACCTGGTTGAAGAATAGAATATGAAAACAGCTGCTCACTGCAGTGTTTGTTTTTTTTATTTCACTTTGAGGGCAATGTGGGTATCTTCCCATTATGTATTATTGTATGCTGGTTTTTTTCCTGACTGTAGGTTAGCAAACGTTTTAACCCTACTATACTCTTCTTCCCATCTTTCCTGGGGGGGGAGGGCGGGGGGAGAGCAGATCTAGTTAAACACTACATCCGTTGTAACTATTACCATTTCAGCTGAAAAAGCCTTTAAAGCTGTGGCATTAAAGAAAAAGCTTGTGCATGTAATAATGAACTATTGCTCATATTGTAAATATATCTAAACTAAACCACAGACTAAAGCTGGACCTCTTAATCGCATTAGGTTTTTTATATTATTGGCCTGAAGTGAGTTCTGAGCTGTGTTACTTACAGCTTTACCCAATAGTCCTTATCTTCTGAAATTATCTTCTTTAAACAAATAGAAATCATTCTAGTGAGTCTCAGCTAAGGCAGGATTTGCTTTGGGGAACCTCCTTGGTTCATCTGGTATCCACCCTGCAAAGGCAAATTGATCAAAATCTGATGAATTGAGGTCTGTCAATACCAGCTTTACTTACGTTAAGCCTTGATAAAACTTTAGGAGAACTCAAACAGAGGGTCTGGAACTTAGATATTCAGTCAGATAGGGCCAAAATTTCCCACCTGTATTATAATAGAATTACCCTGGACTCTCCATAGCTATGTTTTTAAGATCATGCATGCTCCATGTAGGAGACTTTTTTCTCTGGCCTGAATTGATGCACTACCTATCAAGGCAACAACCAAAGATATTTCAACCTCCCATATAAAATATTTGTTTATGTTCAAACACCGAGATTGAACGTGTATCCTATGTTGTATTAAAATGCACAGTGGCAATTAAAACCTGTAACCCAGGTTTGTTTGTTTGTTTTGTGCCTTCGAGGCACTGTTAACTCCTGGCAACGGCCTGGACTAGTCCCTGCAGTTTTCTTGGCAAGGTTTTTCTGAAGTGGTTTACCGTTGCCTCTTTCCCTGGGCTCAGAGGGTGCTGGCCGAAGGTCACCCAGCTGGCTTTGTGCCTAAGGCAGGACTAGAACTCACAGTCTCCTGGTTTCTAGTCTGGTGTCTTAACCACGGCACCAAACTGGCCTTCAACCCTCGTTATTACAAAATTTAATTTCTCTCATTATGAGAAAATCACTGCTTTCCTTTTAAAAGGCCAATTTTTAAATATATCAAGGGTGGTGGCGAAATTTTTGTCTGTAACTTTAGCCTTCAGGAATTGGCTGGTATCCTCATAGCTTTGATTTTTTTTTTTTTTTGGCTTCTGTCTGTGTGTGTGTGTCTGTGTGTGTGTATAAATAATATGTTTTAATGTCTGTTGGTTTAGTCTTTGAATATAAATTAATAATAAAGCTGATCCTTTTCTAACTATACCATTTCCTTTGTTCTAATGAATCTTCCAAATTCAGCTTCAAAATTTCTTGCTGGGTTGGTCCAATGAATAAGATACACATTGGCTGCAATCCTATGCATCTTTAATACCAAGGTATTAAGCAGAATTGAACATTAAGTAATTTACTCCTGTGTAAACTCTATAGCATGGCTGGATTGGATCAAGTAATCGGAAGTTACTTGATACGACCCAAAATACAAAGTTTCTAGGACAACTAGGAAAATGTTTTTAAAAAGAACACAGCTAATTAAAGTTGCTTAAACTAGAGCCTTGGGTATCAAATTGATTAATATCATAAATATTCATATTAATGAACTGAAATCTGATAAAACAATTTTGTATGCTAATTAACTGAGGGTTTCTTATTTCCACCATGTTCCTACATTTCAGATCTCTAATATCTCCTAGTAAAGGAGAAAGATTCTGGTTATATGTAAATATAAAATGAGTTATATATTCTTTGTTCCCTTTGCCATTGGCTAATACAGCTAAGTTTTGGTAAATCCCTCCTCACATTTTATAGCTGTGACATTTTTAAAATAAAGAACTTTATTTTTCTTTTCAATATCACAACGACCCCTCTTTTTCTTGCTTCATTCTCAATCAAAACCTCAAGTGCTACGTGGTTCGTCTTCTCAGCCTCTTTGGCTTTGCGGACTCATGAAATATAATTACTGCTAACACTGCACAAAAGCTAGACCTGCTGACCGACTCAGCTTTTATCTCTGCTTTTCAAATCTATCTTCAAGCCTGACCTTCAGCCTCTCTTAGGCAGAAGCGTGGAACTAGGAGAACAAAGACTCCTTATTTTAGTGGAGTTCATGGCTTTTTATCATGTGGATATATTTTTACATGGTAGCAGGTGGGAGGTCAATCTCATTTTCCTTATGCCCTTCACACAATTTGAATCCAGTTTCCTGAGGTGAAAGGTTAAACAGCTTTGGGGAAAGAGAAACCTGGAACGGGGAACCATCTAGTGGTAGTATGTTGGAGGCAGTAGCTGGGACTTATTTGCACATTTGGTGGTTGGGTTTTTTTGTTGTTTTTTTTCAAGGTAGGGCTCCCAGTTCTGGGCTGGCTGCAGAAACTCAGGCAACCACTAGACAGATGGCAGCAAAGAGATACGGACGGTATCTTTGCTATCTAATGGTCATCCTGATTTTTGCAATGCCAACTCTGGTAGCCATATTGAAGAATAAACGAGCATGGTAAAGGGGAAATAGTAGAACTGCATTTAACAGAACTTGCTCCTGTGGCTCAGCTGTGATATTGGAAAAATCCATAGGTATCGGCAAGTTTCTCCGGAGAAACACTAGGCAAGAAGAAAATAATTATCCATTCCAGCCCAGGGTAGATGGCTATCTTTCAGAGGTCTGGGGCAAAAAGAGCTGTTAAAACAATCTTACCAAACTTACTGCTTTTCAGATCTGGGTGGAGGAGGAATTTGGCTATATTTTAATCCTCCTGTTTTTCAAGCCAGTTCAGGATGACCTCTGTGATACACTTCCTTCTCTCCACCACTGTAGCAGGCTGAGAGACACTGGCTGGTCAAAACCCACTCAGTTACTTAATGATTGTGTGGGAACTTGGAACTCTGATCTCCCACCTCACTCTGGCAGAAGGATAGCTACATCATGCTGCATCCTACTCTAAGTACTACGCACTTCCTAGCAGGAGCAATTCTCTCCATTTCCGGAGTGATGTCCCTAGGATATTTGGCAGCGGCTGCACCCTAGGAAAGCTCAGAGGTATTGATTATCAGTTTAGGTGACAGTTCTTTGGACTTCAGAAGAATTTTTACTTGTGTGAGTCAGTTCCATAGTTATGAGTGTTCTGTTTTGTAACTAACTAAATGTATTTGAAGGTGTAGGTGGAGTTCATACATACATAAAGTTAAGGGACTTAGGTTTTCAGGATGTGTCCTTGAGTCATTCCAGTAAGCAGACAATATTTAATCCTCAGTAAACATGTTCAATATTTTCTCAGTTGTCTTATCAATTTTTTTTAAATGCTAGTCTTTCGATGACTGGCAAAGAATAATTATAATTGCATCCATATGCTAAGTATAAAAAGACCTGTGCTCAGCCAGAACAAAGCCTATCTAGACTTGTGTTCTCCTCCCATGGAGGCCATCAAAAGGGCCATGGACAGAGGGTTCCCCTCTGTCAGCCTCCTTTGTTTCTACACTGATTACAAGAGAAGCTCAGTGTACAGTTTCTTCACCAGCACCACCCATATGTAAGACTTGTATTAGTCTTAAAAGGGGCACAAGGCTCTTTGGCTTTGTCCGGGGACCAGTAAATTTACAGCCCTCCCTACTGACTAGCTTGGCAGTCAGAAGTGATGCGTTTGGTTTGGTTTGGTTTGGTTTGATTTGGTTTGGTTTTTTGCTTCTCTTTTCTCTGTGGGCATCCTTTCATGCCTTTTCATTTCAAAGCGAATGTTCTCATATATTGACACAATTCACTCACACCACTTTTGTGATGTTACTGCTCGGTGCTGGTGCAGAGGATGGCCTGATATTAATCATCAACATTAATAAAAACATAACCCTGATTATGCATTGTTCCAAAGGATAAAAATAGTGTCCAGAGAGGTATACTCAAGCCTGTAGGTTGCTTCCCATCACCGTCTCAGGATTATCAGATACTCAGCTGACTTTATCTTCACCTGATCCAAAATACTTCTTTTATTTTACAGTTTATTTATTATAGAAGGCTGTATCTTTCACATGAAAAAATAGCTTTGCCTGAATTCAGAACATGAATTTTCTAAATGATTCATTTTTATTAGAACTTTTCTCTCTACACTAACTGATCATGTTGGGAAATGTATCAATTATAGTTATTCAGAAGAAGTAATATCAGTTCTACACCTGCATATAATTAGTTCAAAGGTTAAAAGCTTCTATAAATAATATATTGGTTATATTAGCATTAAAAGGATGCAGTCATTTGCAAAATCACATGGCTCTTAAATTTCCTTTAATTCCTATCATTGTAAAGCAATATGTCCAAGGTTACTAGCCTAGAAAGCATCAAAAAGGGGAAAATCTTTCTTTCCGGATTAGCACATTTGACTGCAGTTTATTTCTAGACAGCACGTTGTTAATTTTAGCTGATCAATATTGTTCACTGGGTTGTATAATATAACACATCTGTGTCAAAAAACAAACACTGCAACTATATCTGCATCCCATTGAGGAGCTCTGGCCATAGAGAAAAGAAACCAGTGCTGGACTCCAAGTTCCAAAGTCAGGAATGATATCTGGGAGGCCTAAAGAGGACCAAGACTAAGGTTTCTATATCTGGGTTTCAAGAATCTAAACCACCACTAGATGCCAGCAAAGAGATGCCGAAATGGGTCATCCAGATATTTCGCAGTCCAGATATAGTAGCCCCAACCAAGAGGCTCTGTGGGCATATGTTTTCAGGCATACCTTTTTAGAGATGGAGTAGCACCTTGTAATTCTTGTATTATCTTATGGTGGTAGTGATTGTGGTTGTTACCATAAGTAGTAAAGTCTCTGACAATGGCTGGATCAAGGCTCTTTACATTACAAAGGAGACTGTGACAAGCAGAGTCTCTTGCTGCCATGATCAACTTCATCAGATCTTCAGCAGTAGTAATCTCAACAGAAAGATCTAAGAATAGAACAGGGAACATTTTAAAGGAAGGAGATCTGGAAAAGCTGGAGGGATTAGAAAAGAAGAACAAGAACTGGCTATATTCTACAATACATGAATGTAATCAAGAGAAGGCCAGAGGGCCAAGTGTTTTATATACCTGGTTCAGTCCAGTTCATGAGAACTGGTTCATTTTTTTCTTCTTTCTAAACAGTAACATGCTTGATCCTGGTGCCAAGTCTGCATATTCATTTGTGCCCAGCCACTCCTGCCCCTCTTCTACTCTTTGAGGGGGAGGGGGATAGGCTTAGAGTAACTATGCTTTTATTAGGTTACAAAAGAGCTTTCAGTCCTCTTCTAGTTAAGTATTAAGTGTGGGATGTAAGGAGGGAATAAGGACTGTAGTTGGTCTTCTGTGCTAGAGGGGTGGGGGAAGAAAGAGAATGGGAGCAGATTGACTTTGTTTAATGAGGCGTGGTGTGTGCATTTCTGTGAACTATTGTGGTTCCATTGCAAATAAGAGGCAGGGAGGGGAAGATCAGAAACTGGAACCAGTTGTTGGGACCAGTTGTTGCCTAATTTAGAGTGAGAGCTGAAAGAAAAGAAGGGAAGAATGGAGGGAGGAAAGGATTGAAATGGAAGAGTATGTCCAGTATACATTTTAAATACGTGCAAAATAGTGAAACTTCTTTCAGAGGGTGCCTAATTTGAACACATAATTTGCCAGTCTGAATATTTTGTCAGTTCTGCATGATCAGTATTTTTACTGATGGCTAAAACTGTATAATGAAAAAAGTCTGGAATTACTTAGTCCATCCAGAAGGGGGCACCACTTTCCTACAAACACAGTCTATATCTGTCTGAAAATTAGTCTCAAAACACATCCTAAACTGTTCTTTAAAAAAAAAAAAAAAGCCACTGGGGCTTCTTGTTGCCACAGACGTTCACACTAGGAGTTCACAGTTTCTTTTAAGTAATAAATCAGAAAACTAGATTAAATTCATATAGCCAAAGCTTTAAGGTCAGGAGCATTAAAAATAAATGTTAAGGATAAAGTCAGTATTTTAATCATAAAAGAAGTAAATCATCCCCATCTTCTTCACCCAATTGCTTCATGTATTTTCTGTTTATATATCTATTTTCCCTATATTTTTCTGGGAACATATTTTATTCTGTTGTTTACTAATGTACAAATGAGGAGACCTGAGTAACTATAAGAACTTATATTTCCAAAACAGCCTATTTTTATTATTTTACCCTAATGTTGCTGTAACTTGGCAGCACTACATCTATCACCTAGTCTTCTGGACCTTGTCTGCAGCAGGGGTGACAGCGGTGGTGAATATATAGAGGGGGGGGGGAGGGTGGTACCACATGGAATTCTCCACAAGGGCACCTAGGATGCCCACAAGGCCCTGGTTTTTCCCTTACCCCCACCCACTTTGCCCCCTACACACCATATTTGTTGAATAATCAGCCTCATTAAAAACCTTGGAGAACTTGAAAGCACACCTGGGAAGTTTTGTTTTGATACAAGAAGATATTGTCTCCCTGTGCAAATGAGCTAAACAATTTTTCATTGATGCTCTATGTTCAGAGCCAGCCCTCCCATCAGACAAAATGAGGCAACCCTTTTTTTTTGGATTAGTGGAAGAGCTGACCATTGGCAAAGTACTGGAGGACATAGCTCTGCATCTCCATGTAGACTACTCTCCACCCACATCCAAGTTATCTGTCCCATCTCCAGTGGGAAAGCAACATTCACCTACCATTGCCGTTTAGTTTGGGTATCTGGATAAAGGAACAGGCAGCCATCCCTTTGTCCTTTGCCAATTCCTATGGAAAGTTATTTGTATATTAATTCATATTTATAATATTCCATGGCAAATGGTTGTTGTTTTCCTCAGTTCCTTCCTGTAAAGTTCTGGGCCTAGATCCAGAAAAAAAAATAGTCATCCCTAATTCCATCTGAAATTAATGAGATTAGAAGTGAGTGAATGCATTTGCTGTGATTCACAATTTTTAATGTGTTTTATCGCTTGGGAACAGTGCAATTTCTCTTAACTGTAGTGGTCAGGTGACTATAGTGGCAGGGCTAGCAAATAGGGTAAAAGGTTAGAGGCTTTACACTTCCAGAAACTTTTGGGTCTACACACCCTAACTCTGTCTTATGTCTTGGTTGATGTAGAGAACATAGGGAATGGCCTTGAAGGACAGGAGGAAGAGCCACTACTAAGGCAACGGTCAAATAAGCAGGGCTTGAACCAGGCCAAGAAACTAATTTGAGAAAACATCTCAGACAAGCCTCTCCCTAGTTCACACTAAGATAAAGTGAGAGAGGGCGAAAACATATTGAGCTGCAAGATTTTGTTATTATAGCTGTTAAAATAAAAATAGTCCTGACCTATATGACATTGGTGTCTTAATCTGGTCTACTTTATAGGCTGACAGAGAGTGACTTGGTAGTTCTCACTGCCACCAGCTATCTGTCACAGAGTACCTTACCTGGCACCCTCCCACTAACCAGGTATGAGAGAGAGATACAAGCTTTCCACCCACATTACTGTAGGGAATGACCTTTGAGAAGGCAGTCAGAAGCCATTAGAACCAAGCAGGTGCAGAAGAAGCATGAGTTAAACCCAGAAGGGGCAAGAGAATAACAGAAACAGGCTCAGACTGCCTCCCCACAATTCCCTGAAGTGGGAAGGAGGGAAGGGGAAGCAGAGGCAGATTTGCAAGTTTCTGTTCTGAGATACTGTATAGTTCAATAAAGTATAGTTCTAATCTTTCAGTGGAGTCAATTTCCTGATCTGATTTCCCTCATAGAGCTGACAGTTTCTTTCTGGCAATATAAAAGGGAAAAAAATGAAACAAATTCTATAGGATCACCTCCTGGCCTTGTGGCCTTGAGGGTGTGTGAGTAGAGAAATCAGTTTCTCTCCCTCCCTTATGGGGAAGTTGGCCAATCTCACAAGAGATACATAGAATCAAATTTTACTAAAAAGAAGGAAAAAGGCGAATGGAAAAAAATCATTTTTAGCTTTAATTGCTCAGATGTAAAACATTTAATGGTAAAGGAGAAAGAAAAAAATAGAGCTGTTCAAAACACAGCCAAATCTGAAGAGAATCTCCTACAGAAAAATAATCCGGATAATATGAGGCTCTAAGCAGATCATAAGATGCCATTGATCTGTGTTAATATGGAAATGCTCTGATATGAAGAAGTGCTATTTTATATAAAACATACAAGGAATGTGCCTGTAGAGAGTGACTAATCACCTGAGACATTAAAGCATTAACTAGCAGACACAGAAAAGAAATTAAAACTAGCACAGTTTTTAGCTAACTTTTCCCTATTCCTTCAACCCTTGGAACAGATGTTACCTCTGTGCCAATTTGTTAATTGGGAAATTGTTTTTCCTGCAAATTCTAGTTTAAAACCTACTTTCCAGCTTATCATCCAGCAATTACTGCTTCATTTCAAAAAGAGAAACATTTTTTTCCGAACTAGCAGAAATGGAAAGATAGGGGGAATTGCCAAAAACCCATGTGATTCTGTTTGAGATATATATTCACTGTCTGGGAAAAATTTGATTTTACAAATGCTGGGTGGCTCTTCCAGTTAAGTTTTCCATTTCACTTTGTAGTTATTAAACAAGTGTGAATGTCTGTTCGATTGGTTTAATGTAGCACACACACATGTACACAATATGAATATTTCTTAGAATAAATAAACCATCAGTTGCTCATCTGCTCCAGTAGATTTTTTGATGTCTTGATGTCTCTTGAGTCTTACCTGCTTACTGAAATAGAATCAACCAGTGAGCTCCTTTTCTTCTGGACGTACTGATTATTGGTTAATTTAGTCAATATTGTTGAATTTGTGTACAAATTTATTAGAAAGAAATCCTTTTGAAAATAAACATACCTAACCTTTCAGGATAATTAAGGCTCTGCAAATCACAGAATAAGAAATAGTAAACCAAATAAATTAAAGGCATGAGAAAAGAGAAGAAAATGAAATATAGCTAAATCTAGTTCACACCAATATCATTCACTACAACTATCCATACCTTCCAGTCCTCACAAACTATCCTTGATTACTTCATGTCCATATACTGCATTATATACTACATTTTGTGTTTTAAATTTCCCACTTTTTTGAGGATTTCATCAACTCCATCCAGCTACAGCTTTCTCAGTCTCCTCTTCCTCCTTCTTTAACCTATTTGTTTTGTGATTCAGTCCTCATTCATTCTCTTTATATCTCCAAACCACCCTGAAGTACTTCTTCCATACTTCAGTCTTTTTTCTTTAATTTCAGTGCACTTTAATTAAAGATCCATTCATTCTTGACCCTATCTCCTCTTGTTTTACCACCCACACTTCTTAAGTAACCAATTCCCACTATTATATTTACTATTCCATTTACTATTATATTTCCCCTGATATAACCAACTGTCACTTCCAAGTGGGCCATTTTCACTTCTTCTGCAAATATTCCTTCCTTACAAAAGACTATGCATTACCTTTCAACCAGCATTAGCACATCTTAAGATTTCTCCATTCATTTCCCCATCTTTAGTCAAAACGGCCCACAGATACATCTATTTGCTCTAGTTGGTCCCCATTTGTATATAACTTGCAATTTTTCACTCTGTTTTCCCTGTCAAACACAGCTACCTTGGTCTTGTATATTAATTTTCAGATTCATACTTTTGCATTATACATTCTATCTAACCCATGACTGCACAACATTTGGGTTCTCAGACAACAGTATGGCATCATCTGCATAAAATCATCTGCATATGCATTAAAAAGTATATGCACATTCACAGCTCCAACCAATAGACCTCTATTTCTTCCACAAGCATTCCTTATACATTTATCAATAAAGACATTAAAGAACAAAAGGGTCATGACACATCCATTTCTTATTACTTGCTTAGTGTTTACCATCCATTTACTAAATGTTCCATTCATTTTATACATGTTTCTCTTCCACCATACACTGCTCTTATCACATTCAGCAAGCAAACTTCAACATCAGACTTCTGCAAAACATTCCATACTTCAACCCTATTCACTTTATCATATACTTTCCCTAAATCAAAAGGTAATCAGCCAATCACTGAGTAATGAATACATGTGAGAAAGTTAAAGAAAACAATGACGGTTAATTTAGAAACATTAAAACAAATTAACATGTATTACTCAGAAAGAAAAAAATAGTGAAAATTATATTTCTATTTAATTTTATTTAAAAACAAAACCTAGAACATATATTTTAGTCTATGCCATAAGCACATGATATTGTTTGTAAGATTAAGATAGGCAGGAGATTATTTTATCTTTTTATTCGATATTCAGGCCATGGTGAGTCAGAATAAAGTTACTTCTGTTAGTTTTGCTATACATCAACATTTTTGTTGGAATCATATTTATATTTCATCAAGCAAATGTAAATAAAGAGTTGCCCTAGTTATCCTACCCTCATTACTGCCTCGCTCCAATTATTTGAAGGAAAGAGATATTCCACATATAAAAGATAACTGTTTCATAATTTGGAAATTGAAATAAAGTTGCAAGTCCCTTTGCAAGTTAATTCCATAAGGAACTGTGGATTGAAGAACTTTTGAGTTCCTGACACTCTTCCGTTGCATCTGGAAAACCTTCCAAAATACTGTAGGATAAAATAGACAACCTACAACATTGGACATGTTGCTGAACAAGTCCCAGTTTCCTTAGAAAGCATGGCCAATGGTGAGGAAGGTAGGGGTGCTAGGAGTTGCAGTTAAGTAACATGTGAGGGTCACAAGTTTTCTACCTGGAATGAGAGATGTCTTGCAGCACCAGGTATAAGGGAGAATAGTTTCTACTAGATCTCAGCCTCTTCTGCAAAATAGGAGGAACTTTTCTATTTGTTGATAAGCTAATCAAGATCAAACATGGTTAAGGTAAACGTATTAATGTGATACCGTTATTCCAAAAAATTAACTTGTAGGACAAAGTACCTACCCCTATAGCTACTGTATGTGTATCACTTTCCATATATATGTAAATATATGCCACTGAAAGCAGGTTGAAGAAGTAAGTTGTTGCACATGATAAGTATGCTACAAAGCAGCATTAAAAGTATGGTACTGCATCCTATCTCTAACCCCTTAGAACTGAACAAATTCTATAACTATGTACAGGTTTTTGCCATGTCTTCATATGTAGACACAATGTAATTCTATTCCTCAAGGGTTTGGTGACTTTCTTAATCTGAAAGAACATAACTGCTAAAGAACATTTTTAAAAATCCTCTATGTTGCAATTGCTATAAGTTGATAGTATATACTGTAAAATTACATTTTTATGTATGTATTTTTGTATGGGAGAACACTTCTGTGTTAGTCTTTGCACAATTCTAGAGAAGAGCTTAGGGGCTTTGAGGGCACTGTTTTGCTGTAGTCGTGGTCCTTCCTATCAGGAAGTGTCCAGAAGATAGTGCTGGATATCTAAATAATTGATCTTGAGTGTCTCAGAGGGTTCTAACTCATCTCCCATGCTGTTTAACATCTACCCGAAACTGTTAGGGGAAATCACTTGGAGCTTTTTGCTTTAATACCTATTTCTACTGCTCCATGCCTTCTAATTCCAGGGAAAAAATCCATAGCCCTGAATGTTTCCTAATCTCGCTAATGATGGAGAACAGGCAGAAATTAATTCCAGACAAGACTGTGGGGAAAGAGAAATCAGAACTTGAGGATTGAAGCCTGTCTGGATGGGGGTCAAATTTGCACCTTGGGAATGTTCTTTGACCTCCAGCTGTCACGGATTTGTAGATGGCAAATGTGATAAAGAGCATGTTTGCCTAATTATGGCTAGTACTCCAACCCTGACTTTTCCTGTTCCTCAGAGTTACTGATGATTATCTAGACCTTGGTTACAATCCAACTTGACTACTGCAATGCACTTACATGGGACTACATTTGGAAAGTGTCCAGAAACTACAATTGGAAACTGCAAAATGTTGCAGTTAGGATGCTAACTGGTACAAGGTACAGAAAGATCCTGTACTGAGAGATCTGCACTGGCTACCAGCTTTCTACTGGACCTAATTTAAGGGCTGGTATTGTCCTTTAAGTCCCTGAAGAACTTAGGACTTGATTATTGGATGGACTGCCTGTACCACTATGAACCTGCCCACTGCTTATATCAGCAGAAGAGGGCTTTCTGAAAAGGCCCCCACTGCCAGAAACTTAGCTATTATATATGAAGGAAAATACCTGATTATAGGCCACACTACTGAAGGAGGTGTGGCTGTCCACTGTCTCCCCTGTTGTTTCTTTTAGTTTTGGAAGTTTTGAATAGAGATATAAGGAGAGATGAGAAAATAAGGGGCATAAAAATTAAGAAAGTGACATATAAGTTGAGAGCCTTTGCAGATGATTTGGTGTTGGTGCTGGGGGATCCCTTGAAGGGAATCAAAGTTTTAATGAAAAAATTGAAAGAATGTGGTGTTTTGGCTGGTTTTAAAATTAATAAACAAAAGACTAAAATGCTAATGAAAAATATGAGGATACAAGAACAAGAAAAATTGGTGAATAAAATGGATTTTAAGATTGAAAAAAAGGTTAAATATTTGGGGGTGGATTTGATAAATAGTAATTGAATGTTGTTTCAAAATAATTATGTTAAGACTTGGAATGAAATTTAAAAATTTGATGTTCCATTTAAACAATGGCATAAAGATATATCTAAATTTGTGTGACAAGGCAAAAAACTCCAAATTAAGTACAAAGTTTTACAAGATGCTAGAGAGAGAGGAAGTTTAGGTAACCCAGATTTGAACCTGTATTTTGCAGTTTGTTGTTTGGTTTGGATGAAAAAGTGGGTGACTTTGAGAAATAGGAGGTTATTGGAACTAGAGGGGCATGACCTAAGATTTGGGTGTCCTGGCTATTTATGGTATGATAAAGTTAATGTAGATTTTAAAAATCATTTTATTAGACATGCCATATTGAGAATATGGAACAGATATAAATCTAGATTTTCTCCAAAGTTTCCTTTATGGTTGTCACCACAAGAAGCTTTTTATAGGAAACAAATGATAACTAAACATAAATGGTTAACTTATGGTGAGGTATTGGAATTGTCTCAAAGGGACTTTAAATTGAAGACAAGAGAGGATTTGATATCAGAAGGATACATGTGTCAATGGTTTTCCTATGTACAACTACAAGAAATATTTAAAATAGATAAAAGGACTTTTATCTATCTTTAAAAAATTGGAATGAGATACATATTTTCATACAGAAGATTTTAAAGATTAATATTCAATCAAAACCAAAGACTTTCCTTTTGGACTTGATGGATAAACAGTTGGAAAAAAATTATGGGACTTTGTTCTTATATATAACAGCAGGAAGGGTTTTATATGCACAGAGGTGGAAAGATAAGATACTACCTACAATGGAAGAATGAATGGTGAACCTGATGGAGTTGGCTGAGATGGCGAAATTGACAGCTTTGATTCGAGATAAGACATTGTGTAATTTTAATGCTAATGCATTTAATGTTAGAAACCTTTTTTGGGGACTTTTTGCAGGAAAGAGAAAAAAATGAAATTATGTTGTATGGATTTGATGATTAGAAATAATATGGGTTAATGGAAATGATGGAAGTTATGTTGTAAAGTTGGAGCAAGAGTTTGATGTATATTGTTACTTATGTCTGTTACAAGGAGGGTCGGAAGTCCATTATTTTTTTTTCTTTCTTTTGTCTCTTCTTCTTTTCTGCTTTCTTGATCCTATCTCTTTTTTTCTAATCTCTTTTTTCTTTTACTTATTATTTTTCTTAATATTAGTTCTTATTAGTTTTTACTATTCTTCTTTTAAAATTTAATAAAGTTATTATTTAAAAAAAACTACTGAAGGAGACGTGTGGCTCTGTTCTAGCAGGAATTAGGAAGATAGCAAAAATGTGTTCCTTTACCAAGCTTTTAATTCTTAATTATTTGAAGGATTTATTTTTCCTTTGGGTTTTGATTTTAAATGTTAACAATTTTATTGTTGTCTTTTATACTCTGGAATTTTTTATTAAGCCATTTTTCAGTGCTGATATAAACAAAAAAGTGGGGGCATGAATTTAATAAATGTCTTTCCATTTGAAATGCTGAAACTCAGCAGATTTTGTAGGTGGAGTATTTTTCTGTTGTAAGGAATTCTGGCTTCATCCTATTTCCAAACTCCTGGCCTGAAGTCAACATCTGTGATGGAATGGAATTATGAAGGCCAGGCTCAGGGAGATAAACATTTCCATAGCTCCCCAGAAGAGCGTGGGAGGAACAAGAGGATGAGACTGGCACCTCCCTGAGGAATTCACACTGTTGTGGCTGGCTGGCTTGGGAGCTGGGGTTTCAGTCTGGGAAGATTCTTGCTAGAGGTTGTAGCTAATAAACATAACTGGACTGAATTTGCATTGTCTCTTGGAGTTCCTTGGGCTAGGCCTGACAACATCATGTCGAGATGCTATTTTTTCACAGATCTTTTAAATGCAACAGAGGGTAGTGCCTTGGTGATTGTGCAGATTTCCCTCATAATAACCCACACCCCCAGACATTTTTACACATCATCAGACAAATGCAAGAATATGAACTAAAAATGTGGTGGGGGGAGGGCAGGCTTGGATAATCTTTCTGCTCCCCCATTGATTACCTGGAGTGAGCACTCAGCATTTGGATGTTGGTGGCATGAAGACTATCGCCAATCAGCTTCCGATTGCTTTTGAGAGATTGGGGAATGGAAACAGTGGAAGTGTTCAGAGAAAGAAAAAGGAATATATTGAAATACAGTGGTACCTCGGGATACGAACGCCTCTACTAATGAACTTTTCGGGTTACGACCAGCTCTGGCCGCAAAAATTTACCTCGATGTGCGAACTCCACCTCGGGGTATGGTCATTTTTTCGCCCTGACACGTCCGCGGCTGTTTTCCCACCGCGCTGCGCAGTGCCTGGCCGTTCTCCCGCCGTGCCGCGCCCGGCCGTTCTCCCGCCGCGCCGCACCGCGCCCGGCCGTTCTCCCGCCCCTGACGCGTGGTCCGTGGATGCCAGAACTGATTAACGGTAATTACATTGAACCTTATGGGAAAATTTGCTTCGGGGTGCAACCAAATTCGAAGGGCGGAATGGATTAACCGGATTTACATTGAACCCTATGGGGAAATTTGCGTCGGGTTACGACCAACTCGGGATACGCCCAGAGTCACAGAACGCATTAAGTTCGTATCCCGAGGTACCACTGTATTCATTGTCATAAAGTATGAAAAAGAAGACTAAATGAACGGCAGTCAGGTTTTTATATTGCTTCTGAAATGTACTCAGATGCAGGTGTTTATAGCAAAGCATTTGTTATGAGCACAAATAATTCAGCTCACTCTCCAATCTTTCTTTGAATGAAATTGATTTCAGATGTCATTTTTTTTTTTTTTTGGCTGAAATTAATCTAATGGCTCCGTACGTGGATAACAAAGCAAAGTAACTGCCTATTTTGCTTTCAAGTCTTTAAGCCTGTATTCCCATATTCCAGACCACTTAAATTTACAAGACCAGCTTAATCGGATAGATTAATCAGGAGGGGCTTATTTTAATGAATCAATTGCCATTGTTGCCCAGGTCACTTAACTAAATCACTCATGTGTGACTTTTAACTAGTTTATAGAGTGAAATGTTAAATCATAAACTTCAAGCACTTTGTTTTTCAGATTCTAAGTGAGGGAAAAGTCACACAATGGTTGTCCTCCAGGCACCCATTTTATTCCTCACAGCTGTGCAATAGTTTGCCCAGGACCAGTTGGACATCTGACCTGTATCACTCCAGTTCACCATGAATGTTTGCATATGGAACAGAAATGTGTGCAGAAAACTTCCATAAACTAAAGAAAATATTTGACTCTCTCAGGCAAGAGAACTGACTCTTCTCCTGCTTGATATAGTGCAGTGTCTCTCAACCTTGGCAACTTGAAGACGTGTGGACTTCAATTCCCAGAATTCCCCAGCCAGCCATGAACACTACTTTAGAAGCAACAACACTCTTCATGGAAACTGAATTAAGGAAAATGCACAATGGAGACCTGACACACTGATCTTGAGTTGCCATCATTGGAGTCAATAGTAGCTAACGATATTGTGCATTTTCCTTAATTATATGCTGGACTGTAGCCAAAATAAAGGATTAAAACCCACTGATTTCAGTGGAACATATTTCCACATAGTCTGGTGGACATTTTATAAAGAGAAAACTTTGGCTGACCCTTTTATCACCTCTCTTTGAAACAGAAGAGGCAGAGGAGCAAAATCCATAAAAGAGGATGGGAACATTTTCTTGTTAATCTCCATGGGATTTAGCTAGAATAACTGTAAAGAAACTAGATACTAACTGATCTGCAGATGAAACCTGACATGTGATATGAGAAAACAAATGTTCACTCGTAGCTTGCAAACACAGTTGTCTGGAAAACAGGATTTTTTTCCTCATCTTCAGGGGCATGACGTATTTCTAAAGTTTTAATATGAATGATAAGAGTTTTGACCAGAATACTGTAAATGCTGTAAATACAGAATACTGTAAATATACTGGTGAATAGCTATTCTCTGAATACCCAGGTGAAGTTGTAATGGAAGGGCTTTGTAACTACTATTCAGCTGACAGAAATTCAAACAACCACTAGATGGCAGCATTACGTATTTCTTGGATGCCTCCTAAGTCTGTCCAGAGTTTTGCAGTCTAGATCTGGTAGTCCTACTAAATACAAGTTATTTTATCAAAGGTAAACTTTTCATTATAATTTCCTCTTCAGATCCATAACAAGCTGTCCGAAGCAACGAACAATAGCATGCATGGTTCATTTTAAGTTTCACAATGCAGTTAAAAAGAACCAAACCAAATATCAACATATGTAACCAGCAGTCTATTATCAATAGGCAGTTTATCATCCAGTCTGCTTGAAATCCTTGGATCTTGATCTGCCATCTCAGTGTCTTAAAGGAAAGGATCAAATCACAATCATCCATGGTGGACAGTTTCATAGTTTCAATGCCCAAATATGCCTGATTGTCTCCAGCATTCTTAGCTATTCTATTTCTATGGAACAAGAGCCGTGAGGACCCGAATGGATAGCAAAATTCTGTGAGATAAGATGAGCTTCCAACACCCCAAATGATAATAACCAGTCTGTAAATATTGTACCCAGGGCTGAAACTACTTGCCATCTTCTCAATCCATGAACTAGACCCATATGCTGACAGTCCAATTTACCAGGCTTGTCCTTTCTTAGTAGCAAGCATTTGGATGAAATCCTACAATATATGAAAACTATTATTCCTATTTTATTCCTTCAGTGTAAACGATAAGGCTCATTCATCACACAATTATGGCTGGTAGGTTATTTGATATTTTGATAGTATGATACCAAACTGACATGTATGCCAAAGGAATACATATAACTTCAGTGCTTTTCCACCCCTATTTCCCTCTTCTTTTGCTCATTCTAGATTTTGATTTGTTTAAACACTAAACTGCAAATCCTGCCTGCTATCCTGTACTTGCCGATGATGTGCTCTGCATGTCAGCAATTGTTACTGACATTTCAATTTTGCTTTCTTTCTCCCCTCCTTTTCTTTGACAGTATTATAGAGGAAATTTACATTTGAATAAAAAGCAAATAGCGCATGTCAGAGAAAGCATCAGGGAATGTCAAATTGTTTTTTTCCAATTATGGCTCTATTTCACATAGTGTAATGCAATTAAAGGATAATTACTTGAAGTGCAAAGCCAAGGTTATGATCAGAACTGGTTGCCCTTTCACTTTAAATCCTGTCTCTCTGTATAAGAGATGCCAGGGGGACAAGTTAAAGGGCTGCCAAATACAATGCCTAGACTTGGAAGCTTTCCAATATTTAGTTCTGGTTGAGGTGCCCTTTTTGGGGTATCCTAGGCTGGATTTGGAATTAACTGTAGGTAACCTCACTTCTCTTGGCTTTTTCACTCTGATTAATAATGTGATAAATTAGCTAGAGGACATGAAATTAATTAACAGTATATTAGTCACATTTTATTGCCAGTCACATAACAAGTGTTGAAATAGGAGCCCATGGT
Organism: Python bivittatus; assembly: GCF_059951505.1. Lineage (NCBI taxonomy): Eukaryota > Metazoa > Chordata > Lepidosauria > Squamata > Pythonidae > Python > Python bivittatus. The sequence continues at coordinate 48,938,064 of NW_028277075.1, forward strand.
AAGTCACTGACAGGTTATCTTCTGAATAATAAGCTGGGCTTGATCTTTCATTTGATGAAATGAGGCACTAGCAAGATGATATCAATAGGCCCAATCAAACCATATATACATACACACACACACACATGTGCACACACTTCTGAAGTTATCACTAAGATCCAGCCTATTCTCTGTATTCCCATCCATATTAGACGACATATTACAGAGATTCACAAAAATGGATTCCACTAATTCCATAATTATCATGTGGCTAAATACGCTGTTTAAAACATTGGTTTATCCAAATTGTTCCCACCCCACCCCTCTGTGGACAGTATGGCCATATCAAAAGACACAATGCCATTTTTTATTAAAATGAATGTGAGGTGGCTATATTTAAAACTAGTAGCACGATGCAAAGACAGTGTCAATCTCTTTAGTGCTTCATTTCCTTTTAAACAATATCAACTTTAGTTGTTCTTTATATCTGTCCCATTTCTCTTTGTCCTACTTTTTTCTCTCAACCACACGTCAGTGCTATAACATCGCTGCCCTCCAAATAGTGTGACCAGAGGGTTAATTATTTGATACTGAATATGTGTGTTTATCCTATCCATCCCTTAACACCTGTGTCTAGGGCAGTGTTTCTCAACCTTGGCAACTTTAGGATGGGTGGACTTCAACTCTGGGAATTCTGGGAGTTGAAGTCCACCCATCCTAAAGTTGCCAAGGTTGAGAAACACTAATCTAGGGTCTCTCAGACATCCAGAGAGGCCTGGATCAAGTACAGTTTTTAATATCTAATAATTATATTATTATTGTAGTTATTATCATCAACAGCAACAACAATACTACTATAAAATGACGAATACATTAGTACAAGCCCCTTTCATAAGTGAGACGTAACTTTTTAAAAAAGTAAAAAAAAGTGACACAATTTAAAATACCCTTATTGCTTAAGATCATCTCCTCCCCACCTCTGACTGGCACATCGTAGAATTAGCACCGTGAGGCTGGCCTGCTACTCAAATACATAATCCATGCTAAAGTAGGAAATTCAGCAACAGGTCTACTTGGCTATGGTGGAGGCTAAGGATTTGTCATACATCTCATGTGCCAAAAAATTGCATACACGCTGCATTCCAATATTATATGCAGGTATGTACATTTTTGAAGGCTTTCTAGATATATTCAACTTGAAGTTTGTTTATTTGTAAGATGAGCTTAGCATAAGGACATTTCTCTGCAGAACTTAACTCATGTTCATAATAATGATGGCATGAACCAGCCCTAAAGTCTTTCTGGGTCTGAAGAGTCGTGTAAAAGAATATACAGTAACTCAGCAGGAATTAGTCACATATACAGTGAGCCTGGACGTAGCAGTTTTGAATGAACTCTACAATAAACATCTCTGTTTTCAGAACTCCATCTGAGAGAAGGAGAAAAGAGTAAATGGTCATAGACTGAAGGAGAAAAAAATAAGTAAAATCTACAATAATTAAAAAGAAATTGAAAACATACAAGCAGCAGCATTTAATATAAGACTCAGTCTTCAGTGCAGAATTTCGAGTCACTTTGTGTGAGATGGACGGCTATATAAATGTGATATATAAATAAAATAAAATAAATAAATAAAATAAAAGGGGTTCTCACTGCTCACAATAGCACATGAAGTTGTATGATCAATAAGGAGACTTAGTTCAGTCCATAGAAGTGACTGGTCAAATCAGGGCCAGTGGACACCCTCCTACCTACACAAATTCCATTGATATGCACTCTAGGGATGCGTAAAGGCATGAGGCCAATGCTTTCTCATGCTAAAAGATGGAGGCCAGTGTGGCGTACCATCTGGGAATAATGATCTATCAACAGTCAAGCCATAAAATGAAGCTTCGGCATTAACTAGCTTATTCCATCAAGTAATGGCCCTTGTCCTATTAAATGGATGCATGTGCGTGTTTTAAGGATTGAAAAATATCTCCCATAATCTTGTTGCTGGAATCCTTTGACCACAGCATGTTGCCAACAGAAAAGGAACAAATGGGGAGGGGGGAGGGAAAAACACCCTTCAGAATTGATCAGGAGTAGACAAGCCCCAGGTTCTATTAAAGTGTATTAATGCCAGCCTCTGTGCAATTAGTGAAAAGTCAATTCTCATTACCAGTTAACACTATTGAATATCTGCTTTCTTTAATAAAACGGCATGTCCAATATAAAGAGCATAAATCAATAAACAGCAGCAATTTAAATTTATTCTGCTTTCTATAAACCAGAAAGGAGTGCTGTCCTCTTAAAATCTAGATATTTACCAAATGACTGTTCTCCAATATGTTTCTGAATAATGCTTTGAGTGCTTCGGTGCTCAGCTATTTATTCGCACATTTATATAATATTCCCATTGAAAACCTGAACATTTATAATTAGGTTAGTACAAACATTTGTGTTCATTCATCAGAGTTGTCAGGCTTGTATAAATTACCAACAGGAGCAAGGTGGCTATCGTTTACTCCTGAATAACATCACTTAATTCAAATGAAAATCTCATGTAATTATTTTCATATAAGGGAAAATATTTACAAGAGTACAACTAAACAATACAATCCATAGGCAGCTATATGTCCTTCAGGAATTATTCGGGACTAAAAGGTCAAAGAAATACAGCTTTAAAACCAACTGCACTATTTTCTATTTCCTTTTTCACCAGTGTGCTAGAAAGAAAAATAATCTCTCAGCTTGCACTATGCACTTTTCCGAATTTAGCTTTCTGTCTCTTCATTTTCTGTATCACCTTCAAGCTCCTGGTAGTCATGATTCACCATGTGAATTTATGATTCTTCTATTTTGGCCTTTTTTCCCCTTTCACCATGCTCAAACTAGTCTGCACTCCCATTTTTTTTCTCTTCTTGATGTTTCATCTTTACCTTCCAGAATGTTTGCCTGATGTTGCTTCTTTTTCTATCAAAACTTGTCCCACACCTTCTCCTATCAAAAATAAAAATTAAAAAAAAATTTTTTTAATCCCCTCTCACCCCTATGGGTGGTATGTGTCTTCCTCAATCTCGGGTCCTCTACCAGAGGCCTGGGAGTTTGAGGGTTATGTGCAGTATCTTAGCTGTGCCTAGCCCTGCACTCTTCTGCACAGAGAGCTCTGACGTCATTCCAGGGATCTGTTGGAGCCCTCTCCCAGCTTAGGAGTCACAGCCCTGAGTGCTCCTCCCACCACTGGGACCATTTTGGCCTTGACTTGCCTTGCCTTGCCTTGGCTTACCGAGGCTCAGTGGAGAAGTTCCATCAAATATATCTATATCTATCTTGCTTCTTGGTCTTTTCTTGAATAGACTTTATTATTGACTGCTTCATTATCATTCTTGCCTTGCAGTTAGTACCCACTGTTTGTTTATCTAATCTATACTCATTTCTCTGTTGTTGTCTCCATGTGATGGAGTTAACAAGCAGACTTCTCCACCTCAGCCTTCTGCAGGTATTTGGGGATTACATTTTACATCACTGTTGCCAATTGGCCATACTGCATGGAAATACGGAGTTGCAGTCCAAAGTATCTGATAAGGTCCAGTTTGGACAAGACTGATGCAAGACAACCAGGGATGTCCATAGAGGGAGGGACAAAAAAATAAATATGGCAGCTATGATCATGTGAACAAAGCCTCACTCATTTTTAAATGCATTGCATGCATGATGCACATTTTTTAAAAAGTGGAGATCCAGTCCCATCATCACGGCCAACAACTTGACTTTTTTACCTCCCCCACAACGCCCTTGAAGACAATGTAAGAAAAACTGCAGTCATATGCTTACCCATTGTGCATCATTCTAAGCATGCCATGAATTATGTATCTGAAATTTGATAATATAAGAGTGGAAATAGAAGTAGAAGCAGTAGAGTAAGAGGACATGTAAGCATGGGAACAGGTGAAACATCATGCACTTTTTCTGCCATCTACTTACATTCAACTAAAACAACAAACTAATTTTTTGAAGTGGTTGATATTTCAGCAATTGTAGAAATCAACTACAGGTATCCCTTGTGCACTCTTTTAAGCTACTTGTAACTTCTGAAGCCACTTTGCATTTACAGTATTAGTATTGCCAGGGTTCCATCAAGGACAAGTAATTCTCGGAGCAGGAGTACAGAGAATGTAAACATGCAACTGCCATAAGTTGAGTAAACATAAGAAAAGGAAAGGTAAAGCTTCATTACGTGGAGTAATGTGGGAAAAATATTGCGGTGATTTGACGTAGGATATTAATTCTGAATTAGCTTTCTGCCCTCTTACACCCATTAACTGAGATGGCTGTCATACCTGAATAAAGACTTAGTATATAGCCATGTTGTCTGAATCCTTGGGAGCACAGCTGGTTAATGCCTGGCCTTCTGGAGCATGACAGGTATAACATTACAGGAGCTATAGAATAGTGCATCGTTATTTTCCTTGGAGAACAAGAAAGTTGAGAGGATCTACAGGGTTTGGCTAATAAATTGCAAAGCTTAGTCTATGAGTTCTAAGGCTGACAAAATAGCTTGAAATAATTTCAGATTATCAGTTCAAGGTTTTTCCTTGTGTGAGTAATCAGGAATTTTTATAATACTACCTTAGATCAGCTCAGTTCTGATTGACAGTGTTTAAAAGATTTTTAGAAATTAAAATGGGATTTTAAAATCACTGCAGAATATATATTGGCAACTTACTTAACAAAGATTTATTATTTGGACATTTTGTTTACATGCTATTGCTACTTTGGCATGCCAATTCCATATTTTTTAGATGTTTTGGAATAATAAGTTGGGATTTTTAGCAATTAATCAATTTTTAGAAGAATGCTTTTAAAAATGATAAAATTGATATTCTATATTCCACCTTTAGAATAATGAGGTAGAATAACCTGTTCTTGTAAAACAGTGAAAGGTCACTTTAAAAATTACAAATACAGTTGATCTTAAAATGAAGAAAATAAAACAAAAAGTGTTGTGTATATTGACCCCCCCCCTCCCCCAGGACATTTTTAAGGGTTGGTTGTGATCACCCACTGCTTGAGATGCAGCTTAGGAGCTGGAACATTTATTCACGTGATTTGGATTTGGCCTACACTACTGCCATATTACAGCTGAAATCTCTAAGAGTCTTAAAATAACTTTAGATCAATAGCTGTGTATCACCGATACATATTTTTCTTGGCGTTATCCCTAGTATTTGGAATCAATCAAGACATTAAGAATTGTGAACTTTTTATGCACAGAAGATGACCAAAGGAATTATTATCCAACACTAGAGGAACAAATCTATGCCTTTCCCATAGCAGTGGCTTGCTGATATGTACTGTTTGTCAATATCTTTGACAAAGAACAAGAATAAAGGACTTATTCTTTAAAACAAAGGGGCAATGAAAAAGACTTATAAACAACCAGATCAAATTTTGCAGTTTTGCCAATGATATAATTTTCCAAGGGCCATCACTTCCTACCATCATATTTTTTTTTTCTTCCTTTAGTGGCAGCATCTAACCAGCTTTGACTAATCTCAAGAAAGCTAAGCAAGGTCTAACCTGGTTATCAATTGGATTGGAGATCTTCAGGAACTCCCTGGCTATAGATTGAACAATGATGGAAAAAAAGGTCACGGAGGAAGACAATGGCAAACATCTTAGTTTGATGGAATAAATGTTTTTTAAAAAACAAAAAAGATGATTTATCCAAAAAGTGTTTGAAAACTGGTGTTTATGTCAGATAATGAAAGCATTTTTTCTAACATAGGTAGACCCCCCCTTTTTTTTCGGTATTTGCAGGTGGCTGATTTGCACCTGTTAGAGTACTCTCCTTTTCTACCTGGTCATTCAGATACATACAGTTCTGTGAATTGTGTCACACTAATGGCCACAAATCATATCCAGAGTTTGATCATGATTACTGAAGTTGATTGTATTAGGCAGCCCCTATAATATAACACTAGAAAAAGAGTTTTTTCTCCATGCTTCAGAAAGCTTCTGTAATAACCAGCACTGGAGAGTCATTTATCACTGTACAAACATTTCTCTTATTTGAAGTCATAGATATCCCACTAGAAAGTACAGCAATGTGTTCTGAAATTCCTGCACTGGCAGTCACAGTTCTCAAAGTCTCTGCTTGCTCTATCCCCAAAAAAGTAACTGGGAGCAGTTGTGGATTTAACTAGCACCATCCAAGCCCCCTCCAAACAGATAAAATCTGGCTGGTGTTTTGAATGTTTCCTTTGGAAGGAAAATAGCGTATGTATTGGAAACTGCTTGATCTTACAGGAGGTATTATTTCATAACTTCTGTATGTGCAGGGTGTCTTTGGGTTTTTGTTTTGTTTTTTCTTTCAGTTGGGTTAACTGGCAAATTATCTAATTATCTCTGAATGTATGTGTAGAATACCAGGAGATTGTATCAATACATTAGATATCTGAATTTATTTTGTATACGGTTGAGGGTTGTGAAGATATATTTAGTTCATATCAAAGACTGGTCTCTTTTTTTCCCCTTAAAGTGATCCATTTTTGTTTCACTTTCAGCTAAGATAATAAAGAACCTACAAGAATCTTCATATTTCCTGATCTTAAAGGGACATACACAATCTTTCCAGAGTGTTCACATGTACACAAATATATAGAGTCAGAACTATGTTTTAAATTTAGCTGTTCCCTCAAAATGTAGGATAACTTGGACAAGATGTGCATAGCCTAGAGACCATACATGCCCAGGAGTTGTGAATTGTATGCTGGGCCAGCCCACAATGTACTACTACACCCGCACGGCACAAATGCAGGTAGCCAAGCAGAGAGTGACACAAATAAAACAACAGGTTTGATCACCTTGTCACAGCTGCTGTCTTGACTTTCTTTAACCACATCTGAGGACACACCTGTAACACAGGCCCAGCCATAGCAGCAGAAGCTCCATGTAATCTTCATAGAGCAACTTTTCCCTGGCCAAGCTTTTATCCCTACAAAAGAATGAGTAGAGTGAGTGAGCTTCTTCAGAGAGAAGAAAGGCAAGCCTTCAGAGATAGAAAGACAAGCCTTGATATTCTAGAGAAGCTAATACAAATAGAAACGACAACATAACTTCAAGGTAGTGTTAGGCCAAGCATGCCATTGACAGTAGCTCCTGCTTTTTAAATTTAAAACAAAACATCTTGGCCCCAAGTTTGCAGTTGTCATGAATTCACTGACCTTAAGCTAATCTCTTTAGCCTAAGTGCCCTTTTAGCCTGTCACTGGCAGATACAGCAGGGCTAAGGTTTCTGAAACAAGATACATGAATTACCTGAACATTTCAAAACATTATATTAAGGGGTCTTGCACCATTCCTTGAGTACTCAGAATCTGGTTTATGATCTGTTTTCCTAACCAATCCACATAGCACCTGTGCCATTTCCCCTGGTTGGTTTTCTGTGCTTTATGCTTCCCCTTCCTCTTTCCCACAGCCACTGCTGACCAACAGGCTTCAAGAACTATGAAGAACTGAGAACAGAGGAGACAGGAGACAGGAGGAGTCTTTGCATTGGGAAGGCCTCACTTGTCCTCAGGAGGGGTTCTCCTTAATCCTAGGGTTAGTTTTTTGAACCTAGAAGTATTTCTCACATCTCAAATCTGAGGTAGGAGGGAAATGTCTCTGCATATTCTAGATGTATGAGGAGGATACTCCCTTCTTTCACTTTTTGCCATTTTTGCAGCTATGGATGCCTGCAAACCCAGGTAGAACCAGTAGTTTTGAAATGTTGAAAACATCACATGAAGAGACGTTGAAGAAGTCCATCCTGTCCAATGAGTCACTATTTGTGCATCTCCCATTGCTGCCTCTTAGTAGTAAGTCATAAACATTTGCAGCTATAATGCAACAATCCCTTAATTCCACTCCTCTCCAAGTGCCCAGACTAAGTTTTTAACCTTAGTTGTTCTATGGTTACCTGGTTGTGTGGCACCATCTGCTTACTTTCAAGTAAATGCAAATAGATGTGCCCTACAGACATCTCCATCAACAGGGACAAGGGATAGCCTGAGCAAGGGAAACTTGGAAAAAAACCTGCATGTTTCCATAGTCTTGTTAGCTAGCATATCCCAACAGAACGCAGCAACAGGCATGACAGGCACAGGGCCACCCATTCTATTCTCACACCAATTGTCTTTAAAATAACCTGCCCCCTGTTTTTTTCTTCTTGGGCTATCTGGGCTACTTGAAACGGTTTTCCATTTTTCTTCTTGGGCTACTCATATGAATTGGTTCTTATATGAAATACTGGCAATCAGTATAAACTGGATTTGCAGATAATCCAGTGTGGATAGTAAAAGCTAATCTATTTAGGACATTTTCTGATATTGGCTCTCAATAGGCATGGATGTTATCCTCTGTAAAAGGTACACAATGATTTATGTGTAATAGATGTAATGCAGCAGCTTATTAGTCACTAGACAACTGGGGGGAGGAGGGATTCTGCTATAAATAGAATAAGTATTACAGCCTTAAGGATTGGGACCCAATCTATAAAGATCAGTAATATAGTAATTAATCTCAGGCTTCCCAGGATGGTATTTGTGGATGCCAGTATCCCTGGAGGCACTTCACCTGGTGCCCAGCTCCTAGCTCTATCTGACTAATTTTTTAAAACTTATTTTAATTAAAATAAAATAAAAATGAAAGCTGGCATGCCTAAAAGCAAAGCGCTAGTCTCAAGTATAGCCTATATTTGCAATAACGTCTCAGAGGCTCACATAATCCACAGAATGTTCTTAGGAAAGAAAATTGGGAATAGGTGCAGCTTCAGGCTGGGTTTGAGAGGGCATCTGCCTGCCCATAGAAAGGTATAGACCAGCTGAAGTGATAGAGTACATCTTGGAAGCCAAAGGTTGAGTCAGGGAATAAATTCATCTGTTCACCTCCTGGTGATTCAGTGTGTTGTAACTACACTCCAAAGAGAAAGCGTCACTCCCTTGTCTATTAATTTCAACTTGTAGGTTCCATCTTAAGAGATGGCCAGCGTTGAATACTGGTTAAGGTATTGGATTAGGCCTGGGGAAAGCCAGGTTGTAGTCTCACTCAGCCATGGAAATTCACTGGATGACTTTGAGCCCTTGTTCTCTCCCAGTCCAACCTAATCCACAGGGTTGTTTTTGTGGGAAAAAATAGGAGAAAGGACTGCAATGTTTGCCACCTTGAGTTCCTGGAGGAAAGGACAGACATGTAATAAATAAAGAGGTGTTATTCTGTCCCTTCCTGTATTCCCAATACACTCTTATGGCATCCATCTTTTGAGAGTATCCCTAACACATTCTCAAAAATTCAGATGTGCTCATCAACTTCAGATTGGGATCTCCCTGGCTCATCAATGAAAGTTCCATATTGTGTACTGTATTAATATTATTTATTTGTGTGTTGATTCTATTCATTTCATGTGTATATTTATTTTTATTATAGCCCCTTCATTAAAACAAATAAAAACAGGGCTGGCCAGACATCAGTTAAACTAATAATTTAGAGTCTAATCCAAAATCAAGTTAAATTTGCTTTGAAGTTAGTTCATTAGGTACAACAATGTGAAATTCGGAAGTTGAAATTCAGAATTTCAGTCATTAGGCACCATCACATGATCTTGCATGATGATTTTGATATATTTGCTCCAAATATAGACACCATGTTCCTGACTCCTGGTATAAGACATAAGTGGACTATATATTCCTCTTCATACACCTACCATTGGTGGTGCTATATATGAAGCCAATAGTAGCTTCCTCTTCATACACATACTATTGATGGTGAGAACCATAGTACATCATAATATTTGGTTATTTTCTTGTTAAGGTTATCTTGTTAGGAAAAAAGATCAAGAAAATGAAGCTGATTTTCAGTTTTAAGCAAATATTCCAAAAAATTAGCTAACATCTTCTATGAAGTTCTCAGAGATGCCAGGGCTAGGTTTTCTTCTTTTATTTTTTGATACACGCCTGTGAGATGTGAATGGAGGAAATGTGTTTTCAGCGTCTGAATTCGGAGTCATGTTACAACTTTATACCTTGTATGTTTAGTAAATGTAAGCTAGAACTGTACAGACATCTTTATAAGATGGGAAACCATTACTAACACAGCAATTAGTAGTGGAAAAACTACTTCTTACTGAGATTGGATTCTTCTCATCCTATCCTTGTGTACCAAGTCCTGCCAATAGAATACCGTATGTATGGAATGTGTGTACGTATGTGTACATACACATATACATGCAGTTTTTTTTCTCAGCTTATCTTTAACTTGACAGGTGATAGATCAAACTCAATATATTTTGACTAGTTGGTTTACAATTTTTGAGTGGGATTTCTCCTTTATTTTTGTATGTTTTTATCTTGTAAAATCTTTTCAAAGTTTGGGATGCTTTAGTATCAACCCCAAAATATTTATAAAGAATAGATAATTTTTTTAAAAAATAGATAATAATAACAGATATGACTACTTTGATAGATGACTCTCTAATGATTTTCCAGTTCTCTGTTCATTCAGATACGTGTCCACGATTAGATATCTGTAGATGAAAACATATGGTAACAGCTGTTGTCCTGGAATAAACTATAACAAAAAGATAGTATCCACAAGCAAAAGGAAGTTGTTTTTAGCTTCTGTAGCATTGTAAAGAAATCATGACCGCCACTGTATTGACTCTAGAAGCTTCAATAAAGGATAAGCCATGTGTCACTCTCCAACATTCTTGGACTGCAGCTCTCATAATCTTTTCATTGGCCAAGCTAGTTAGGACTGATAGGGCTGAAGTTCAGTATCTGGAGGGCCACAGGTTGTACATCCCTGCAACCAACCATATTTCTATTTCATATTCAGTCCAACTATTCCATATGTTTTTGCACTGGGATATTGTTTTCAATGAGTAACACCTGAACAGAAGAAAGTAACCATCCTGCTTCTGTGCAGGATGTTTCAACAATGTGCTTGGCATTGAGATAAAGCTTAACATGAGCGAGTACAAGTATGACAAGTTGCTGTTAAAGGTAGAAGAAGAGGTTTAAAATGTTTGGCATCCCTAGTAAACAGGAGATTAGGAGATCAGTCCTTTGCCAAGCTTGCTTTCCCATGGCCACTTTGGATCGACAGTCGGGAAATGGGTGGAGGAGACAAAGGAAAAGTGAAGAGCAAGAAGATATAGGTCCCTGCAGTTGGATATACCAGGTGTGTCCCACTGTCAGTGTCATGTGGAAGGGAAATTGTTCTATCAGTGACTATGTTAGATTCATGACCCATCCACAACCTTGAATTGGCCTTTAGTTGTCGCTGATGGGAACTGAAGAACAGCTCCTGTCGACATGATTGCTGCTCTTCAATGAATCAGAACACGCAGGGCACAGAGCAGCACATTAAACTAGCAACAGAAATATATCACTGTACTTTTATATAGATGTATTGCTTTTACCCTGGCATATAAATGATTGGGCTATCCACTCTTTTTTTTCCTCAAGAACCATAAATTAAAAACAAGCTAAGGATTTTGAAATTATGTTCTCTCTCTTGGCCTCTCTCTCTTAAAATCCAGATAGCTATTTCAAGTCTGCCATAAAATATTCTGAGGCATTCTCATAGATCTCCAATATTCTCTTGACAGTTGTTCACTTGGATTTCAGGTCAAATTTATGTAAATAATAATAATAATAATAATAATAATAATAATAATAATAATATTAACATAGCAAATTAACCAGCTTTTACTAAATGTTATGCAATATTTGCAACTACCTTAGTTCCCTGATTGATTGATTGATTGATTGATTGATTGATTGACTGATTTGAATTTTAGCCTCCCAACCCCAATGGATTCTGGATGGTATACAAAACTGAAAAATCCATAAAAACAGATAAAACATCAAATCAAACAAACATCCCAGACTAAAACAATCTTATAAACAACACAAATCAAACAAAACAAAACAGGGGCCCTAGACAAACAATAATACATCAACCCCAGACCCCGGACAAAAAGCAGGTTTTCAGAGCTTTCCAGAATCTTAGGAGAAAGGGCGCAGTCTTTATCTCTGTTCTAGAGGTTGGGGACCATGTTAGAGAAGGCACACTTCCTTGGTCTCACAAAATGACAATGTTTAATAGAACAGACCTGGAACACACCTGCTTTGCCGAAATATACCAAGCAGGCAGAGACAACTGGACACAAGTGGTCCCTCAGATGTCCAAGCCCTATGCCATACACAGCTTTATAGGTAATAACCAGCACCTTGAATTGCATTCAGAAGCTGACTGGCAATCAGTGCTGCTCACGTAGCAGCAGTGACACATGGGCATATGGAAAAGTGCCTGTTACTGCTTGCACTGCTGCATTTTGAATCACCTGTAGCTTCTGGGTGGCCTTCAAGAGCAGCCCCATGTAGAAGGCATTGGAATAATCCAATACTGAGGTGACCAGGGCATGAGTAACTGTTTGAAAGGCCTCCTGATTGGGGAGAGGGCACAACTCGCACACAAGATGGACCTGTGCAAAGGCCTTTCTGGCCACAACAGCCACCTGCTCTTCAAGCAATAGCTGCAAGTCTAGAAGGACCCCCAAGTTGCATTCCAGTCTTGAATGGGGAAGTGCAGACACATCCAAGACCAACAATGGTAATATCCCTGACCCAGGGGGTCCAAATAGCCATAGCCACTCAGTCTCGTTAGGACTGAACCAAAGCCTGTTCTTCTCCATCCAGACCCAGCCTCCAAACACTGGGTCAATTCATTGACAGCTTCACCTGTGCAGCTTGGGGTTGAGATGTAGAGCTGGGTATCATCAACATACTGATGATACTGCACCTCAAACTGGCAGATGACCTCACCCAGTAGTTTCATGTAGATGTTGAAAAGGAGAGGGGAGAGTGTCAAGCTCTTACCCTACACATGAAGGGATCTATAGTCATATATTTAATTATCTTGTCCCAGTAGCAACGTTGGTAGCAAGCTGTGGAAATCTGTAGGGGCTACATTTAACCTTTCTGGCCATACGGCTCTGGGGCCACCATTTGTTACCCTCTGCTGTGTTCTGTGGCCATACAGAACCAGGAGAGAAGTAGAAGACTGAATCTGGACACCTAATTCTGCAGATCAGCACCATGTGAGATTTCAGAGCAAAGCTACTAAAATAAGCCCATTGGTTCTGAATGAGGTTTGTTTCTTTTCTTTTTTTTTATATTGATTGATCTAAGGAGGAAGAAACCTAAGAGAGGCATATGAAACCTGTACAGGAGCACAGTAATCAACTCAGGAATACAAAATACAGATCTTTAGAAATCCATGATGAAATCTCCTGCTCTTTTTTCAAACTTTAAAGCAACTATATGGGGGGGCTCCAATCATGACCTGAGCAGTTGTAGTAAAGGATTTAAAATCTGCCCCCTGTACCCATTTCCTGAGGCAAATCAAATGCATCCAGAGACTGCTAATACCTTTTGATCGAAGAAAAAAATATATATAGGTGCAATAGAGAAATTAGTGAGTATTTTTCCTTCAGTGGAATTCCTCAGAAGAGAGAAACCAAGCAAAAGGATTTAACACCACCCTCTTACCCTTTTTTCTTCTAAAATTAAGATAAGAGCTTTCTGTGGCTGCTTTAAAGTAATAAATGCATACATAAATATAATGGAAGATTCAACAGTAGATCTCTGATGTAATCTCTTTGGACTAATAGTAAAACAGAGACTGAGTACGTGGCTGCCTGGTGTCCAAAAGTGGGAAATAAGAAGAGGTAACAGTAAGTATCATACCACAGGACTAGATCATTATTGGCTCTGCTACTATAAATCTTCCCAGAGTTCGTGGACTAGTGGCATGCCAATCCCTTGAATAAAACTTCACTTAATTCATTCACCTCAGACTGCATTCCAGGCTAAAACTGTGGTTGCCCATATTTCACAGATCATTTGAATAGACCTTACCTAGAAAAGCCACAACTAATGCTCTTCAGTTACCTATGTCAGAAAAACCTTAAACATGTACTTAATCTGTTATAACTTCTCCAAAACCAGTTTGACAGGCAACCAGGTATATAAATTTGACATTTTGAGTGGGAATATTGAGTTACAATTGTTAGGATCAGGAGATCAAAAGTTTATCATGAAATGTTGTCTATGAATAAATTGCAAGTTATCTTAATTTATGCTAATGTCCCCCAAGTGCATATGAGATTTTTTTTTACATGTTTGTTAAAATACAATGGATTTGAGATGAGCAATACTTGATTCAGAGAAAGTTACTTGAGATATTGCTGACAAACTTTTTTAGTTACAACTGTCTTCTTTAGAACAAGGATTAATAAAATATTGTTTATGCTTTCTCACTAAGCCCCCAAATCTTCTGATAAAGTTAAAACACCAGTATTTGAAGGCCATATGGAAGGCAGTAATGCAAGGTACTAAGTTTTATTATCGTAAATGAGTTTTCAAGCAGTTTGTTGGAATGAGCCAGTAAATATAATGGGAGTCTGGAATGTTTCCAGCTTACTGATAGAGCAAATGTATGTGTTTTATGTACAGCTTAGTTTATCAACAGATACTGAGTGTGGGGGTGAGGGAAGGGCAAGGACTGTATATGTGTGAAAACATGAAGTGTTCTCATTTCAGCCACTCAACCATTCACTACCACTAGTTCTCAAGTAGAAGGCTGTATCGAAAACAGTATCAAAAACAGCTGTTGAACCACAGGATAATAACTGTCCTTGTCCAAATCCAACAATTAAAATACCAGGGCTATCAATGGGATCATAACACATATATACTACAAGTTGAATAAATAATTAACCTCTACAGATTGTTAAAACCAGGTCATAAGCAAGTTTAGAAAAATAGTCTGAGCTCTCCAATACCACAAAGAAGACTTAATTATCAGTGAAGTTTGTTCTGTTTGCTTTAGGAAAACAACTAGCTGTCTATTAATTTTTCTCTTGTTTTGCTCCTAACACACAAAGACAAGAATGAGTTAAAATCTTAACACTTTTTTCCCAAATCAGCCTATGGGATAAGAAGCACAATTTTGGGAAGACAGGCATTGACATCCCACTTACCACCCCTTGCTACCATTATATGTGGTGCATCTTTAGCAGCATCTCTGATTTTTGCCAAATTATTGATTTTACCCATAAATCACATAAGGGCAAGAGTGGTACCAAGCTTTCCACCATCCTATAGGCACTATTTAGTAAGTGTGTAAAGAACATCTGGGTGAGTACACAAGGACTTTCTATATGTTGTAATAGGCACACCTACATTGGAGAAAGACCCTGCCATCATGATATTGTTCATAGCATCCTGACTTTCAGCATCTAAAAAAGCTGACAATTACTCAAGAGTACTGCTTTCTGACTTGTCCTTCCAATGTGCATGTGGAAGATCCAGCTCTTGACTGAGGTCGCTACAGGCATGAAGGGTGATTGTCCCCAGAAGCACCAGTGCAAACTCTTTCCTTCTCCATCCACCTAAGTGTTTCACTACTGCATTGTGAAATACAGATGCCCCAAACTCACAAATCCTTTTGCTTCTCTTTACAAAGGGAAGCACTGCTAATATAGTTATAGATGTTTGGAGATAGAGAAGATGGAGATAATACATATTTGAAAATATACTTTCATTACATTTCACTCTATTTTTCAAGGTAAAATATTATTACTGAATCATTGAATCTTGTGTACACAGACGCTCACACACACACACATATAAATACATAAACACATTCAGTGGTTCATTTTCTCTCTCTCTCTCTCTCTCTAAATATATATATTCTTATTTATTATTTTGATAGGTTTTTTTCCAGAATGCAATACAAATTATAGGAAGAACTAATCACACTGAAATTACTCAGTAACCTACAAAAAGGGAATGACTAAGGGCAAGAATAATGCCAGGTCCTTATGACTGTGAAGAAAAACATTCTCGAGGTGAGGTGGTAGTCAGTCCAAATCATCAAGTTAGATTCAGTAAAAATGTTGAGAGTAATGGAAGTTCTGCTTCAGAATGGAGAAAAGAGAACTGCTCAATTGAAGTGAAGAATGGTTACAATAGGTCTACTTTTAAGGTTCATTGTTGGCAAAATCAGATTATCTTACGTTCTTGTCCTACATAGATTGCACAAGGAAGGTATCACATATTTGCATTGATTAATATTATTTAATTTATACTTTCTCTTCTGCTCTTGGGTAGTACACAAGCAATTCACAAAACATCCAAATGCAAAAACAATCAAATACACCAAGACAACGAAGACAGTTAACTCAACTGCAAACACATAAAACTCAGCTATAAAATCAGCATTAAAAACTAAATTGACTGTAATCTGATCCCTGAAAAAGAGGGTTTTAGCTAACCTTTTGAAGATTTAAAGGGGAAAAAAAGGCTAGTAAGCTTCTTGTAGGAGAAACTGGATGTTACCAGAGAAAGTCTTGTAGCTGCAAAGTACAGATAGATGAGAAATCGATTACATGAGAATATTTGCACAAATAATTTTGCTAATATATATCTGGGAACCTAAAGCATTTAGATTAAATGTGCTTAAATGGGTAGGTCTTAGAATATTGTGATTCAGTTTGCAGCTCAACAGATGCACAGAAAAATGCATTAAAGAACAGGAAATACAGTACAGTAAGTACAAATATGCACATATTTAAAATGTCCATATGGCATTGCAGGTTCATATAGAAAAAAATGCATACCAAAAGTTGCACCCTGAGAAAAAAGCATGTACATTAGGAAAAGGGTGCACAAACACATGTATCTACCTTTTATGCTAAGTTGTAAAGGGCAGCACAAAGCAGAACTGAAATGTCTATCTGATGAGTGTAAACAAAAGAGAAAAAATGGGCGGTTCCTAATAATTGCTTAAGAACATGACTTGATGGAATGGAGATGTCATAAAACTACACAAAAGAGATTATTATCAACAAATGATAAATTGGACTTTGCAATATGGAAGCTGATTAAAGGGCCTTTAATCTGATCAGTGATTAGACAGTTAATAAGATTGCAGTTTTACCTGGGTGTAAAAGAAACCTACATACACGCCACCTCAGACATGGAAGGAAACCACATTCAGTAGACTTCCATAGCTCATTCACTGCTGTTCACATAGATGGGGGAAAAAACTGATCCACCAGCAAAATTCCATTGAACTCCAATTAAACTTTTTGGGATTAAAAAAAAAGGCAAAATGATGTACCAAAATGCAGGAAATCTTTCTTGAGATTGAAGAGTAATGCAGTAATCTGTATGACAGGTGTCTTTGCCTTCTACTTCTCAAGATTCCTGCATTTATGAAGGAATTATATTCTCACTGTGTAAAGAAGTTCAGACAGAGGCTGTATTAATTATTTCATTCCAGCTGTTAAAACCCCATGGTAGCACTACATATTTGGAGTGATCTAAATTTTTTGGCACACCTCATTAAGAATTGAATTGATAGTACTTTCCTTTAGATAAAGGTGACTTAAACATGGTGAATTGCAGCATGGCCATAATCTTTTATACAGGGAAGTTATTTCTATAGATTCTCCAAGTCTGCCTTCCCCCATTAGGTCCTCTCCAAATCTATTGATCTACAACTTCATGAATTCCTAACCAGTTAGCTTTGGTTGTATTTGCCACAACTCACTGGACCATTAACTAGCCAATCATAATTTAACCTATTGTCTTACACAAACATAAACTTTGTAGTTAGCATATGGTTCATAAAACCAGAAAATTGGATTGAGTAAACCCAATTTTAGGTTAGCCATGGATCATGGATATTGTGAAATCTCAGCCTTGTATTGATTATACATCTGCTATTATTACAAACCTGTATGTACGTATGTGTCTGTCTGTCTGTCTGTCTGTCTGTCTGTCTATCTATCTATCTATCTATCTATCTATCTATCTATCTATCTATCTATCCATCCATCTCTCTCTCTCTCTCTCTCTCTGCTATAAATTATAGACCCTATAAATCACATCAAACAGTATTTTTATGTTACCTGTTAGAAAAAGAAAGTGCTCAATGGAAGGGACCTAAGTTTTGCCATAAAACCAGTCATAATCCCTTATTTAACACCAATGGTTACCTTTTCTCCTCTTCTGACAGCCAGGACAGATTGAATTTTAGATCCCTTTGTATATTGAATAACTGCAATTTTACTGACTCCCATTTAGCACTGACTGTATGACTAAGAATTTCTGATTTTTCTGTATGAAAAAATAGCAAGAAAGGGGCTTTTATAATGACTAATATCTGTAAGTCGGAGGCTAGGACTCTAATTGAGATTTTTTTCTCTCTCTCTCTGTAGAGAGAGGCATTGATCTAAATCCTACTAGTTTCCCCTTTCTATCCAAAATTATTTTTGCCAGCTAAACTTCCAGAACATAGAACACCATTTTGCAGAGGGGAATTAAAATGTGACATGTCACTGAAAGGAGACCACGCTCGTACATTTTCCAGCCTTCTTGCCCATATACATCACATCCCCTACCTGTACTATTTCTATCACAAAATGTTTGTTTTCATGTCCTTGCAGCCCTATAGGTATATGCAGTTCTTTGGACATTGTCCATACTGCAGTTTCATCTGAAATAAGCTTGTCACCCTGGTTATTTGTACAAGAGTCTTGCCTATAGAATAGTATAGACCTAGGATCAGGAAGAGAATACTGTAGGTACTCCTGCATTGAGTAAAAGGGGAAAAAATACTGTAGACTGGAATCCACAATGTGCTTTCCAGTGGGACATGGACCTGCCTTACTATTGATACTGCATGTTTTTCAGTGATGCCTTTCTATGATTAATGTATACATCACTAGTGAGCATTGTTGTGATAATAAACTGCCATGTAGCTATCTGCTTTGCTACTTTTTCTCCCTAAAGTTATTATTTTCATTTTTACTTTTCTGCTGTCAGAACACTGAGGCACACTAAGAGCTGTGAGTTCTTAGAGCAAAAACTCAAAATGACATGCCTCTACTTTTTCTAAACTGGATTCCTATATCTGCTATATAATAATTTCTTCTGGAAAAATGATGAGTAAAATATGTTATCCACAATATTTAACACTTGGTCTTGCTTCTGCTTTTTGACCAATAAGCCTATCATGAAAGTCTTTCAGAAAGACCTGGACTGGAGTATCTTCAACATACAGTACATACCTATCTATCTTACCCCAATACACACACGTCACAATTGCTCTTTCTTTAGACTTGGCGGGAGGAGGGTTATGTTCTCAAAGTGTGAGAATAATGCACACTGCTTGATTAGGCACTGTGGAAGCTGTAGTGGTCCCAGCTGGAAATTGACAGTAATTTAATAGTCCCTAAGGGAGCCTCAAGGAAGATTTGATACTCAAGGCTGGCAGGCGTGGCCTGCTTTGGTGCATTCCTGCTTTTGCATGGTGTTCTTCTACACAATGAGAGAGGACTAGGTATGTTAGAATTAAGCAGCTGATCTATTAGGAGCAAAGCTGGGTGGAAATAGTACAAGCAGCCAGAGTGCCCCTGATCTTCCCACAGATGATAGCTTTGGCAGTAAGAACAAAGAACTGAAGTGCAGGATTATTTCAGTTTGCAAAACATCTGCTCTGTGGACTCACATCACACCAGGCAAACCGGGTCATTATAAAAATTTAAGCAATCTTTGTGCAACATTGGGGGAAATTTACAGATGGCTGTCAGTGCATTAAGTTTGATTAATGTAGCCAATGATATCTGTGCATCCATATGTGGCTTGGGTTAAAATCAGGAAAAGAAATGTATTTCTTTACAGTACTATATTCCAGAAGTTGGGGAGTTCACTTTAGACATCACTTTTTTAATAGAATACTCATCTGAACAGAATTTTGTGTTGCTATTTGTGTGGTTTTTTTCTAGCAATTATGAAAACAGCAAAACAAGTTTGCTAATTACCAAAAGAAAGTGCTGTTATCGGTTCAGTACTAATACACTGTAGTTACCCAAAAGAAAAATGACCCTGAATTTAAGGCTTTCTCCCTCCAGAAAAAAAGACTGATAGACAAAAAGTGTTTCCTGTCTCCTATCCTAGTGAATCTAAGACAACACTCCCATTTTAAAGTTAATGACTTTTTAAGCAGGAAAGATCCTTTCAGATAATATAGCCAACAGTTGGCCATCTGTTTTTATTTTGCATAAGCAAAACATGCTCATTATTGAAATATACAATATATGAAAATTAAAAGAGCATCTATTTACATATATTTAGGACTGACCACCTTGTTACTAAGAACAGATAGGTAATTAATATGATTTCCTCGTTCCACATCACCACAACAATAGAAAGCACTCTATTTCTTCCCCTGCAATGAGTATGCCAAAAAAAATCTTGTACTTCCACAATGAGATGTTATAAACTTCTTTTTCTTCTTACCTAAATGCTATTATAAAGTTTACTCCAACAGATACAAGATCTGTTTTTGAGCCCACTCTCTGAGAAGAAGTCAGAAATCAGGCTTCCCTAGCTTAAAGGCCAATGTTTATTTATTTATTTTTTTAAGATAAAGACAGTCTAAAGGGGTTTCAAGCATCCCAAATCACCTAATCCTGAGATTTTAAAAGTGACCTAAACTGATCTACTAAAGTTGATCTGGGAACTTTAAAGATGATCAGGTACATTTTTTGTAAAACCCCTACTGTCTTAAATACAAGCAGAGAGTCATCCAAAGTTGTGCATCCAATATTGCCACAGGTTTGTTTTATAATACATCCAGTGCTACTTGTTCTTATTTCTCTGGAGACTCAGGACATGTAGAAACAAATGCAGGTTTACAACTTACATTCAACTTTCTGAAGTTAAAGTTTCCCTTACTCATTCTGCTTCTCATACAAACACTGTATGTGCATGTGCAGTCCAACTCAACATCTAGCAGACTAGCCATTCCAGAAGAAACCAACCAAGCATGAGACTTCATTCTATGTGAGGGCTCCAAAATATTACAGTCTCAGACTTCTGACAAGGCTTAGCCAGTCCTAGTCTTCTGGTACCTTTCCATTTGAGTGGAATTACCTCAGTTCGCATAGGGACAGTCTCTTTTTTGAGTCCCTTGCTGAATCTTACTAGAGGTCTCCATTCTGGTACACACCCACCCACACATATCCAACAGCTACAAATCAATATATCTATAATTGCCATGCAGTAATACCAATAACAATATGGTCATACAGGAAAGGAGGTAATTAAAAAAAAAACACCTGTAAATGAACAGCTTACAGGATTTTAAAATCTTTGATTTAAAAAAACCAAACAGAGTAAGGAAGGGTAGTTAAAGTATTTTGGCATGGCTCACTTGTAAGACAAAAATGAAACCAGAAAGCAGAGAAATGCCAAGACATTCTAGCTCACAGAGAATAAAATAAATAAGTCCAACCAAACACGGGTTAGAGACGCTATTAAGGCCTACCTAGTGGCAGTAAGGGCGGCGAAACGCCAGTATTTCTCCACTCTTATTGAATCCTCAGAGTATTGCCCAGCAGCCCTGTTTAGGGTCACTCGGTCCCTCCTGGGTAGGGAGGGCTCAGAGGACTATTTACAGGGCCGTGCAGAGGAATTTGCTGAACACCTGACAGATAAAATTGCTCAGATCCACTCTCGGTTGGAGGCCAAGCATGAGGCGGGTCCAGTAGAGATACCCGGGGAGCGTTCTTACCCAGTTATGTGGGAACAGTTTGATCCTGTTGGCCCTGGGGAAGTGGACAGTATCCTTGGAGCTGTTAGTGCGGCTACCTGTATTTTAGATCCTTGTTCCTCCTGGTTAGTTAAAGTCACCAAGGAGGTGGCCTTAGGGTGGATACTGGCGGTGGTCAATTCATCCTTGCAGAAGGGGGTGTTCCCGAAGCCTTTCAAGGAGGCTTTGGTCCACCCCCTCCTCAAGAAACCATTGCTAGATCCCACCCTTCTGGACAATTTTCGTCCAGTCTCCCACCTTCCCTTTCTAGGAAAGGTGGTGGAAAAGGTGGTTGCACAGCAGCTTCAGAGGATCCTGGAGGAAACAGATTATCTGGACCCCTATCAGTCAGGTTTCAGGCCTGGTTATGGGACAGAAACAGCATTGGTCGCACTTTTGGATGATCTCTGGCAAGAGCGGGATGGGGGTAGTGCATCCATCCTTGTTCTTCTTGACCTCTCCACAGCTTTTGAACCATCGACCATGGTATCCTTCTGGGTCGTCTGCAAGAGTTGGGGCTGGGTGGCACAATGTTGTGCTGGTTCAGCTCCTTTCTCCAAGACTGAACCCAACTGGTGTTGATAGGGAGCAAGAGGTCCAACCCATGGCCCCTACTCTGTGGGGTGCCTCAGGGTTTGATGCTTTCGCCGCTCCTATTTAACATCTACATGAAACTGTTGGGTGAGATCATCCGGCACCATGGGATGAGATATCATCAGTACGCTGATGATACCCAATTATACATCTCCATCCCGGGTGATCTAAGTGATGCTATGACTACCCTTTTGTGGTGCCTGAAGGCTGTAGGGGCCTGGATCTTACCAGCTGAACCCTGGTAAGACAGAGTGGCTGTAGGTATGGGGAGCCTCAAGATCTAGGAGTTTATCAACTTTGGTTCTTGATGGGGTCGCACTACCCCAGACAGACCCGGTGTGTAATCTGGGGGTCCTCCTGGATTCACAACTCCTGTTCGAAGAGCAGGTGGCAGTCGTGGCTGGGAGGGCCTTTGCACAACTTCGTGTTGTGTGGCAGTTACGCCCCTTCCTCGATCAGAAGGCCCTCTGCATGGTCACTCATGCCCTGGTTACCTCCTGGTTGGATTACTGTAATGCACTGTACATGGGGCTACCCTTGAAGAGTATCCGGAAGCCATGGTTGGTGCAGAATGCAGCAGCACGGACAGTTCTGAATGCCTCTAGGAGGGCACATATAACACTGCTGTTACACAAGCTGCATTGGTCGCCAGTCTGCTTCTGGGTCCAATTCAAGGTGTTGGTCATCACCTTTAAAGCCCTTCATGGCACAGGACCAGGTTATCTGAGGAGCCATCTCACCCCAGTTACTTCAGCCAACCCCCCTCGGTCCAGCAGAAGGGGCATGTTGCAGACCCCACCGGTCAAGGAATTTCAACTGGTGGGGTCTAGGCAGAGGGCCTTTTCTGCTGTGGCCCCCACCCTATGGAACAATCTGCCTCCCAAGGTCCAGTGTGCCACCATTCTCGTGGCCTTCAGGAAAGGGGTGAAATCCTGGCTGTGCCAGAAGGCCTGGGGGCTGGATGGGGGCTCGCACCAGTGGAGGTGGCTTGTGGGGCGATTGACCTTGCCCCCCCCCCGGTTATTTTGAATGTTTTTAGTATTTATGTACAGGGTTTGTTGTCTATATTTGATTTTTAATGGATTAATTTATTTTAACTAGTTATGGGGGATTTTTAATTGTTGATGGGGTTTTTAACTGTGAGCTGCCCAGAGTCACTTGTTGGGGGGAGATGGGTGGCATACAAATTTAATAATAAATAAACAAACAAACAAACAAATAAATAAATTTTAAAAAATTATATCAGAGATTGTCAACTGAGCAGCTGACATCACCCCAAACTCTCCAGATAAGAATAAGAAACAGGAGGAAGCCTGAAATAGGAGCCGGTTGCTATCACACTGGAACACAAGAAGAAAGACCCTTTAAAGTCTTACTAATTTGGGTCTGGTTTGCCTCTGGAGATTCATCATCTGTTCCTACTCATTTTAGAGCTTCTGATTAACTGGTTCCAATTTAAACTAGTCTTAGCAGCAGCCTCTTTCCCTAATACTAGTAAGAGTGCCTCTTCCGCAAGATGATTTCAATCTTTCGGTTAGACTGAATTAAAATAACTACCATTGTTATTTGATAGACTGATTGTGTGTGCATTTTTGTATATACATTTCTGTTTTTCTAGGGAACTGACTTATCAGATTAAGAACCATCTAAGTTTTTGATAGAGCTCCTTTAATACAATGACCTTTGATTCTTCAGAGTTGAAGTTCATGATCATTATTTATCTTGACAGTGTCCTTGCAAGCAATAAAGGAAGGTAATTCTTTACAGGCACACATTTCAGTTTGACGACAGATTTGAATCTGATCCCTTCTTATAAAGTCCTTGATGTGAAAAATGCAGACATGCTGTCATGTGCCTAGTTTATTTTGGGCTCTTTCCAAATAGTTTCATCTGCAATTATTAAGACCATCTAACATAAAAAAAAAAAAAGTTGAACGAGAGGCATATTTTAGTCTGATCTGATTAAAACTGTTAGGCATAGGAAACTTCTGGCTGTTCAGATGTAGTTGAACTCCAGCTTTTATAATCCCTAACAATTGGCCATGCTACCTGGCAAATGGAGTTCAGTAACATTTGGGAGGCCACAGTCCTGAGTTGCAACATCTGATTACATAATGTAATCATGAATCATGTTGAATGTGTAAACTGAAAAGCAATGTGTTTGAACTAAGTGCAATGTACTGATTGCTCTTGCTGTGGCTTTCTGTGTCTCTGTCATCTCTTCATCTCGCTGTTAGAAAGTGATGAAATACATCTATGAACCAGCCCTTTGCAGATTTATGCAGTGGTTACAGCAACCCATCCTGAAAGCTCTGCAGCTACCTAGGACTTCCATTCTGCAGTTATTTTGATTAATGCCCTAAATGTAAGGAGTTATGGAGCACTTGACATTTGCTGTTTATTGTACCTTCAATATGCTTTTGCAGGTATAAAAACAAGTAAAGGAGAGATTGTGATACTTGCTTTCCTCTCAATCCATATGTCATCTTTCCTCAATTTTAGGTATATCATATCTGGACTGCAAAAATTCAGATGACCACTTAAATGACAGCAAAGAGAGTCAGGAAATTCTACTTCATTATTTCTACCTAGTGGCCAACTGGATTTTTGCAGCCCATATGATATCCCTAAACAGACCATTTTAAGTTGGATGAATGTGATATTTTCTCTGGTTAAGGACTGGGGAAGGTAGATTACTTTTTTGAAGAATTGATTATGTGCCATCAAGTCAGTGTCAGCTCTTAATGACCACATAGACCTTCTCTTATTAGCAATGTGTAATACTTTACACCAAAATTCAGAGAGTATGGGGAATGGAGAAGGGAACTGAGGAGGAAGCAAAGTATCTAATTCTTCACAATGTTGATATCATACATGTATCCTTCAAAGCCAATCCTTTGTACCACCAACACTATTAGTTGCAGATTATTTGCTCCAAGGTCTACCTAGCTAGGGTCTACAACCCTCTCCTTCCAACGCACTGCCATGTGAAAACGACTCATACAAGCCTACAATAGTATTATCAGTGTTGGGAAGAATATAAGGAATTGTTATATTGTTTTTTTTCCAAAATGTACAAGCTATACCTAATTCTTCTTGTCCTCCATCCTAGTGAGCAGCCCTATTAGTGATAAGAAGGATTTGCAGAATGTTTTATGAGTTGAATGAGTTTTTCTTCAATTTTAAAATCTGCCATCATTTAAAATTATAAATGATGTATGCTAGAACGACATCAATCCCATAATTAGATCCTGTCCAGACAAAGCAACTATAACTTACTGAGCCAGGCTTTGCCAGAAGGCACACAGATAGATCAACAGAATCTAGTCCATGTTGTTGTCTGCATTAATAGGATATGATTCCAGTTTATTTTATGCATGAGTAAGTATTATTCAACCTTACTTTTAGAATCCTTTCTCATCTGCAACTTTCCTGAAAAGAGGGGATGGTGTCAAATTCTTCTTTTTGCA
Organism: Python bivittatus; assembly: GCF_059951505.1. Classification (NCBI taxonomy): domain Eukaryota; kingdom Metazoa; phylum Chordata; class Lepidosauria; order Squamata; family Pythonidae; genus Python; species Python bivittatus. Next base: position 48,963,799 of record NW_028277075.1, read on the forward strand.
ACTCACAGAGCCTCTCCCTGACCATGATTTCCAAAAAATGATAAACCATTTTGAGTTGAAAAACAGATGAAAACTGTTTTAATTTAATATAAGCTCTACAATAGACATATTATTAAAAGAAAAACAAAGAGTAGGCAGAAACTCTCTTCAGCCTCAGCCTCACTGATAAGTATGATGAGGTTCCTCCTACTTTACAATCCTCAGCCCTCCCCTCCTCAAAAAAATACATACCAAAAGGGTTTCTACCCTTGCCTTCATATACTTATGGCAGAGAGGAAGGTCCACTATGTCCAAATGAGCCTCAGAGATCTTCTCTGGAACTTCAGAATCCTGGGTCTCATGGTTTATTTAGGATCTCTCTTCCCCAAGGCAATATTGTTTCCACAATTGTTATTTATTGCTTCCCTTAATTTGGGATGAATTAGAATCGTTACCTCATATGCCATACCTCATATGTTATTATACATTTAGAAGAGACACTCCCTCTGGCCATGTTTGCATTACTATTTTAGATTCAGTTTGGGCTGGGGAGGGATGTGTCCAGACAGAGACAGAAGATCAGCTACTCCAGATATGTCATAGAAGTATCTCTGACGAACTCATGCCTGAGGCGTGCATACAAGAGCTGCTGGCTGTCAAGATATCATTCTCCTGAATCTAATTCCCTTTGGAAGCTGGGACAATGATAGAACAGAGGCACTTTTCTAAACAACTACAGCCTGGCCGTAGGTTGCAGCAATATGTGTTGTGGGGGGCAGGGCAGAAAGAGAAAGAAATGGGTGGGTTGAGCTTTGATGCTATAAGGTGGGCTGAGACCAGAGTTTGATATGTGCTACTTATATAATCAGGGAAAACCAAACCAGGCAGTTTTTTACAGGAATGATGAGCCTGCCTAAAAATTGTTTTGAAGGGTTAAGATGGGTTTTGTTCATGAACATGCCTGCAAAATTTGAGAGTCTGGAATTCAGGCAGTGGAAAGTAAACTGAGGTACCAAAAACTCTGAAATCAATGGAAGCCTGACTTCTACAGTGGTACTTGCCTAGAATGTTTAATAGAAGCAGTCCAATATTTATTAAGTGTCTACCTTCCTTTCTCAAATTTGGTTGTCACCCAGAATCCCTGTCCCCACCCCACAATCCACAGATGTAAACTGTCATGTTGAAGCATAGATTTCATCCAAGTATCATCAAATGTGGCCTCCTAACAGAGTTAACCCAGAGCTTCTTTTGTGAGCAGTAATAGAATGTGTAGAAAGAGAAAAAAGAATTCCTGGAACGACATGGTCTGAACTTCATAAACAAGAGAATTATTCTGAGATAAATAGCTACCATTGTTCTATTTCTTGCTTTCTTTATGTTCTCTGAGCGTGGAGATGTTTTATGACCAGATAGGTGACATCATCAATACTCTGTCATGGGGAAGTGAGATCTGTTGGCTGTTTACATATTATGACTTGACTTGCTTGCTTTATGTGGGTTTGGGTAAGATTTGGATGTTAAGTGGGGTTATTGTTTCTTCTTTGGCATGTTATAATCTGTGGCTTATGGTGGTGATTAGGTACTGGTTTCTGTTTATTGGGGTGCTGGCTAATAGATATATGATCAGGGAGGATACTCTCAGGGCTGTTTGCTCCTTTTCATTGACCTTTGGTTGTTCCTTTCGAATGGTTCATAAATGGGCTTTATTTCTTATTGTTTTATTTTTAAGATTTTTTTAGACTTCTTTCTAATAACTTTAGCAAACTTGCAAAATTAAGATGATGCTATAGCTTGTTTTTTGCTACTGTTCCGTAACTATGAAGAATTTATTATAGCAAATATTGAAGTGTAATTATACTTTTTAAAAAAATCTTAAGTGGTGAAGAAGGACACTGGAACAGGTACATTTCAGCCCCAAACGTAGGCTAAATCTGCTAACAAGTATCTGCTCTGAGCACATCATTGGGTACAACATGCATTTTATTTATTTCTTAGATTTATTACTTGCCACAAACAATTTTCAGCAGCTTACAAGTTCATCTAATATTCTAAAACATCCGTGGTATATAATATTCAGAAAATAAAAATAAAACTTGAAAGACACACAAACAACAAAATACATTGGGGGGAAAAATTCAAAAATAAATTTTAAAAATTAAAAATTAATAAAGAAATTAATGGCAGTAATCACAACTCAAATGCTCTATTAAATAACTTATTTCTGTGCCCAACACACAGCATTTGGAGTAATTCAGACAAGTGATGATGTGGGTCTGAGGTCTTCACATTCCCGATAAGGCTGCAACTGGTTAAAGGCCCTCTGGCCATGGCCTCCACATGGCCGCCTCATGGTGGCTGGGAATCCAGTAGGATCCCTGAGTCATGAACCTTTCCTTCAGAGGCAATGCCAACTAGCAAGAGGTCACAGTAACCAGACAGGAAATCTACCTGTTCTCTTTCCCCAAAAGGGAGTTGGGTACCCTAAACAAGTCAACTGATGCAATAAAGAACTAATGTTTTTTCACCCCTCATATCATCATGATGTATGTTTGAACTTGAACTCATACCAGTCTTTTATTAGACTCACTTTTCATTTTCCTCTAGTCGTGCCAGAGGTGCCACTTTGACTACTTCACCTCCCACCTCCTCCATATAATGGAGGAATCTGGGATCAGCAAACAGAGGGATGCCACTTGGGGCAATCATGTCAAGTGCCTGAGTTACCCCCTGTTGCCAGAGGCTAACCAGCCACTCAACAGAATTGCCCCCCGGGAAAACCCCTGAGAGCCATCTGAACCCATGAGATGGTCTGTTTGCTTTATGGAGTTCTAGGAGGCAGCCAATCTCATCTGGATCAGGAAATGATTGGACATCAACAGGGTCAATATATATAACACATTATATCTGCTCTGAAACAGCACAAGGTCTAACATTTAACATGCGTTCTCCTACATGTGTTGGGACTAAGATCATTTGGGACAAGCCCATGCCAGGAGTGCCTGAGCTTTATTTGAATTGGCCCTAAAATTGAAGTCTCCTAACACCAAAAGGTGAGGTAACTAACACCAGCCTCAATACCAAGTTAAGGAGTAGGGGGAAGATCTGGCCAAGGCAGACAGTACTATAGCAGGATACCCAGTTTGTCTCTCTGTATAGCCCATCTTAATACATAAGCATTCATACCCAATTATCTCAGGAGCAGAGATCCAGTTAATAGGTCAGGTGTCTTTAAAAGTTAAAACATACACACATCAGCCCTGGTGTCAAAGCTGCTGCAGGACCCCAAACCCAGAAGATCAAATTTCTGAGAAGATAATATGCCCACCCTTGCCCAACCCATGTACAGTAATAAAGCCCACTGAATGCAGTTGAATCACTTCTAAGTTGGGTTGGGTAAAGTTGCTTTTTATCACCTGCTTTAGTCATGGTCTGAAAAGGACGTCCCATGCCAGGGATCCCTGTGAGCCTGATTTCAGCATTGGGTAGAATGCTTTATATCAGGAAAGTAGTGTGAAATGGAAACTGCTTCACCAGCCAGACTTTGAGATCTCTGTTGCTACCTTTGAAATGATACAAATGTTTGAAGGTCCATTGCAAATCTCCCAAACAATGGATACAGTAGTTTGGTTTTAAGAGAAAAAAATAACCTTAGAATGAGAAAACAGCTTGGTCATCAGAACAGGCTCTGTTAAAATAAAAGAAGTTTCAGTTCTATGAACTTTTTCTGAGAAAACAGCCGTTGTCTGGAAAACATTACTGATATCCTTTCATCTTTGAGTCTGATATACTCCCTCTGAAGTCAGTCAAAACTCTCCAGAAAGATCCAAGTGACACTCTTTATTTCCCTGTAGTTTGGGGGTGGTTATTCCAAAAGAGGTTCTTCTCATTGTTTGTGTCTTGAACAGTATTTAAATGCACTTAATTCACAGAAATTTTCCTGTAACAATTCTTGAAGACTTCAAAGGCATTCATTTACATTATGTGAATGGAGGAAGTAACACATACTGTATGACCTGAGTGAATGTCCAGGAAAAAGATCATTTAAAAGGTTCCACAAGAGGTCTTTGCTTCTGATACTACAGGCCAATGCTGTTGCTCCTCAAATTTCTCTGCAGAGACTGAGAAAATCCCAGGCAGTATGTAAAATCTTGTCCATGTTCTGTACTGAACCTCGTCAGAAATACTTGTGGATAGAAGGACAAGCAAGTGGAGGATTTCCTCACCCATCACTTTTTCCTCTAAATGCTTGGCAATATATTTTGAAAACTTACCTACTTTAATATTCTAATAGTAAGAATAGGAAAGACCCTCCATTTGCATGTCAACAGCTCAACAGATCTCAGCACTGAATAACTTAGAATTACAACTTAAAAGCAAACTTGTAATGTGTGAAAAGTGATAAATCTAGCCACGTCTTCCTTGAAATCCCAGTGATTAACCTGTCTGTCTTTTGTCTTTCCATATTTAGTTAAGAACTCTGCTGCAACTAATCAGGGGGCCAGACTGTATCCGCTGGCCGTTCAGGTTCTTCAGCCTCCTTTCTGCAGCTCCTGAAGCTCTCTTCCTAAGACTGCATCCTCAAAATCCAGTGGTATGATTTTTCCTTTTTCTTTTTAAAATAACAATAAAAATAAGAAGCCCAATAGTTGTTAAACATTTGGCATCTGTAAGGGAGCAAGTGATGTCATATGTGTCATGATGTCATTGTACAAATGAGGTACACTTTGCAATTTCCATAATGATGTCATGACCCACAAGAAGTTATTATGGCTTGTACCATATGCCTAAGTGCATAATGTATCTGCTAGGGTTAGCGCATCTGTTTAATCCTCCTTCCAAATCTTCCTTCCAAAGCCACCATTCAAAAAGGGACAAACATTTGGACTTCTGGGGGAGCCATGGCAAACTAAACACATGTTCAAAAGAGCAAAGATGACAATCGCAGCAAACACTGAAAAACAGGTGAGTAGACTGGTACTTTGGAACCTCTCTGGACAAGGAGAGGATGGGAGATTACCCACATATGCTTTGGATGGCCACTCCTTGCAAGGAGACCACTGGACAGCGGTCTCCTGCAGGTTTGAGTGCCGGGAGACAAAGGGATCAGCCATCATGCTCACAACTGCAGCGCAGCCTTTAAAAGACACTAATGTGATGGAAGGCATGAGTGGGGAGGATTCTGGAAGGGAGCTTCAAAGTTACAGGGAGGGGGAGTGACATTCCAAGCATCTCCTCAGCCCCCAGCTGGACTGTGTGAAAGTAAGGAGGAAGAGACTGGTCGCTCCCTAAGGGCTTGATGGTTATAGTTGCTCTTGTTGGGGAATTAGAGTTAATCTGGCAAGGTTCAGCCCAAGAATCACACGAGAGAGTCCGGAAATAAGCTCAGCTTCTTTATTAGCTTGCACCTAATAGACAGAATCTTGCTAGACTAACTCTAATTCTAACAGCTGTGACTCCTAAGCTGAGAGAATGGCTCCAACAGATCCCAGGAACAACGTCAGAGCTTTCTGTCCAGAAGAGTGCAGTGCTAGGAACAGCTAAGATACTGTGCAGAACCCTCAAACTCCCAGGCCTTTGGTAGAGGACCTGAGATTGAGGAAGACACGTACCACCCATAGAGGTGAGAGGGGAATTTTTATGCAATGGCATCTGCTCCCATGGATAGACTATGTCCAAAATATGTTAATGAAGGAATGACAGATTTGAAACAAATTTTGCCTGATGCAGGAATAGTAGAACCAGAAATATTAGATAATAAAAAAAAAGTGGATTATAAAACAGAGAAGGCAGATAAAGTGGTAATACAAATGGCAACAAAAGAATGACTCAAATAAGGACTTTTTACTGGATATACAAAATAAATTAATTAAAGTTTTGAAAATCAAAGTGGAAATAGAAATTATAAACCAAGAGAATGACCTGGATAGTGAATTTTTATTGGATGTGCAAAGGAGGTTTGCTAAAGCCCTGAAGAAGCTTTTGGGGTGGGAAAAAGAAACATTGAAGAGACACCAAATCCTACAACAACATCTGAATGAATTACAGATCAAGATTGTCAGAAGTAAAAGGAAGGAATATAAAGCTGGTTTGTTTGACCAAGGTTAAAATAAGACATGTTACTATAAACCTTGATGTACTTTTTGCTGACACCAGGACTGAAGATGATTTATGGATTTTCATATAGATAAGAAACAGGTTATGGAAGAAGAGATATTTGTTTGTAACTTTATAGGGGGTGAAGAGTTATTAAATTTGTTTATATTTAATTTTCTTCCTTCTTTTTCTTTTCTTTTCCTTTCTTAGCACATTGCATTCTTTCTTTTTATTTCTCCTTTCTCTGAATTTAGTTAGTATTTGCTTTTACTATTTAATTAAAATCTTCAATAAAAATTATTTTAAAAAAGGGCCAAGCATGTCAGATTAGCCCTCCATAGTGATGTTACTCCATCACCCTAGCTGTAGCTCTCAGAGGTTGAAAAAAGGGTGCACAAATAGGCTGACTGCCTCTGAAAAACAGACTCAAACTAGAATTCTTTCATAAACCATTTCCATACCAGCTAGTTTTTGCACTGCAACATGAGCTGAAAGAACACGCGGCAACGTGTCCTTCTGAATAGTTACATTGATTTTTTTTTTTATTTGCTTTATTAATGGGGATACTTAATGTGATGTTGCAATGGATTCAAATGTCAAAACTGTGGTTTCACATTCAAATATCAAAGCACCCCAAGCTTGTACCTATTTTAACAGAAGTGAAAGCCAAATATCCTTCTTCCTAGCACCTAACATGCAAGCCAAAGTTCTTCCCAGCAACTTTTTTGCTTTGCAGGCTTAGGACACTCAGGAATAACAAGCAGTGATACAATAGCGTGCTACAGGTTTTCCCAGGAAGCCTTTCACTCCCAATTGGACATTGGTTTCTCTGCTGCTGAGAGAAAGAAAAACTGCAGACTGACTGCTCAGGAGAGCCACAAGACAGACAGTATATGGGAAGAGGATTGATCACACATTCTTGAGATCTTCTGTAGGGTTGGGTTCGCTAGTTGATAAATAAGCTACCAGACCAGTGTTTCTCAGCCTTAGCAACTTTAAAATGAGTGGACTTCAACTCCCAGAATTCCCCAGCCAACCTGCTGGCTGGGGAATTCTGGGAGTTGAAGTCCATTCATCTTTAAATTGCCAAGGTTGAGAAACACTGTACTAGATGATCATGCACCAGCTCAGGAAATAATTTTTGCCTTTCCCCTCCTACCTGCAATCTTTTTCTCTCTCTCCATGTAACTGCTGCCTTTTTCCCTTGGCTAAGGAAAGTTAACCAGGCACCCCACAGCACCAGGTCTGAAATACCATCAGCATACCCTCTTCCCATCTAAGGGCTTTGTCAACTTTCTTTAGCCAGAAGAGGAGGGGAAGGAGGAGGGGGATACATCAGCAGCTACTGCAGGCTTGAAGCAAGGAAACAGCAGAAAGGGATAACATTGAATGATGTTGCCTTCATCTGAAGGATTCAGAATACCATGAGTCCCCCTTTGCCTCTGCCTGTTGCCTGACTCTCTGGGAGAGGAAAGTACTCTATTCTACCTGGCGAATGACAACTGGAGAACCCCTGGAGGGCAGTCTGGTTGCTCTTTTCCACAGGTACTCTGAGGCTGGTGTAGCCCCCTATGTCTTCATAATGTCATGGATTTTGGGATCTCCTGACTCAGTTCCTGCTCCAGTGCAGATGATACAAAGCCAGTTCTGTAATATTTCCTCCGAATCTGCAGAGCAGGTGGCTGTCCAGTGATAAAAATTTCTGCTCCTGGGATTTTTCCTTCCTTTCTGGAAGCCAAAAACCCAGAATGCCTGGCCACCCTACCCGCTGGTCATTAGTAGTTATCCGAGGGGCCACTTTGGCATCCTTACCATCCCAGTTACCAGTTTTGATTTTTTCTCTCACCCCCTCAGTATGAAAGAACATGCAGCAAGAAAACAACAAGGGGGGTAGATGGTTAGAATGCCATTTCCATTCCTTCATTATTTAGCTAGATGGCCGTCCTGGTCTTGCCCTTCCTTATGCTCCACAGCCCTGGGGATGAGCAGTGGGGACACTTGGGAAATACTGTAATATAAAAATACAGCAAGTTAAATAAACAAATACACAAATGGCATGAAACTGCTGCAGATGTTAAGATGTTAAGCACCCAGAATTGTCTGGAGTTGGGCATTCTTTAAATTGATGAAAATAAAACGATACTGCACAATAAGAATAAAATAAGAAGGGCAAGGCTGGGGGCAGAATACAAACACACATGTTCCTTTAAGAATATTGCTTAAGAGTGGATAAAGAGAAAAGGAGAACATTTGATGATTTCTTGGGCAATTAGCTTGTGGGATTTATGATTGTCACAGGTATTGATAATAATGGAAGAATATGCTTATCAAATTTATTGCAGCAATAGGTATCTCATGGAATTATTTGGGCGGCATTAAAAGTATAAGTCAGAAAAAAATGTGTAGGCTCCAATATGCTCTGTTTTAGCCATTAGTCATAAAAAATATCAATATACAAAAACTGACATCACATACAAAACTGCATGGAGTAAAAATAGCTGTATTGTCTTTAAAAAACTAAGATGAGATGACACTATCTGTTACACAGTGTACAATCTAACTTCCTTCTGCATATCCAGATAACTTTAGTGACATTTGGTTGCTAGCAGAGAGAAATGGGCATATATTCTTTATTACTACTTGCAAATGGATCTTCTTTTTCTTGCTGATCTAATCAGCTGGCTTCTTTCATCAGTTCCAAGGAAACTTTCATTGAATATATTCAGGAATAATGAATGAGATATTCATGATGAGATGCTAGAAATTACCCTTGATTTTGCTCTTTTCATGGACACATGGACTATGTTCTCCAGACACTTGATAAAAAACTATAGTGAAGCTAAGTATCTGCAAAACTTCACTAGTTTGGCCAATGGCTGGGTGAGAAACCTTTTGGGACATCTATCAGTAAAGGGTGTTTCACAAAGCATATTAATATGAGCAAAACTCCCCTCCTTAAATTATTAAAGCAGCAGTGTCGTTGGAAAGCTCATGCAGCTGCTTCTAAGGTCCATGCAGGGACAATGAAACTACTGGGTTGCAGGTAAAGTGAAGTGTTGATGTGGGAATGATATCACAGCTGGCAATATGACAAGCTTTCATAGGCTGTCACAATAGAAAAGGTCATCTCCTCAGTGTCTTATATCTAAATTGGAGAAATTTGAAGAGAACATCTGAATGCAATATCTTTGAGTCCCATGAGAGACAAATCAATCCATTAGGTTTCCAGGCCCCAAACTGTTTAGAGATTTATGAACAAGGAAATAATACTAGTTCGCTGTACAATGTTCTTTTGTGGACAACTGAAACAATTTTAGCCAAGTTCTTTGAACATATTTTTTAAAATCCTTTTACAAAAGAAATAAATCTGCTCCAAATGGGGAAGGTTCATAGCTCAATTATAGAGCACATGCTTAGCATGCAAAAGGTCTCAGTTAAAATGAGGTTTTGGTAGTAGAGGAGGAAAAAATTAGCATCTCCCTGCTGAGACTGTGGAGAGCCCATTGCTAGTCTGAGTAGATAGTACTGAGCTAAATGAGCAAATAGACTGACCTGGTATATACTCCACAATTGGTTCAGGCCTTAGGACACAGCCAAGACACCTAAAGCCATCTGGACGACCACATGTGCCCTTGATTTCTGCCCATAGGGCTCATTTAAGGTAGGCAAAGGGTACTGACTAGTTAGAACCTGAGAGTAGTGAATGCATCTTTGTGTAAGGGCATGTTACTGCCTGCCTTGAAGGAGGCAGGGGTCCACACACTCCTGGAAAGGATTTACAAATACCCGTGGGGGGAGGCGCTTGAGTGTGTGGTAGCTGAAAGCTATAGATGTTCTTGGAAGACCCCAATTTTCTTGATCCCTTTCAGTCTGTGTTCAGACAAGGTTTTAAGGAAAATCAGTCATGGTTGCCCTGATAGATGATCTCTTGCAATAAAGAGAGGGAATATAACTCTGTATTGATCCTGCTGGATCTCTCAATGGTTTAAATACCATTGATCATAGGAGTCTGGATGGTCGCTATGATTTGGGGGTCATTACACTGATCTCAGATGGGAATTTACCTAAATGAGATTTAGAACAGGAAGATTCCCTCAGAAACAAAGTAATTTTAATGAGTGCTGCTAGAGTTATCTTTATCACAGGCTTAACTAGACTAGAAGTACCTGTAGCTAGATTTAGCTGCTATACAAACTATAAAGTTTTCTGGATGGAGGCAGCATAGCTGTAGTTGTTCACATGCTGGTCATCTCATGTTTCTACTATAATAACTCTGTGTGAAGCTGCCATTAGATTCAAAGCTACAGCTAGTGCAGAAAGGGGCAGCCAGGTTGCTGAGCAGGGCACCTGGCCACCTCCATCACACCTCTATTGAAGCACCTCTACTGGCTGCCAGTTAGCTACTGATCCAGGGCCAAGGAGTGGGACATGACATAGAAGGCCCTAAACAACTTGGGATCAGAATAGGTACCAGATTTTGCCATTCTAGACCTGGCTGGTCACTGAAATCATTGGGGGAGGCCTTGCTACAGGTCTCAAGGGCTGTTGAATGCCTGTCCTTGGTGGCATTCATGCAATGGAATACATTCCCCCTGTTAAGTTCAGAAGGTGCCTATTCCACTATCCTTTAGGGACCTGTTGACCATTTAGTAACTTCTTCTACATGAGAAAGTCGAAGAATGTTATTTTTCATCTTCCCCCACCTCTGTAATGTATATGTGTTACTAATTATTGTTTTAGTATTATTATTTGATGAGGACCAGCCTGGTGTAGTAGTATCCCTTATAGACTTTTTGCATGAAACAGAAAAAAATGAATTTTTGATATAAGGTTTTGACAACTAGAAAAAAGAATAGATTAGAGAAAAATGAAAGTTATGCTGTAACCATAGAGTAAGAGGTTAATTTACATTTATAACTGCTGTAAAAGAAAACCAGAAGTTACTTTATATTTTCTTTCTTTCTTTTTCCTGCATTTCTGCTTTTTCTTTTTTTTCCTTTATTTCTTTCTCTCCTTTATTCTACATATTAGTTTCTGTTAGTTTTTATCTTTCTTGTTTAAAATCTTAAGAAAGTTGTCTTTAAAAAAAGAGAGAGAACCAGCTTGGTGGAGTGGTTAAGGCACCAGGCTAGAAATGGGGAGAACATGAGTTCTAGTCCTGCCTTAGGCATGAATCCAACTGCGTGACCTTGGGCCAATCACTGTCTCTCAGCCCTAGAAAGCTGGCAATGGCAAACCACTTCCAAATCTTGCCAAGAAAACTGCAGGGACTCATCCAAGCAGTTGCCATTTGTAGTGAGTTGCCTTGAGTCAATACTGACTCAAAGACACACACAAAGGTTATTTGATATAATATTAAATATTATTTTATTATGTATTTTACTGCTATTTTTATTGTAAACTACGTGAAAGTGTTTTAGTAGTAAGAGGCAGCATAAAAAATCATTAGATAGTAGTAGACGTAGTGGTGGTGGTGGTGGTGGTGGTAATCCCCTAACTTTTAGATACTGGACTGCAGTCTATGAACTGGTCTCCTTCCAAGAAGATAGTATTATTTCTGTCGTACTAAGCCAGCCCTCCCCAACTTTGCATCCTTCAGATAAGCTGGACTGAAATCCCCAGGTTCTGAACCCGCTAAGAGTTGAACTCACAAAAAGTCTGGTTAATGGCTCCTTAAGGAAGGCTGAACTAAGGTTTTGTTACTGTTAAGAAGGAAAAAGGAGAAGAAGAAAGATATTGATTGTGCAGGAGAACAATAAATAGAAATGGGAGGGAGCGAAAAGAGAAAATCAGTTAAAGAGGAAGAAAGAAATGGAGTTCAAACAGAGATTGGATAGTCATCTATTGGGACGGTGTAGTGAATCCTGCAGTGTGCAGGGGTTGGACTTGATGACCTCTGAGGTCCTTCTCAGTTCTATGATTCTATGAAAATGGAGAAAACAGACATTTGTCATGGGTTGCCTTTTGCTCTGAACTAAATGCCTTGTGTTCCTGGTCGTGCAACTAGCCTAAGCAGCAGTATTTAACATTACCGTACCATATTTAAGATGAATATATGGCCATAAAGCTAGACTACTTCAGTGGGGCGATGGGATGATTGTAATTTAGGTTAATGAGAGATGCAGTAGGGAAAGGGAATGAGAGGCCAGCTGAGAATATGTAGCAGTCAAGGAACCATCCAAAGTGTTTCTCAGCAGCAAGACAAGTTATGTTAATGGCTCTTTGGAATTAAACTCAAGCCCAGAAGTGGAATCCTCTGGTGGAAAAGTCCTGCTGGTGTGTGTCCCTTTAAGGCCAACTTTTTTTGGCTACTCAGCACTTCATGCCATTAACACCCAGTCCTGTAAGTTTTCAGTATTACTGAACTCTTTGCGACCTTCCCAGACAATAATTGCTTTAGCATAGGATTGACAATAACAGCAACAAACTCCCCCCCTCCCCATAGCAAAGCTCAAAATGCAGTTTAACCCCGGAGACCCAAGCACTAAGAATACATTTCCTCTTTGTTGTTCTGAGATGAATAATACAGGGTGGGAATGGCCATTTTCCCCCAACCCTGAAAGATTTTTCAACGTCTCTTGTTCGTGTTTGTGATCTGGCAAAGAGCCAAACTACCACTGTGAGTTGACTGCCCCTGCCTCCAGAAATGCTGTTCTCAATTACGTGGCTACCCGCTAAGGCCACATTTTAGCAGGAAGTTCTCCTGGGCATTAACATAAATTGGAGCCAAACCGTTACTTTTCTTCTTTTGCAGTTCTCCTTTCAACAAAGACTGACTAGGGGACAATTGATGAAGGCATCGCATGAAGTTATATTTCCGGCTCTGTCAGATTAGATCTCTATTATCCCCCAGTCTAGATCACCTAAAGCTCTAGGACCATTTGCTTCAACCTGATGGCATCAAGATTTCCTAGGACTACAACACCCAACGTTCAAAGCCTACTAAATGGCATTAGATTGAAGAAGCTTGGTAGAATTTACTTTTAACTGCCCACCTGGAGACTTACCAACAAATTATGTGGGTGTCTCTATGTTCATTGGAGGAATGCTATGATGTTTCTAGAGAACTCCCTAGACCCCATCAGTCATCAGCCACCCATGGCAATCTCATTGTGCAGTACTTCTCCCTAGTGATTCCCAGCATAATTTTCAACAGCTTGAACAATCAGTGACAGCTAGCAATAATGAGACAAAGCCATCCACCCTCTTCCCCATCAGATTGCCACACTGCTAAGAATCCTTTAGCACGGCCTTGACTGCACAGATGGAACTAAAAACTCTTAAATTTGTTCTTAGAATCAAACTTGTCCTCTCTCCCAGGTGGACATCATTGTCTGGGTCTTGGAAGAGCATTCCTAGGATTTCAGTATGCATCTGATTCCCCCTGCAGGATCAAAGAGAGAGAGGACTGTCCATGGAAAAGGAAATTTCTTTGTTTATTCTATCTGCTTCTGAAGTTGGTTTATGAGGCAAGGAAAATTTGGGGTGTGGGGGAGAACAGGGAATGCAAATGTCACTTTTTCCTCACTTGCATTTTCAGGGTGTTAAATGTCTTGGAAGTTCAGCTGACCATGCCTCCTTTTGGTCCTTTCTAACTTCAGAATTACTTGATTCAAAAAGAATAAACCTTAGAGGTGAAGTGAGATTGCTGGGGGAGGTGGATTCTAATTTCAGATGATTCCATCCAAGTGCAGAGTTCTCTGTCCAACAGTGAAAACCTAGGATATATTACAGGCCATTGCTGCCCTTTCAGGGACCATAAGTTTATAGCTTTAGGGTTATAAATAAAGCCAACTCCTTCAACTGAGCTAGATAGTATTGGAAAGAAGAGTATGCCTATGAAAATTAGCGTACTTTGGTTTTGATACTATATAGCTGTTAGGAATCCCATTTTGCACAAATGGAAGCTACTGGATAAGCTATTATTTAGAACCCATTGCAACAGTCTAAACCTGATATAATTTACATATTTTACAGATCTATTTTAAACCAGATTTGTTCAATTCATGAATTAAAAATCATACATTTAACTTGTTAAAAATAATGCAATTTTAAGCCATCACATCTATATCACATTACTAAAAGCTAAACACATGACAAAATGCTCATTTCTGAGGTAGCAGAAGGGAAATTCACTTTTTTTCCCCATCAGTAAATGCTACTTAGGAACTGGGAATGAATGGCATAATGGTTGCTTGGCAGGACTGTCAGACATAATGCGCTATTATAGAAAAGCATTTCCTTTGACTCTAATAGGAAGCTGCCAAAGGCAAAGAATTCTAAATATATACAGTAAAGTCTATCAAATTCTTTAACATTTTAATTGGAAACATCTCTAGGATTGCTAAATATAATCAGTATTCGTTTATTTTTTTTTCTTCCCTTAAAAAGAGTTATGGCATTGTTTAACCCAGTGTTTCTCAATCTTGACCACTTGAAGATGTGTGGACTTCAACTCCCAGAATTCCCTAGCCAGCATGCTGGCTGTGGAATTCTGGGAGTTGAAGTCCACACACCTTCAAGTGGCCAAGCCTGAGAAATACTGATTTAACCATACAGGAATAATTCTGAGTTCAAAATTTTCTATGCCAAAAAGGGATTGAATTGAAGGACAGAACCCTTTGTTTGCTCCTTATATCCACATGTGTAGGGATGCCAAATTAATTAGTGAGATTCTTGTGATGGTGATTAATGGGGATTACAAAAGTATTGGCACTGTTAGGGCTGCTTCTAGCTGTCTTGAGAATTTTTCCTTAAACAGTCACCTCTATGAACTGGAAAATGCAACACAATCTTTCCACAAGGCCAGATGTGAGCCATATGGTGACCTACTGCTATAAGGAACAGTAAGCCTTGCCCCAGTGAAAAGAATGTTATCATAGTCATCGGTATATAATCAGAAAATTTGGTTTTCTTCTTAAGTTTTCTTAATGTTTTACATTAGAAGAAAACACCGTTAAAAACAACTACCATACTAACAAGCACATACATACACCTAGAATAACAGCAGGAAATATGAGTTGCTTCATCATTTATTTATTAAAAGAGTTCACATATTGTTTTTCCTCCTCATAGAACATCTCCGTAACTAAAATATTTCTTAAGTTCTGTCCCATTGCACACTATGAGAGAGAGTATCGTGTTAGTCCAGCTTTACTTCTGGTTTTTACGACTTTCCCAATTTGAGGACCCAGAAGAAGGCTGGCAGAGCTAAAATCAAATCTTACCTTGTCCACTCTGCTCTCCTAACTTAAGAATTAGCTGTGGGAGGGGAGGAGACTCCAATTCACATGAACTGTGGGAGAGAGTTGCAATGGTTTATGGAATGACCTTGGGAGACAGGAGGAAGAACTGCAGCCTAAACAGCCATCCTGCAAAAGGTATCTTAGCCCACAGAAGGAAAAGGAGCATGGGAAACAACTTATAAAGGACCCTCCCTAGTTTCCTGGAAAGTATGATGTCAGCCCTTCAAGGCAATCCAGACAAGAAGCACAAGCCATGAGTACTAACACTACCTTTATTGTAATGTTACAGTAACAGAATCTTGGAAGTCTGAAAGCACTTCTCCCCTCCTTTCCTTTTACTTTCCAGTAGTCATTAGCACACTGGTGGTACATACAGTAGCTCTATATCTTTACCTGAGGCCATGCAGGAGATGCAATGGAATCTCCTTAGACCTGGATGGGATGGAACAGATTCAGACTGAATCCCAACACAATGGACGTGCCATTGTACAGAAGCCCTCTGGTACCAAGCAAGTTCCATCTTTAGCTCTGGGTGGGGAGGTACTTTCCCTGAAGGAGCAGGTATGCAATTTGGGGCTTTTCCTAGCTCATGGCTCCTGCAAAAGCAGCAGATTAAGGCCATGGCCACCCTTAATATCATCATTCATGTATTTGTCTGTTTATTTATTTATTCAACTTAGGGGTCACCAAATTCCACAAGACCCTGGACAACTTACAACATTAAAAACAAGAAAACATTGGGAACAAAGAATCCAGAAGAAGGCACTTAATTGGATAAAATTCTACAGGGGCTCACCATCACCCTATCTTTAGGCCTTTGGGGACAGCCCAGTTTTTAGACATCATCAGGATGGGAGCCATGTGGATCTTGGTGGGGAGCAGGAGGGATGTTGTTCCAGAGAGCGGGTGCTGCAACAGAAAAATACACTTCCTGAATCCCAATAAATTGCACTGCAACTTTGGTTAAATGAATGAAAGTTAGAAATGTCTAGCAAGCCTCCAATCATCTACCAACAGATTTTCATACATCTTACATATTCATATCATTTATCATCTACTGCAAGAATAAGCTCCAGAGGGCACAGGCATTTCTACAAGTTTCATTAGATCAAACCAATCAGTTAGGGAGGTTTTTGTACCTTGTGATCCCCAACATGTGATCCCCTGGTGACCGAAGTGCCCATAGATGCCTTCCTTGGAACCCACCAGGCTCTTTCTCTCACTAGATATTTTTCATATTTAAAAAGTTATTTTAAATAAAAAGTGACATACTGCATAGCAAAAGATCTTCTTCTTCTTCTTCTTCTTCTTCTTCTTCTTCTTCTTCTTCTTCTTCTTCTTCTTCTTCCTCCTCCTCCTCCTCCTCCTCCTCCTCCTCCTGCTTCTCCTTCTCCTTCTCCTTCTCCTTCTCCTTCTCCTTCTCCTTCTCCTTCTCCTTCTCCTTCTCCTTCTCCTTCTCCTTCTCCTCCTTCTTGAAACTTACAGGGCCATTTATAAAATAAAGATGCCGGGTGGCACAGGAATGGCTTTTGAGACCCAGAGCCAGAGGTGGTCTGCCGCTGGCCTGCGACCACCCATACACCCCCATGGGGAGTCTGCCAGGATGCTCGTCACTGCTCAGGAGTGACTGCTGACCAAGGCCAGCCCAGCCTGACAGGGCATGCCAGCCGGGAGAGTGCACTTGACTTGCCTGCAATAGAGGATCAGGTAGACCCATATTCTCTGAGGGTCCTGAGAACCCATCATCATCATCATCATCATCATCATCATCATCATCATCATCATCATCTAAGAAACTTACAGGTCTATTTATAAAATAATGATGATGATGATGATGATGATGATGATGATGATGATGATGATGGTAGTCATAGACAGGGGAAACTTTGAGAGCATGCCAACTTGCCCAGAAAAAGGACAGAGATACACAAGGATAGTAGGGAGTGTTTTGTGGGAGAGTGAACTAGGAATAGATTTTTTTTTTCTAAAAGAGTTTGCATATTCCAAATTCTATGTGGGCGCACCAGCCCAAAAGGCTGAGAATGTTTCAAATTTGGTATGTGAATTGCCTATGGGATCTCTTCAATGATACACAGCTACCATTGACAGATTATGTTCAGAGCATGACTAAGTGCAGGAATTTATTTAGCTCAAACATACTGATAACCTGGCTTTGTTCTGTTAAGGGTGAAGTCTGCATGGTAAAGCTCCAGGGTGGCATATTTAAATCAAAATGGGAGAGCCAAGTTTGTATGAGGTATGGGGAGTGTGAATAACATACTCAAATGAGGGCAACATACATAAATCAGAGCATACAATGTAGCAATTATGTGGTTCTTAAAAAGTCTGTAAGCAACTTGAGAGAAATTTATTTTGACAGGGCAGCCTATAATTTTTAAAATAAATAAATATGTGGAACAAAAGAATAGAGTGAGCAGTAGGGATCTACTGTGCATTTTCGCTTCCAAGAAGGAAGTGGGTAGATTCATACCAAGATTCAGAAGAAGAGTAAGGGATTGAAGAGAAAGAGGAAGAATTGGAGAGTTAATTACAGTCCTTTCCTGTTGCAGAGCAAAAGGCAGACACAACAGCTGGAAGCTCGTCAACTTTGAGAAAAGAAAGGGCAGATGCAACAGAGAAGAGCTAAGCTTAAGAATGAAAAGTGGTATCTGATATATCTGGAGTCTTACCAGAAAAGTTACAGAAATAGACAGAGGCTTGCTGTATAATAAGAGGGTCTTGGAAAAGCAGTATATTTATAGAACACCTCTTATTTTCTTAAGACTAGCAGAGGATACATGTGTAGAGGTTTTGACTATACAGTAAAACTTTGATTTAACAAGGTTTAATGGACTACAATAGACCATTTTTTCATTTAGACTTCACCCCCCTTTAACAGACAAGTATGTGTTAAATCAAGGGGCTGTCTGTTAATTGAGGTTATACTGTAAATGATGCCATTACAACAATTATGTAATTACCTGCAATTATGTAAATTGATACAGATGACATACATTCAGATTTAACAGGCATTTGGATTTTACAGACAACCCCATTCCCTTTGAATGGTTCATTAAATCAAGTTTTTACTATATTAGCACTTTATTGGCCATACTGATTTCAGGAAAACCTGTGGCAACTGAATAATGAGTTTTCTTACCCATGAAAGTGGAGGACTTGAGCAGAATCTTGGGACTTTGGAGTGTCGGGGGGGGGGGGGGGGGGGAGAGTAAAAAGGAGAGGGAAGCAAAGCAGTTGTGATGTGCCTATGAGGTACAGCACAAGAAAGGGAATGGACTGCCCTTGGGTTCTTCTAGCCCCTTGACCTTATCTCAGGAGCCAGGGCTGTGAAGTACCTTAAGGTCTGGTGATCAAAGCTCTGACTTTAATAGCTTTAAAGTAAATTCTGCCTATAATAAATGTATTTTCATTCATGATTTGATCTTGAATGAGAGGGCAGGACACAGACCATCTCTTATGTCAGAGATCTGCACACCCTGACCTTATTTGAATAAGCCCTTAAAATGTGGCTCTTCCCTCAGGCCTTGGGTTGGATGGCTGACCCCTTGGGGCATGATTGGTTTGGCAGATTCTGTTATTATTTTATAAAGGTGTTTTCACTTTGTATTATTTGTATACAGTAGTATTGTTTTAAACTGTTTATATTGTATGCCACCTAGAGTTGTAATGGCCTATAAATGCAATAAACAAACAAATAAATTGTTTTATTTATTGGATAGGCAAGGAGGGGTTGTTCTCCTCTCAGAGATGTGCTTATCCAAGTTTCAGGTCTTGCATCAGTCATGACCCCAACCTGTGCATTGATGATTGTCATCCAGGAGACTCTGCAAGTGATCAGGGGCACTGCATTGCAGAAATCTGGATATGGTGCTATTTGTGAAATTAGACTTGAGTGATAGGTTAGGGTGCTGCTGTTGTACTAGCCCCCTGTTGCACTACTTATTTCCAACCCAAGTTGCTCAGCCTCATCACAGAATTGGTGTCAGTGTTCTCTAGACTTTTCCTTCAAATTACCATCCTTGGGAAAAAGTGGCTTATGAGTTAATGGGAAGTATTGAAACCTGACCCACACAGGGGGCCACGCTTTAGGTCTGGTTTTGTTTGGGAATAGCTGAGATGTAGTGTGAGAGTGGGGACATTTCCATTGGTCTTTTGTCATGATCAGATGACTTTCTGGTTTGCTCTTGAACAGCCTTTCTCTAGCTGCCAATTCATGGGAGCTCCTTGATTTATTGAGGAGCTCTGGGAGATAAAATGACAGAAGAGATGGCTAGAGCAATGGTGGCACAAGATGAAGAACACATGTGACTAAGTATAGGTAAGAGCTCATGTTTGAGCCTACACAGTGGTAGTAAGAGTGGAAAAGTGATCTTCCCTTTCTGTTTTTATTGCATCTGTGGATAGGCGTCTAGCAGCATAGTTTAAAGTGACCTGGACCCTGTTAGGGAAGATCAAGCTGGAAGATTGTCTGCTGGGCTACTGCAATGAATTTACTAAGGATAAAATTGCTCACATTCTGTCAGGTTCAGCCCAAGAACCACAACGAGGCCCTCCAGTTCAGTACAGTTCCTTTACTGACTATTACCTACTAGACAGAATCTCGCCAGACTAAACTTATTTACAGCTACTAGAGAATATACTCTGTGAGGCTCTAGAGAGGGGCCAGCCTCATCCTCTTCGTTTTCCCACCGTCTTGTTGTGGGCTGAGGAGGTGCTTCCCCTGGAATGTCTCTCCCCCCTCCTGACAACCTTGAAGCTCCATTCCAGAATCTTCCCTGCTCAGGCCATCCATCACACATTCCTTTGCAATTGAATGTCAAGTAGACGGACATAGCTGAGGTGACACAGGCTTTGTTTTGTAAAGTTATCTGGAATCAATATGACCCTTTGGACCCCTGCATGCTGTTAGCTCTGCCACCTATGGGTTAGATCCCTGCCATACTTGGTTGGTGAACATGGCCAAGGAGATAACAAGACACTGAATGTAGATGGTGGAAAATGCATCCTTCACCATGCCTCCCATCCTGACCATCTCTTGACCAGGCTATTTCAACTGTTTTCCAATCATCTTTTTTTTTAACAGAAGATTGTTGAAAAACTGGCTGAACTTCTGTTATAGGGAGCCTCAAATGAAATGGGTATCTGGACCTTTTTCAGTCAGGAGTCAGTTAGGTGGGACCAAGATGAAGGAAATGTTCTGCTGCATCTCCCAGTGGCTTTTGATACCATTGATTAGGACAGCCTCTGGGTACCACTGGAAGACTTGCAAGTGGGGTGCACTGTTCTTCAGTGGCTTCTTCCTTTCTGAATGGCCTGTTCCAGTTGCTGGAATGGATAGAGGGTCAAACCCTTGGTCATTCTGTTATGTGTTGGTGCAAGATTTTATCCTCTCCCCACTATTGGTTAACATCTACACGAAACTACTGAAAGACATAAACTGCTGGCATAGGTTGAGGGATCGTCAATATGCTGATGACATCCAGTTATATATCTCCATCTAGAATGGGCAAGAGATTCTGTGGTCCTGACCTGGTGCCTAGAGTAATGTTAGAGTCTGGATGGGAAACAACAGGTTTAAACTTCATTTTTGCAGAATAGGGTGGTTTTGGATTTGAAGCCAGTTACATCAAAATATAATTCATCTGTTACCCTGGACAGGATAGTTCTCTCCTAGATGAAACTGGCCTATGTTTTGGGGTCCTCCTGGACTACGACTGCAGATGGCGGCTGCAGTCAGGAGGGCCTTTGCACAGTTCCAACTTGTGTACCAATGTAGCCTTCTCTTGATCAGGAGTCTTTACCCATAATCACTCATGGTCTTGTTACTTTGCAATTGGATTTTTGCAATGAACTCTACATGGACCTGCTCTTGAAGTCCATCTGGAAGTTTCAGCTGGTGCAACGTGCAGCAGCTCAGACAATTGTCTTGGTGAGAAAACTTCACCAAGGTTTGCCCATCTAACCCCACCACTATGGAAGCTGCATTATTGCCAGTTAACTTCTCCGAGTTTAATTTGCCCATCCAGTGATAACTGGGAGGGCTTGATGAGGGTCCTGCCATCAAGGGAATACTATCTTCAGGGACCCCCAGGCTTGAGCTTTGTGTGATGTCTCCTTCCTCTGGAATAGCTTGTCCTCAGAAATCTGGAGCACCCCTCCTTGCAGAGCTCTTCAGAAAGGTATTTGGGGATGAGTAAGCTCATGATATCCTTGAACAGTGGCTCACTGGATTGATGGTTTATAATTGATTTAATTTGGTTTGTGTTTTTAATCTTATATATTGATACTGGAAACCACTCCAAGTCTCTGGAAATGAAGTGGCATATAATTAGCAGTTATATAAAATGAATAAATTTGCTTTTCTCTGTGCATGGAGCAGCTTACATTACCAAGGAGAAAGAAATAAAAAGTTAAGCTAAAATATTTCATGAGGAAGCATGTTAAGATGGTAGTAGAATTTTGTTCTTAGGTTATAATTTCTCCAAAAAGGTCAGTAACATTATTGTTTTCATGGCAATTTGGCTTAAAGTAATTCAGCTTATTTCAGCTACTTACTATTCTATCTTTCTTTGCATATATTCCTATTTAGTGAAGGCTCACTAAGATGCCAAGGTTATACATTAGGTACTGAAAAGCTGCTCTTTGTGCATGGATATAAGAGGTACATTTATGCAAATGCATGAAATCAAAGGACAAATAGCTATAATATACTCTTGAGCTGAAATACATTGAAAGTAGAAAACAGAAAGATCAGCCAGTCCTAACATTAAAATGCCCCAATGTATGGAAGAGTAAACTCCAACTGGACAAATTAATGAAGAAAAGATGTTTCCAGAGCTTGTTTCCAAGAGATTAAACATACCATTTCCCCCCAACTGCTATAAAATATATTAATTGCTTTCGATTATTAGGACGGACTTCCATATTTTGCAAATATATACCCAGCAATAATAAACATTACAGACTTTTGTGAAGAACTAGGATGAAGGATTTGATCAGACTTCTGGAAGATAATTCTGT
The DNA here is from genome assembly GCF_059951505.1 of Python bivittatus. NCBI lineage: Eukaryota > Metazoa > Chordata > Lepidosauria > Squamata > Pythonidae > Python > Python bivittatus. Next base: position 48,986,157 of record NW_028277075.1, read on the forward strand.
GACCTTCACAGGAAGCATAGCTTCTTTAGCATATCCTGCATTTATGTAAATATTCATACCTGTAAAAACATATTGCTGAATCTGCAGCCCCAGCTTTGGTTACCCACATACTGGTAAGGCTGTTGGGATACATAACTCATTTTCCAAGTAAAGTCTGTTTTCATAGCAATCTCGTTATGAAGCAATCTCTCAGGTACCACTGTAGTTGGGAAAACACATCCTAGAGATTTTGTAATGGCTGCTGACACAAGGCCAGCTTTCCTTCTCATTCCCTTTAAAAGCTAGCAATCTTAAATCATCAGTAAAGCCATGGTGCTTACTTGCCCTCATCATTCAAGCATGTCTTTACATCAGGGACTAAATCCATCATGACATAGTTTAAGCCAGAGATTTATTTCATGGTATCTAAAAGCCCTTCAGAGTGAGTCTAAAAAATTAAAAGTAGGATTAGGCTTTCATCATAAAGCATGTGCCTCCCAAGGAAATATTGCTGAATAAATAATACCTCTTAAAAATTGTGAAAGATATTTATACTCTTCTTATGTTTTATGTTTCAAGAGTCCATAACCCAGGCTGACCAGTTGCACCATTTGGATGTTAATGTAGCAAAACTGAAATGATTTGAGTAATGAAAAAATGACAGGTAAAATCCTGGCTTATCAAAATCTCTCTCCCTCCCTCCCGCTCTTTTTGCTATCTTGTAGACTTGAAACAAGACAAAAATCCATCTGGTTATGCTCTGGCTATTCATCAGTTAATTAAAACTCACCTTATTAAAACAATTGGGGTGTGCTATGTTGCTTGTACATAGCCATAATAACAATAAGTTTTATTCTCTAATATCTGCTGTTAAATGTTTCAAATGGCCTGGGTGACTGTTTCATTCGAAAATAATATTGTGCCATTGTAATATATGTATTCAAACATGAAAAAATGTTTCAATAGAGATGTGTGGGTTCCTTTATATCACTCCTACAAACCAGTCATTTGATAAGAGAAAAAATATATTGGAGAACCTTAAAACCAGGTCTTGGACGTATTCTAAAACAGTGTAGTATGAACAGTTACAACCAATAGGTAGAGCCTACAGGGGTTTCTACCATTCAGTTTATGACTTCTAAAAACCTAACTGCCAAGTGGACACACATACCCCATTTCTTCTCTTTCTGGAACAACCAAGTACAAATGAAAGTGTGTGGTTATAGAAATCAACAGTTTGCGTAGAATATCCACCATGGATCTGGAATGGGTACTACATTTCTGCTCTATGGCTAATGTCTCCATGACTGAAGCAATTGAAGAATGCAATGCACTGATGTTTTTTTTTTCTCAATCCAGTTCATCTCTATGTGAAAATAAATTTTATTCCACTACAAGGGTTTTGTTCCCCATTATGCATTAATGCTCCTATTCAATACCTGAGATGTTCTAAAGTTTATTGAAGGTCTCCTGGCCAAAGATCAGAACATTTATGGAACACACCAACACACATTCATAGCATAGTGTAGCTTATTGGTGGTTTGGCCTTATATGCCTTGCCCCAAAATTCATATGGAACACATACAGATAATATATATACCTGTCAGGCCCACCCCAGGAACAATGATGAGACAGTTCAGTCCAGTATAGTTCCTTTATTAGCTTACACACTCAAGACAGAATCTCACCAGACTAAATCTATGCTAAAGCAACTAGTGGATATACCCCATGAGACTCTAGGGAGGGGCTAGCCTAAGCCGCTTCTTCTTCTCACGGTCTTGTTGCGGGCTGAGAAAGCATTTGCCTTGTCCCCTCTCCTGGAATGCACTTCCTCCCTCCTGATAGCCTTGATCTTCCATTCCAGTCTCCTCCTCGCACATGCCTTCCATTACAATATCATAAACATTAGCTAAAGATCTAGAATCAGGTGTATTATATATTATTGCCACTCAGAGAAACTTACTATAAAAAAACTTAAAACAGGAACTACTCAGTACCTACAGAGAAGTGCTTTAATTCGAAGTCCTGTTGTTTGCTGTGGGAAAAGTTTTACAAGCACTTTATCAGTGGAAATTGCTAAGAGGCAGAAGGTGTATTTCTCTTGCTAATTGTCAGAGAACTGTTGCCAGTGGAATTTATCTTTAAAACAGTCATCATGAATTGGGTTACCCAATTGGTGCAGAAGAACTTACTGAAATGCAGCCAAAGGATTCATTGAAGGAAAATACTGAGCAGTGGTTCAGCATTTGCCTACCTGAATATGACTTCCCTCTGATGCTGAAATGCTGCACAGGCATTTGAGCAACTCTCTGTAATGCAGTCCTATTTGACAACTGGTGCAACGATTATGCAGCACACTTAGAACTCTTAAGGGGGCCAATTGACAGTCTTAAATCAGTGTTTCCCAACCCTGGCAACTTCCAGGTGTGGATTTCCAGAATGACCGTCAATGACCATTCTGGCTGTGGAATTCAAAGGTTAAATGAAATTCGGAAAGTATTCATTATATAAGCCTGATCGTAGTGAATGAATATGATGAAAGTAAGGATGGTTTGCAAGGATAGAAAGGTAGCGAATGGTGTTGGTATAAAATAGATTTAGCTATTTTTTCTTATCTCATGTTTTTCTTTTGTTTGCTGTATCTTATTCCTTTTCTGCACTTTACATAATGTTCCTTACCCTGAGGGAAGTAGCATGATGGGTATGCAAGTATGTATGACTATATATTACTCTCTAGTCAATCTCTACCAATGAAAAATTTCCGGTGTAAAAACTGAGTTGCTATAAATGTTTCAGCTATTGTAAAATCAGTGTTGGAATCGTAACATCATCTAATCTTAGTAGAGTTTATTTTCTTCCATGACAAATGCTTGTTAGAATTATGTGAGCAAGCCCAATGAACTATTGGACTATACCATTTTAGCCTTATGTACTTTGAAACTGTTTTTTAACATTGGTATTTGTAATATAAGGCACACACTGCTATATATAAGAAAGTTTTGGAAAGAAGTAATCTTGATGTCTGTTCCATTTCCATATAGAATTTCTTTCACAAGAAAACCCAGAGTATGAACTATAGACTGCCATAGATCAAATTTCACATGTAGCTAAACAATGAATTTCACAGGTTTACCCTAATCTATGGGATTGTAATCTGAGGACTGCCAAGAAATTGTTGCTGTCAACTAAAATCGGATAAGTGTTTTTAGCATTTTAACAAGAACCAGACCATTTAACTTTTTTCTGGGCATCAATGTCAGGGGGCAGGGTGGGAGGAAAGATGGGGAAATGATGAAATGTATGTGATCATCACCCACAGTAATTTATGTACCTAATGTAATATCAAAACTTTTAAGAATTCAGGTGGCATGTCATGAAGAAAACTTGGTATGAATTCAAATGTTTTCAACTACTGATGAAAAAGTGGCCAAACTATGGATTGGTCTTTGATAAAGGTTAATGGTTGCAGGGTTGATTGAAATTAAATTAAAACCTTTAATAGGTTTTAAATTGAATCACAGATGAACAGAAATAAGGACAAGGGATTGTGTACAGGAGACTTGTTGTCGATGAGGAGCCTGAATACAAATTTGGACTTGAACCACAAAGCAAACTGTAATTCATCTTGGCCACTTCAGCCTTAATTTCCTGGAATTTTTGAAACTTTTTCATAGTTAAAATGAAATAATAGGCCGAACTAAGTATGTTGGTGATAAGTGATAGAATGTATTGAAGTTTTATGAAAGGCAACTTCTTAAATTCCAAAATTATTACCCCAAGAATATCTTTAAATATAATAGTCAGATACATAATTGTTGAAACAGATTTAGGAAACAGGAATGGAATTGTGGAGAGTTATGAACTGTGTTGGTTACATGAGTGTTTGTTTTATTTTATTCCTTACTGCAATGAAATGTTGAAAATGTAATAAAGGCTTGGAAAGCAACTTGGACTAAAAGAATCCAAAATCCATATTAAGGCAGTATTTCTATTAGACAAACTGAAGGCTAACAAAACAATCTGCAAAATTCTGAGTTTCCGAGAACTATTAATCAGGCCAAAAGGTTAAACATACAGCAAAAAGTAAAGAGAGTTGGCCAGGCAAAAAATATAACTTGTATTTAAATCAAATCTGATTGAGATTACAGTGTCTGAGGGAATGCTGGAGTAATCTACAGACAAGCAAATACAACTATATTTGCCACTGAAGTGATGTTAGATTTTACTTTGTCTCCCTATGCCATGCAGTTTGGTCTAGTGGTTAAGGCACCAGGCTAGAAACAGGGAGACCGTGAGTTCTAGTCCCGCCTTAGGCACAAAGCCGGCTGGGTGACCTTGGGCCAGTCACTCTCTCTCAGCCCTTGGAAGCAGGTAATGGCAAACCACTTCTGAAATGTTGCCAAAAGAGCCTGCAGGGATTAGTCTAGGCAGTCGCCAAAAGTCAAAAACTGACTCAAAGGCACCAAAAAAAAAGAAAAAGAAAAACCAGGATGTACGATGTAGCTTCCCCCCCCCCCGCCCAGTGTATACTTGCATAATATGAAGTGCAGCAGAACTTTTTCCTTGGTAACTTTAAATATAATACAATTAGTTACAACCAACCGTCCATTATTTCATCACTCTGCCTTAAAAACACTGTTTTGGCATAATCCTGGTAGAATACACTAGAAGTAGATCAGATTGATCTGAAAGCTCTTACTCTAATAAATGCCTGACCTCTAGGTCTCTTGAATTCACTAGACAGGAGAGCTAAGGAACCAATCATCTTGTTGGAACATCCTATTCTGCAGCCCTCATTTGATAAAGGCCTTGACTGCTTTCAACCTTTTCACGATGACTAGATGAAAGCTGCTTTCTCAAAGTGAAAAGGTTAATCAACTACAGTGTGGTTAATCAATCACTTGAAAAGACTGAACAGTAGTAGCTTCTTCTACCAGCCAAAGGTTCTTGTATAATCATATGGGAACATCTCATACAGCTTAAAGGACAAACAAAAAGAGATAATCCATTTGGATTCTGGATGCCTTAGCCAAATCCCTTTTGACGGTAATGGTTATTTAAAATGGTCTGTATATAATACTCCAATAATAGAAATAATAAGAATATTGTATTACACAATATGATCGTGCCATGAGAACTGAATGTTAAAAAGGAACAAGCTAATCATAAAGGTATAACTTCATCTATTTTTAAAAGACAGATAGAACAAGCTAGGAGTGGGCACCCTAGTACCCTCCAGATGTTTTGGGACTATAGTCTCCACAACACCTTACTCGTGCCATGTTTATTTGGGCCAACAGGTTTGATCTAATAATTTAGAAGAAAGCAGGTTGTCTATCCTTTGCAAGAACAATATTATTTTATTATGATACTTGTAGAAAGTGGATCTGTTTTTGGACTTACCATGAGACACCATTCTGGGGACCGAGCAATGGACTTGATGGAGGAAAGGGTTAATCCACCTTTTCTAGTCAGAAGACAGAACCTAAGACTTTTTACTGAGTGGAGGAAATCCATCCTCTGCAGTTACATGTACTGGCTTCAGCTGAGAATATTTTAATGACCTCTATTGATCAATCTCATCCTTTATTAATCAATCTCATGAAATACACATATTAAAAAACTTGCTACTAGTGTGGTAAAAATGAACACACATATATGAAAAAAGTTTCCTGTATAGACATATCTATACACTATTGGATGGGACTGTAGATCCATCTTTTAATGACTAGAATGATACCTCTTGGTAGGTCCAAGTACTGTTCTAGGAAAAGGATATATTACAGCACTATCCTGGTGAGATGCAGTAAGAGTTAAAGCAGCCTTTACAGAATAAAGCACCCATGGCTAAATCTGCTGAGGCAAATTTGTTTACCTTGTATTGCCTAATGAAGGTAGATGATTCCATCTAAGTTGTAGCCCAAGAGATGTTTATCAACAGGATCCCTATTGACAAATGGTTGAAGCAGTTGCTGCTCTGATGCTGGCACAATAGGACAGTGACATGCAGTAACTGAACAACCTGCTTATGAAGGATCCAATTATTTATCTCCCTGAATTTCCTGCCCTGTAGGAGACCAACAGGCTATCAGCCCTCTACTTCCCTATGTGTGCTTGAGATATAGTCTTACTTTCTATGCATGTTTAGTTTATGCCAAATTTTAGCAGAAATTTGGCAGTTATGATCACTTTTCTGTGAAAATTGGAATGAATCTTGAGTATGAAACATGGATCTGTTCTAGAACCACCCTGTTTTGGTGGAACTCACACAGGTCTCCACTCACTGAGAAGAACCCTAGCCCCCTACCCTCCTGGCAGTGATGAAGGCAATTGAGAAGGTCATCTTTCATGTGAGATGTTGATGGAAATCTATCTGATGTACTCATACAGAATAATAGTCAATGCCCTGAGGGCCAAGGTAAAATGTCATAAAGAGAAGCAGAATATAACCGACAATACAAGAGGTGAGCATATCTGAAAAAAATGGAATACCTAAGGGGATCCCAACACAGAGGTCTCTTGTTTGTCCAATTAGCTAAAGCCCAGAGTCTGTGGAAGATATTGGCCTTTAGATAATTATCTAGACACACCCACAGAAAACCTAATAGTTTCATGACATCAACTGTTGTTGTCATCTCTTTTTCTTGGATCTACAGTAGGTCTTCAGACTACAAGTCATTTGGTAACTCATGATACCAAAGCACAAACTGGAAGGTCAATGCTTCAATTTAGGCATTCTGATTCTGGGTGCAGGTGCCATACAGATTTCTCACTCATTTCCAGTAGGGCAGAAAGCCAAGCTCTCATGTGCCAGAAGAGGGCAATTAAAATTGCTTGTTCTTTGAGCATCTTCAGTTTGCAAGTCACTTTGGACAGTGTTAATGCTGATGGAAAGGCACACTTTCTGGTTGCAGTCCCACCAGGGTGTCATTCCCTCTACCCTATCATCTTAGAAGCAGTAATGTTGTCTTTTGCTCACTGTTGTGAACAAATAAACCAAATGGGTTACCCTTATCTCTGAAATATTCTGAAAGCGCTCTTGGAGTAAGGTTCGTTCCCCCTGCAATAAACTCTGTTGAGTCAGCTGGTCTACTGGTGGGTTTAGCAATCCGTTTTGTATATTCCACAGACAAGAAGACCAAATGTGTCTCCATCTACTCTATCAGGCATAAAGCCTCCTTCTGAAGGTCCTTTAATCTTATTGCAGCCCAACTGTTGATTATAGTCTTACTGATAATGTTGTCTATCCAAATTATTATGTGTCACCCCTTCATGAGAGGTACCAGAGCTTTCAACATCAATTACACTGGTCTCAACTTGATAGGCAGTTTTGACTCAAGAAACCAGTGTCCCTGAGCTTAGCAGCTCTAGGTACTCCATCCTGTCAGGCTGATATCTGTGGTCTCTTTGATAAGTTATCTGCATTGCATTCCCCTTGTCAGGTTTACTGAGGCAAACTACCAACGCAAGACTCTGGTTTGGAACTGATAGGTGTAAGTGCTATCTGCTGGTAATGATTCTGGAATGGTAGGATAAACCATTTAAGCAGAAAGAGTCCCATGGTACCATATTCAGGGTCATACTCATAATATCTTGTAATATTACTAGTGCTGCAAGGGATGCCAGAATCTCCTTCCCCCATCCCTTACCCTCTTTGCATTCTGGAGCTTGATTACGTATGCTGACAGGAAGAGCTTCCTATCTTGTGTGTTGATGGTAACTCACAGTTGTAGGATCTGCTTTGAAGATGTTAGTAAACTCTTCTCTAAGGTCACCATGAAGGTATGCTTTTGCAGTCACTGGAAATAGTCTTTTGATGCTGTTGACTATTTTTTTCCTTGAGGGATCAATGATGAGTAAGTCATCCAAAGAGGCATAGATGTGAATCCCGAGTGCCATCAGGGCTACCATCACTTTGGGGGAAACTCTTGACACTGAGGCCAACCTGCATGATATACTGTAGATCTGAACTGGAACTAATCCTTCTCATATGTGAAACTGAGAAATGTCTGATATACAGAACTGATGAGGATGTAAAGATAGGCCTTTTACATATTTACCAAGGCTAGAAATGCTTACTATGATGGCCTCTGCTGCACCTTAATATATTATCTTCTTCCTGAAGGCTTCATGCCTGTTGAACTTGTTTAGTGACTTGAGGTTTAGGATGGCTCTCCATGTCCATTGTTCTCTGACAGTGAACAGGATGGAGAACAGGCCACAAAAATTCTTCTCAGTCCCAAGAGGAAAGCCTTTCTTTTTCAGAAGGCATTGCTGTTATTGAAGATTTCCTCCACTGGGTGCAAAAGTCTAAGCTCTGCCTTCTGACTAAAGGTGTCAGTTCCATTTTAGTGACCAAGAACAATTTATGTTAGAAAATACTTTTGATCAGCCTTATCATTTAGCAAAAATATTCATTTACTTATTCTAAATTCTAGCTCACATCAAGTTGAAGTGGGAGGCATAACTACCTTCATACACTTACGTCCATATGAAAGGCAGTTTCCATGAAAAGTGTATATCTGTCTGTCTGTCTATTCATTCACATGGGAAGCTCACTTTACCCTAGAGGTTATCTACATTGTAGTATTGGGGAGGGGGGGGGTCATATTCCTGGATCTATAATCCCCTTGATTATTGTGAACAAGTTATGCATGTAGTCAAATCTTTTCTACTGAAAAGAGATTTAAAATATACATAACATTGATTTTACCGTAGTTCCACCTTGTTAACAAGAAAACTGGATGCAATTGTTTACACTGGAGGTGGATGTCTAGTAGCAGTCCTTTTAGTACAATTCATAAAATTCCAGGTAACTAACAAGATCACAAACCAAACTGAGAGTACCAGCCAAAATTCAGCTTTTAAAAGGATTTCAGTAAGATAATTAAACATACATCTCTCTTGCTAAGTGATAGAACTTAGAAGTACTTGTGACTATGTGCAATATTCACTGGTCACTGTAGGAAAGTTAGAAGAAAAGGATATTTTATTGAAATTAAAGGCAGTAAGTGATTGATTACCCATTCTACTCAAGTCATTTTTAGGGGGGAAACATCTAATAGATGATCACTTATGGTTTTAGATAAATCACTTATTCAAAAAGCTCTATAAAAGAAATGAAAATGAAAAACTGACATACCAAAAACCTGTGTATGGGTAACTGTTGGAAAATTGCTATTTTTTCATCTTAGCTACAATCTAACTGAGATTCAACTGATATTTGTGAGTTCCTAGCCTATATGAATCCAATTACTGCAATCTTGAGACAAAAAGGATTTAGGGAGAGGAATTGGGAGGTGGTTTATGTAAGAGAATCAGCAAAGAAATTCAATTTAGTTCTTGCTTCCCTAGTTGCAGCTAACTGGAATCCTGCCAACATTTGTGCAGAGCCCTAGCTATTGGGGTGGGTTGGAGAAATGTGCATGAAGCATCCTCCATCTGTGCATGTGTAGCCTCTAAGTGGGTTGGGTCAACCAAAGATTTCAAGTTATGTAAGCTTCCCATGCTAGCCTGCAAAAGCTTGCTTTTTCCTCTTATCAGAATCTCTGTCGTCAGGAAAACTGAAAACAGGGTGTGAGAAATTTGGGCCTATAGGATACAAAGGATAGGAAGACGTCCCAGTCCTCTGACATGTGCCCAGTCCAGCGACCCATTTAGTCCACCCAATGGGTTGGTTGATAGGAGGAGGAGGAGGAGGAGCTTTTTTCTGCTCAATGATGCTATGTTGGTCTCAAGAGCACAGTACATGATTCACTGGACACTGTACCCAAATGTTCTATGTGACACGAGCGCTGAGTTGGGTACAGTGTTATTTTGCAAAGTTAGAAAAATGCTGAATGAATCTCTAAGAATTTAATTTCTCCAAACCATAAAAACATGCCCAAACAGGAAGTATTTAAAAATCTTGCAATTTTATTTGCATATAAAGGCCGCTAGATATATAATATCGCAATAAATTTAAAGAAACACCTGCTTTCCTAAATTCCATGAAGATAACATAAAACAGAAGAAAGCTCAATAGCATTTACAGTGGTAGAACAGAAGTAACTATCTGCAACAATATTTTGTGCTAGCAAGATTGCATTTACACACAGTGCAAAATAAGAGAAAAAGAAATGGAAAGACAATTCAATAATATTTTAAATATAAAGGACAACAAAGCCTTATTTTAGTTAGGCTTGATTGTATTCATTTGATTCTATACATGCCTGAAACTGCACAAAGATTTTAAACTCAAGCTCTTGAAGGCCTTGAGCACTTGGAAAAAATGTGTCACATCCTTCATAATTTAGATGTGCTGTACAGCATAATTTTGCAGATGCTACACTGGCAATATTATATGCCTTGCTTTGTTATAATGCACAAAAAATATATATAAAAATCCATATTTAAAAGGAGTCCGCATTTACATGTTTTTACTGCATGGAACACCTGCTCATTGCAGTTTTCATTCCCATATTTTTAAAGCTAAAATAATTTAAGAAACTCACCCAAATTGTGACAATTTAGATAATCACATACAGGATGTTGCTATCTAACTGATCAATAAAGCAGGCAGACAAACTAAATCTAGAAGGCTATTTTCCCCTCACTACTGCAATACCATTAATAAGCAGAACTTCATAGAATGCATATGTATCAATGAAAAAAATTAACTGATCCCTGATCCAGCAATTAGCTGTGGACATAGGAGGTCTGATGGGTCAAGACTCTTCCAGATCAAGAATTCTTTTCAACAGAGGGAGACGATTCACTGAAATGAATGGAAAATCCACCTCCAGTTGAATAACTCCATGACCACAGCCCAGCACAGATGTAGGCATATTTAGAACCGTCCATTCCACAAGTTTTCAACACATTTCATTCAGTACTGGATTGTGACCTGTATTTGCACAGGAACATACCCCAACCTCTGGATCATGGAACATATACAAGCTAATAAAAATGAGGAGAGAATGGCATTTTATCATTAGAAATCCCCCCCCCATCAAACAATAACAGTTGTGCAAATTTGGGTGTGTGTGTTTTTTTTTAAACACTGCCTTTTATAATCTTATTTAATAATATTAAAATAAGGTGTCTCACTCATTAAAAGAAAGCTTGGCTGTCCTTTTGAGAACACTAACAATTTACAATGGCAAGTTAATTAAGAGAACATAAAACTTCATTTTACAAATTCACAATGCTTTATCAATTTCAAATGGATGCTGCATTTCCAAAAGAAAAAAAGAGAGGGAAAAGAAAAAGCACAACCTCTATCTTTTTTTCTGTGTAACAACAATTTACAAAAAAGCCCTACATTATTTGTAAAGAAACATGTTAAGAGAATGAATGTTTTGTAATTAGAAAAATGGCAGTTTATAGACCTTCCCCAATGGAGTAGTGGTCTTTCATGATCCTTGTGGGGTTGGCAGGTCAAATATAATTGGTGGATTGGTTGGCTGAAAGCTGACTGTACACGTTGAGGCATTAATGTACGTTGTGTAGCCATCTGTCATAATGCCGTAACCTGTAGAGAAAATGTGTCACACTTACTGTAATGTAAACAAACACTGACCTAGTATAATGCCCTCAGGATGACAAAAGGGGAAAAAAAACTTTGTTCTAAGCAGACTTTTGGAACTGCGTTCAGTTAAAGCTTTAAATATATTTCGAGTAAAGTCACCCGCGTAACTCTCTCCCCCTAAGTTTTTTAAACAATAGAATTTTGCTTTAGTAAGAAATTGTTTAGAAAAGCTAAGAACACAAAGATGTCTTCATTTTACATATTACATAAATGCAGGAATTATTTTTAACTTGATTTCAGGGTTTATCATATTGTAACGACAATGGTAAAACAATGGTTAATTTAATTTGTGTAACAACGCTTTCGTCACATTGGCAAATTTAACTACCCACTATATCATGACGTCAGTTCAGAGCAGTGGTCAAAAATGTCCTTCCCACTGCCCCCCAAACATTTTTTATTCAAACTTCATCCAGATTGTCCACAAATCCATTACACTCTTCTATGTGTACTTCATGGGGATTTTGAGGGGGGGGGGTTATAATACTATTTAAAGTGCAATGAACACAAAATGTAAGTATGTTTGCCTTGGCTCAACAACCTGTACTGATGCAGGACGGCAAATATATGTGGTGTAATATACTACCAGTAAACTGGTGGAAAATGGCAAAATAGGGAGAAATGGAGCAGATGGCTAATTTTCTAAGCTCCTGGCATGTGGTGAATGTGGTGATGTGATGTTTTGTTTTGCTTTGTTGCTGATTACAAAGGGTAAAGGGCACCAGCATGTGGACTGGAGTAATTTTCTACTTATTCTGAGATTTGTCCACAGGATGGGACAATGTTGGATGCTGTTGAAACCCTTCCCACCATGCTTCCTTTTCACCCTCTTCAGTGTTGGATCATTCTGCAGCACAAGAGCACAAAGGAGGGCTAAAAACTCTGATTAAATTTTCCACGACCAAACCACTCTCTTCATCTTCTGAAGATATATCTGAAAAATCTTAAAAGCTCCCACAATCCCATCAGAGGACTCTACAGTAACTTACAATGAATGAATGAATGAATGAATGAATGAATGCATGCATGCATGCATGAATGAGTGTGTGTGTGTGTGTGTGTGTGTGTGTGTGTGTGTAGAAGAGGCCAAGATCACGTCTATGTTTCTTCTCCAATACTGGTGGTAATGTCAGGATACAGGATCTGTAAAGGGGCAGAGCCAATGCTCTGTGCCTATTTTCAAGATACTGTCCCAGGACCAGGTGTTCCATGATCCTGTGCAATGTATTTTCATGTTTTCTATTCCATTTTAAAATGTTTTTTAACCTTCTGTAAACTGTCCAGAGACACATGGTGAGTGGATGGCCATACAAATTTAGATAGACAGACAGACAGACAAAGACATTTGCTATTTTACTCATCAAGAGCCAGGCTAGTGAGTTTAGTGGTGACAAATTCTTGTCCTGTCTTTTCATGTGAAAATAATCTTGTTCAATTTGACTTTAAGTTATAAGTTTAAATTTTAAATGAATCAGTGAAACTGTAGGAAATACTGTTTTAGATCACTCATTTATACATTCAGTGCAAATCTTTGCAATTAATAATTAAGATACTGAGGGTGAAATCTGTAGTTCTGAGAACAAGTATTTCACAATTGCATTTTCTGTGCATTCTCTCTCTCTCTCTGGAAAAAAAAATGCTTCTGGGTTGTTGTTTTTAAAATAGATCCTCTATGTGATCTATTAAGTTGCTTTTCAAAAAAAAATGGTGAAGAGGTGAAATCCTCAATAATATGCAAATGCTTGTCCTAAATAATGCAAGGGATGCATGAACATTTATAGGTTAAATATGAACCGAATTAAATGAAGTATAATTTTTCTCTCATCAAACCCCATGCTATGTTTTGATCCTGATCCAGACAGACAGTACTGAATATAGAGGGACATACATGTGTGGTCTTAAAAAAACAAAAGCAACTAACCCCCCCAGCCCCACCCCTTCCTCTTCTCTTTCCCACACATTGAGCTGTTCAATTAGGCTACGGAATCACACCTGTCCATCCTTATTGCCCACTGTGGACCTTATTCTACTTTCAGCTAGCAACACCATCTCTTGGTGGGTAGGATCTTAAGGTACAATGGGACATTTGATGTTTAAGCTTTAAGAATAATAATTTAGTAATAATAGTATTTTAATGAGCAGTTTCATTATGTTCAAGGAGACCTACTCATATAAGTAGAATCTGTGTCATCTCAATGCTCCTGAATACTCATTAAATCTCTTTTATACTTAAAGTGTGCATTACCAACCTAGTCGTAAACTTAAATTGTATAATGCTGAGCCTCACAGTAGCTTTTCATAATGATCTCTCTTTGCTTTCCATCAGCTTAATTCGATTATTAGTGGAAGTTTGATTACTTTCAACTTGGAACAGAACTACAAAAGCTGCAGGCAGTTTCCATGCTCTAGTAAAATATTTGTTTCTTCCATCATTTACTTAACATTAATACCCAAACATCAGTATTTATACAAAATTATCCAGCTTAGCTTATTATTTACATGGATACCACTGTGGTTAAGGGCTAGTCAGCATTTCTCATTATGAAAACCTTATTTAAAGGGCTTTATATAACCCAGGTATACAAATCTAGTTGCTTTAAAATCATGCAGACTTCGGGAAAAAGCAAAAGTGTCAATCAAATGGACTATCTAGTGTTTTATAAAGTTCTTCAAAGCTGTGGGCCTACAGAGAGCTTAATTAGAGTCCATAAGAAATTTCCAGAAAAAGGGAGGTGTGAAATATAAAGCATTTAAATATATAATTTTTAATTCTGGGGGTCACATCTTTCCCTCTCTTCTCTCTAAGGCAGCATTTGCAGTATTTGTCACACTAGGATATAAAAGCTACTAAAGTTCATTAAATATTTAAAACTCCTGCTTAGTTTATTTGAAGGAATCTCTCATTACCTCATAACCAGCTATGGAAGCTTTGTGTGCTAGAAATGTCCCTGTTTTTAATTTAACATTAAAGCAGGATATTTTGAAAAGCTTATCTGAAAAATATACATGCTATTTAAAAACATCTGAAATTTAAACCAGATTATAACTATACACACACACATTTCACTTGTTATTTTATTTCTTCATCTGCTCTGATATTTGGGTAACGTTGTTCACATCTTGAACTTTCTATAAAAAACATATGCCACTTGCTGCACATAAAAACATTATAAATGGTCTCTTTTATCTGAATGGCTCTAAATGGTTTAAAGATGTTCCTTATATTTGCAAATCATACAAGATTCTTAGAGAAGCTTCAATGGCCAGAACAATATGGACAAAAAAACATAGAGTGAGCAATGTACTTGTCTACTAAACTTTAGGATTTATCAGAATGGTAAATAACTTGGTAAATCAAGTCTGTACTTTCCTGTTCTTGGCTCCAAATGACACAGCACCACTTTCTGTGATACATGATTCTCCCCACCTCCCACTGCTTCATCTCCTCCTCTTCTAATATTGGTTTAAATGCCAAATGTTCTACCTTATAAATGATCAATTTCTTAAAAAGAACACCTTTCTTTTTATTTGAAAAGCCTTTTGTGACATAAAATACCAGAAAGATTGACTCTAATATTTTCTCAGCAAACAGCATCTTATCTCATGGATTGCTTACCTTCATGGATACCCCCAAAAACATGGAGTTTGGGTCTTACTCGCCTTTGTACAGTGTTTAGCAATTCCACACAGCCAACCCTTTGCAGTTCCTTTGGAACCCAGTCTCGAAATCCTAAAAGCATGATACAATTGATTCTCTTAATTTTATTTATTCAGGTAAAGTTTTATACAGATTTTCAGGAAGCAATAACTGACAGAGGGTTTATTGCATTATCTGTAATTCTATCACCATTACAACATACAATGGCTTTTAAGAAACTTTTCATTGCCACAATGACTCCTTTAGTTATTGGGTATTTTTCTTTTTGAACTCTACCTCTGCCTTCCAAATAACATATTTTGCCACACAATTTGAGACTAATTGCAGAGATTCATCTACATAACATGAGGCTTTTAGACATGTATTATTGGTAGTGGTGCATCTTCTCAACCTTCCTTTGCTTTTTCCTTAACAGCCTTTGCCAACTGTTCAAGTAATGACTGCTTTTCACAGTTACATTCCCCATGCACTTGATAGTTCACCTTTTACAAACATCTAAAATATAAGCAACTCAGTGCAAAATTCATGTATGCATGAGGTCATGTGAACTGGCCCTATCTTTTGAAACCTGATTTGCCTTTAGCACAATGAAATATTGTGTGCACACACAGAACGCTCCCTGATATGATTATTCCTTAGGCAGAATTATATGTTTTGCAAAGCTTATACCAGCCTTTCTTATTTTGGCATCCTCCATGCTTGATGGATGACTGACCTCCCCCAATACTGAAGGAGAAGGGTGGATCCAACCTATCGGAAGTGTCAGGCTGCGTAAAGCGTTTGAAAAGATACTTTGCACAGCACGTGAGCCCAGACAAAGCACCCCTTCTTAGAACACTGAGAGAGTGTAGTCCCCTGGAAGGCTTGGCACAGCTGCTTTCCAGATCGCCTCTGTATGTGTGTGCAAGCACAGCGACTGCACTCTGCAAGCCATCCCAATGGAAGTGTCATCCACGCTTGTACATACAGACAACTGGGAAAAGCTCTCCAACCGACTGTCCTGAGCCTTCTAGAGGATGCAGCCACATCAGTTTTTCAAGAAGAGTTGCCTGGCTTGAGCCATTGCATTTCAGAAAGTCTCCCTTACATCACCATGCTAAAGATTCCTGATTGTTTTCCTCTTATTTTAAGAATCTCGGAAGAAGGATCCTTAGGTGACTGTGTTATGCAAATGCAGTGGGCTCCCTGCTTAAAGTAGTGTTGCATACGGAGATTCCCACACTGATAGAAACAATCAGGACAATAACTATCATTTCCACATGACAAAATGATAGTAAATGTAGATTTTAAGAATCATTACCTGAGAAATGTTATTAAAGATATGGAATAAATATAAACCCAGACTGTGTCCAAAGATATCATTATTGACATCCACATAAGAAGCTTTTTATAGAAGAGAAACAACAGATAAAGAAGGCGGGTTAATGTATGAGGATCTATTAATACAAGATAAGGTAGAAATTAAGATGAAAACAAGAGAACAATTAGCAACAAAAGGATATTTGGAATCAAAAAGAGGACAAGTGAATTTTAAGTAGTTATGTACCAATGATGATCACAGGATAGTTAAAAAGTATAAATTGTTATTAAGATTTGAAACAGAGGATGAACAGGTTAAAGACAGTATGGTGAAATGGCCTGCAAATTTGGGTTATAATATAAATATGGATATATGGGAGAAAATGTGGGAAACTGGTGTTAAATTTACATTATATCATAATTCAGGAGAGAACTGTTACAAAATGATGCATTGTTGGTATATGACACTGGTTAAACTCTCAAAAGTGGGTATAAAGGAATATCAAACCAGTGTTGGAAGTGTGAAAAGGAAGAAGGAACTTTCTATTATGCATGCTGCACTTGTGAAAAAGCAAATAAATTCTGGGTGCAAATTGATACAATGATGCAAAAGTTGCAGATTAATATTACGATGAAACCAGAATTATTTCTAATGGGTTTTATGGACAATGAACTAGAAAAGAAATATGGGAAACTAATATTGTATGTGGTAACTGCAGCAAGATTATTATAGGCACAAAGATGGAAGATTAATGAAATATCCACAGTAGAAGATTGGATTATAAAATTGATGGAGTTTGCGGAAATGGTCAGTTTGGTTGGGGGAAAAAAATAAAGTCTTTTTTAAAAGTCTGGAAAGGTTATATGGTCTTTTTGTTGAAAAAAGACAAGACTGAACTGATGATTTAAGGATTTGGGGATCAAAAAGGGTCAAGGAGAAAGGGGAAAGAATAAAATGTCAACTGTGGAGTCCTTGGTGCTCTCTGAGCTTGGTTGTTTGCTTGCCAATGTTTCATTACTTAGCTAGGTAAAATCATCAGTGGGAGTCAGAGTAGGGTTTACTCCCTGTTTATATACAGTAGCTTGCCCTGCCAGTTTTGGTGGGGGCGTAGTTTTCTCCTTGATAGTTCCTTGATTACAGTATTGATTTCTGCTTGATTGTTGGCCTGGTGTTAATCCCTGCTTATCTGGGTGTTGGTTGCTGGAGAGGATGTGTTCTGGTCTTTTTGTTTCTTTCTTACCTTTTTAATGGTGTGTAAATATGCTTTATTTCTGTGTGTCTATTGACGGCTGATTTGTCTGAATGCCAAGTTTCTAGGAATTCCCTAGTGTTTTTGGATTTAGCTTGGCCTAGGATGCTCACAGTTTCCAAGATTGCAAGACTGATATTAGCCCTGTGAGTATGTTCGGACAAGAAACACAATCAGGAGTACTAGCTCTATCTTTATTGTAAGATTACAATAACCGAATCTTGCAAGACTGAAAGTATTTCTCCCCTCCTTTCCTTTTGTTCTCCAGAAAACTAGGGAGGGCCCCTTCTGAAAAGTTTCCCACGCCATCCCCCCTTCTGAGACATCTTTTACATGCTGGCTGTCCCATCTGCAGCTCTCCCTCCTGTCTCCCAAGGTCATTCCCCTACCATTATACCATTGATTTAATTCTCCCTACCATTATACCATTGATTTCAAAGTATAGATATTAATATTTAAATCCCTAAATATACTGTGGTTAAAGTATGTCAAGGATTGTCTTCTCCCACATACACCAATCCAGATTTACCATTATTTTCACAGATCCTTTTCTGAGTGTGCCTAATAAATGAGATCCTGCTAAGGAGACATTATTTTCAATAGTGATACTAGATGTGAAATACATGCTTTAATGCTTTTGCACTGTTGATATTGTTGTTGTTTTGCAATATTAAATTGGTTTTTAATATTCCTCTTGTATTTTAATATGCTATAGTTTCAATGTTTTTCTATATACTCAAGGGACTTTGATAAGGGGGTGGTATAAAATGTGGTAAACAAGTAAATGCAGTATATATCAGGCTTGGTGGGATTGTGAGATACAAACAGCCATTATAATTTTGCATTATGTTTGCACAGAGCTCTGTCATGAATCTGTATATCTCATGTTTTACAGCTTTGTAGCTGATAATACTAATACCATTCTGTACGCTCCTTGTGTGAAGAGGCTACTGTATGTTGTAGAGTGGATGCCCTTAACTGCCCTTTAAATTTCTCCAAAGCGAAGAATGCTGGAAAAAAAAGCTGCCATCTTACTTCACATGAATCCTTCTTCATTATTTTCTCTCTTTTTATATAGGTGCATGTATGTGTACATTTTTATGCATTTTTTTTTCAATCTGCAGATTTCTGCAGATTAAACCCCAACAGGATTGCATTTGGGAGTGTGGCTTTCATCTCTATAGCAGAACTAATTCAGGGATGCAA
Source organism: Python bivittatus (assembly GCF_059951505.1). Classification (NCBI taxonomy): domain Eukaryota; kingdom Metazoa; phylum Chordata; class Lepidosauria; order Squamata; family Pythonidae; genus Python; species Python bivittatus. The sequence continues at coordinate 49,005,118 of NW_028277075.1, forward strand.
AATCTTTTATTGCACCACCAATATTCACTGTAGTATAGAAAGGGTGGGTGAAAGAGATGGGAATTAAAGAGACACGGCCACCCGGATTGACAGAAAATATAAACTACAGCTTTAATAGTTACAGCTTTACAAGACATTTGGGGCAGCATAGGATACAGATCTGTTTTATATACCTCATTCTCCCCCCCACTTCCTGTGCACAGGACAGTTGCTTCAGAATCACTCTTATGCTACATGAATGGACTCTTCATGTTGTGACAGCATAAAGGGACCCTGGTAAATCAGTATTTAGGAATTTCTGTCTTTAACAAGCAAAAACCAAGACGCAATTAATGACTCAGAAGTTATATGGAGCTAAGGTGGCTAAAGTTCATTTAAGTGTGTGCCCAATAATTCCTATAAATGAAATATCTATATGTGCACATGTGCATTTATTTCTTGAAACCAAAGGAAGATATTAGATATACAGGGATCTATTGGTAGTACTTTGGGGATTTGCAACTGATCACTTATTTAAATACAGCAATTAAAACTGAAATATCATTAATTTAACTTTCTTCTTTACTGTTTCTCATCTGAAAAATACTATTAATTATTTGCTTTAAGGCTGTACTAAAATTTCACTTTGGAATGTTTAGAGTACAAAATTTCACATGTTGTGAAACATGAATGTGAAACAGGCTGTTTTAGGCATTCTGAATTCTTTGCAGTCTTAGAAGTAGCATTTAAAACCACAGGACTTGCCACAGAGATCCAAGAAAACATAAGACAGAAAAATCATACTACAGACCAGAAGAACACAGATGCAGAACCAACTGAAAGCAAAGGACAGAGCAGTTCTTAAAAACTTAAAGAAGGACCAAACCATCACCATCCTCCCAGCAGACAAAGGCCAAACTGTGGTTATAATGGACAGAACACAATACATATAAAAAGCCAAAGAATTACTGCAGGACAAAGAAACCTACATCGCAGTAAATACCAACCCAGTACAGAAATTGGACAACCTGATCAAGAGAACCCTCAATGACTCAACCAAGAAAGGTCAAATCACAAAAGAAGAACTGTGGCAGATGAAAAGCAGTGGACCTGTCCTGCCTTGCTTCTATGGACACCCTAAATTATACAAGCCTGACATTTTTTTTTGTCCAACTGTGTTGTTACCAGGGACCCCAACAGACAACATAGCCAAATAACTTACAAAAAAGCTTGGACAACTCACAGAGGGGAGTGAATATTTTATCAACTCTCCACTACAATGCCTCCAGAAAATCAAAGACCTAAAAATAGAAGATTAAATTACAGTTTCATTTGATGTAACAGCATTCTTTATATCCATAGATCCAGAAATAGCAAATAATCCATGGCAGCAGTACTACACAACACACCCAACCTAGCAAAATACACTAAGATTGAAATACTCAGAATCATGGACTTCATCAACCTCTGCCTCACTACCTATTTCCAGTTTGATGGACAAATATACCAACAAATCAGAGGAACACTCATGGGATCACCACTCTCAGGACTCATAGCAAAGACTGTATGCAACGTCTAGAAACTACAGCATTCCCACGCATGCAACCAAAAGTATGGATCCAGCATGTAGATGACACCTTCCTCATAACAAAAAAGGAATAACTAGAGAAGACACATGAAACTATCAACAACATCTTCAAAGAAATAAAATTCGCATGGGAAGAAGTAAATAACACACTACCCTTCCTGGATATCCTCTTCAGCAGAGGAAATGATGTCAAATTAGAAATACAAGTCTGTCAAAACAACCCACATTAACCAAGTGCTCCATTAGTAACAACCCAACCTCTCACAAGAGGAGGTGTGTAAGAACATTATTCAGATGAGTACAAACACACTGCAGCAACCCCAAACACCAGAAGGAACCAGATCACCTATACTATCTTCCAACAAAATGGATACCCACAGAACTTTATCAAAAAGCGCCTGACCACTCAACCCACTATAGCACAGGCAGCACAACATATGAAAAGGATAACACTACCATGCATCAAAAACATCACAAAAACAACCAACAGACTATTACAAACACATGGCACAGTATGCAAACCAACTAAAGCCCTCCAAAATATTGTAAATAAAATGAAAGAACTAGTAGTCCAAGAAGAAAAAACAGGAGTCATCTACAACATACAGTGTAAGGATTGTAGGACAGACAGGCAGAAGACTAGCAGAGCACATCCATGAATACCAACTAGCTGTCAGAAGACATGATGAAAACTCCTTAATTTCACAACATGTGGACAGACTCAACCAAATTTCAACTGGGAAACTGTGAGCATCCTAGACGAAGCTAAATCCAAAAATGCTAGGGAATTCCTGGAAGCTTGGCATTCAGACAAATCAATCAATCGACACATAGAAATAAACCATATTTATACACCATTCAAAAGAGACAATAAAAAAGCTAAGAAGGAAACAAAAAGACCAAAACACATCCTCTCCAGTAGCCAACATCCAGATAAGCAGGTATTAACACCAGGCAAACAAGCAGAAAACAATACTGTAATCAAGGAACTATCAAGGAGAAAACTACGCCCCCACCAAAACTGGCAGGGCAAGCTACTGTATATAAACAGGGAGTAAACCCTACTCTGACTCCCACTGATGATTTTACCTAGCTAAGTAATGAAACATTGGCAAGCAAACAACCAAGCTCAGAGAGCACCAAGGACTCCACAGTTCAATACATATATATTCTCTTCTCAGGTGTCAATTACTTGATATAAGGAAAGGCGAAAGTCATAATTCTATGTTTTCTTTCTTTTTTCATTTCATTTTTTCTACATTTTCTTTTTCTTTTAATTTTGTATACTTTTATTGTTTTGAAAAATTCTAATAAAAGTATTTTTAAGAAAGGACAATAACCATTATTTCCAGAAGGACCAGCTTTACCAATACCTTTTTATTTCTGAAACCCTGTAAATAAAACTGTAATACAGGAGAATAGTAAAAGGACTCTTAGGAAAGTAGTATTAATTGACCACTATTAAAAAGAAAGCCATTAAGGCCTACAGGTAATGCAAAAAAAAAAAAAAAAACTATAAAATCTGACATCAATTATAGCAGAGGTTTGAGGTCTAGAATTCTGCATTTATAAAGATCAAAGGGGTAGAAAGATCTAAGAGAGGGAAGAGCTAAATCAAATATGAATGGTGACTGCACATTCTTCCTTAATATTATTTAAACAATTTCAGAGGTGTTTTACCAGGGTCAAATTTGGCTAATTCTATTACAACACAGTGAAACTTTCATCCAGCTGGTTTGTATGGTTCATTTCTTGTGTAAATAACCTAATCCAGGTGTACATTTTTACAAATTTTGGCATAATGCTTACATACAGAAATTATGATCCAGTTTGGTAACACTGTATAACTAGTATAATTTGTTCGTTTGTTAAATTTATATGCTGGCTTTTCTTCATGAGCTCAAGGTCCTGTACACTGTTCCCTCTTCCCATGTTTCCATACAACCACAACCCTGTGAGATAGGTTGGTCTGAGAAAGGGGGACGGGACTAAAGTTTCCCAGTTTTTTTTCCTCTTTAGTAATTATATCCACAATGGAAGTGAAACTACCCTGACAGCTTGCAAGTCTGCTTCAGGGGAGGGGAGCAAATGACCCAAATATTGGGAGGGCGAAGAGTGACTGCATATCAGTGGGCTTGGTGATGGCTTGGAAGAGGAGGAAAAGCAGTAATGGAATGATATTTTGGAGAGAGAAGAAGGGAAGGAAAGTCAGCTGATGACATACCTGCCATTTGTACATTGTAGCTGCTGCCTAGAAGCTACTTTTCTCATTTTGATGTCTGGTCTCATGGAAGTAAACTGGTAGCGTGACTTCTTCCAACCTGACAGAGTTGTTCTTCTCAATCCCAGTCGGACAATTGCCTTGAAAAATTTTCTATGACTGACCTCACCCTTTTGACACTAGCTTTTAAATGTTTCAGCACAATGAGGGAGGATGCCAGAGCAAAACAATTCTATTACTGCTGCTATAAAGTATAAACAGTGCCAAGGGAAGGGTTCAGCAGTGAGATCTCCGGCATTCCTGGAGCACACGGATTTTATTATGCTCCCTATCACCACCACCACCTCTTCACAGATCATATTCAGGGCAGGAATTCAAAACCTCATACTAAAAAGTGTTTTTTTGAAAAAGTTATTTTCTATATCCCTGCATTTAAAATGGAGACTTAATTGCCTTCCAGAATGTTACTGAAAACCAGAAAATCCAGAACGTTACTGAAAATCAGCAAAAGGAATTGACACATGAATCAGGTTTTACTGGAAAGTACAGAGAATCCAGTTGAGGATACAACTGCACACTGTAGAATTGAAAAGCAATCTATTTTTCTCCCATATGCTCTTTAATCAATCAATCAATCAATCAATCAATCAACCTACCTACCTACCTACCTGAATGCCTTTTAATGTCTGGGCTAAAGCACATCCACTGAGAGGTTTAATTGGGATACTCACCAAGAGGAGGCCCATGGGTCATTAGTATGTCTATGCCTTCAGGAATAAGGTTCCACTTGTCCAACAAAGATTGACCTCTGGGTAGATTAAAGCCCCATCCATTAAACCATGGTGTCCTATGAAGGAAAGAAAATAAATTTGTGTCACTATGGAAGAATGATTTATTTCTTTGTTTTACAATTATGCAACAAGGCACATTTTCTGTAGCTAGCCCTCATTTAGAATGAAAGATATAGAAGAAAAACTTTGATACTGATATAGTTCTAAGCCATAATCATACTAATCCAACATGACTGCCAGTCTCCAAGGAGGGAAAAGATGGATGTTAAACATTTCTTTTATCACAGAGAATAGATTAATTTTTTTAAAAGCTATAATTAAATTGTAACAGTAAAGTTTACAAGATTGATTCTTACGAATATTTTTTCATAAGGCACTGATAAAATCTTACAGTAATTGGAAGTTTATGCCAAATTTATATTTGGTATTACAGTTCTGATTTGGTATTGTAATGGTAGGCAATAAAAGATATTTGACAAAGAAATGCAGAATATCCATAAGCACCCACAACTCTGCAAACACAGAGTTGGGTTGCCCTGGGTTAATCTCTTGCTATAAATGTTTCTGCATGATAGAGAGAGGAAGTCTTTTTAATTGTAATTTCTTATCCTAGGGCAATGGATGAAATAATTTAATCTCCTGATATCATCAACCTGCTCTAAATCTAACCTTCCAACATAACAAATCGATCTGCCAAAGCACTGTTATATTTAATAATTCAGCCAGTCTCTTTTTGTAAGCAAGAATTCCATGTAGATTACTGAATGGGCTAAAAAAACAACAACAGGTAACTCACTGTGTCCTTTTACCACCCTGCTTCACTCCATGCTAACTGCAAAAGAAGGATGGTCATCTCTAGGACTATGGGAGACAACTAGCTTGGATGGTGAAGAGACAGATTATCTCTTCCATGAATGTACCTAATAGAAAGCATTCCTTAAAACAGCTTGCCAAGCAGCCAAAACGAAAATACAACACAGAAGCTCAGATAACTGAACACTTTTGCAGATTAATATATTTTGTAAATATATTTGCAAGTGTATTAGAAGCTCCATTTCCCACTTCCTTGCATTTCTTTATTTTTACACTGACATAGGACCTGCAATTTACATATACATTTGACAGTATAGCAGAAAATTTCTTCAACTGTATTGGCAAATTAAGTAGCTGGACTGCTCAATTCACTTTAATAATTTTTAAAGTTCATACTGCAGATTGGTAGTTCATCTTTTCATCTGTCAAATCACTTTGTAGTGGCATAAATACAAAACAAGAATAGTATTTGTTACCTCTAATCAAGACATTTTATTTTTACTACAGACAAACATTGCTGGAGTTTTAGTAGAAACCTCAAGTAGCTATGTTGGTTATTAAAGCTGCACAAAATGTTGAAGGGGAGCGTCACTTACTGTTGAAGCTAATTTATTCTGTTTCAGCCTTGTCTATAGGCATCCTGAAGCATGTTTTGAAAAAAACAATGGTGAACCCTATGATTGCCAAAAACCCTATATGGACATGTCTATGAAATCATCAGGAGTTGAGCTCAACTGGAAAGAGGTTTTACTTTTTCTAGGAGCTATAAGTACTTGCTCTATTGCCCAGCTCAAGAAGAGTTTCTTATCTCTAGCTCTGATCTGAAAACAACACTGCAGAACCTCTTAACATGGTAAGATGCGCTACGGACTATTGATATGCAAAACATTCTGTGCATGATCTGGTGCAGAACCAAAATTGAGAAGGAACCAAAGCTGAGGACAATGTTATATGCAGACATCAGCAGAGAGGGAGGGGAGGGGGCTAGGAAGATCACAGGCCGGGTGGGCCAGTGGTATATGCAATGCTGGACTATTGGAGATAGTAGCTGGCTGGGGTGGGTGGGAGGGAATGAACCAGGAAAATCACCTCTGCAGAGGGTGGCACACAGCTCATGAGAGGATGAGGCAGGACAGGGTGACATGCAGTAGTCTTGATCTACTTGTTCTGCAAAATTACTCCAGGATTCACAACCTGGAACAACTAAAACGTTCTAAGTTTTGTTTCTGCCAAACTGCAGTCCATCTGAAATGGTTTGGAAGATCACCCAAATGAATGATAATTTGTTTCAGATTTTTTTAAAAAAAGCCTATTTTCTGTTTGTGCACCCCTGCTGAGCAAAAATAATAAAGCATCTTCTGCAACAATCTCATGAACAATTACAAAATACTGTATATGAAAACAACCCAAAGAACCCACAGATTAAAATAAGGCCATCTGGGGTTGCTCTTAATGATTATGTATCGTCACTAATTAAAGACATTTGCCTTATACCGTTCTCGTGTATTGCAAAGAAAAAGAAGCTTGTTAGAAAGTCAGCGTGGTATTTTTCTCCCAGAACAAAGGCAGTAAAACTGAGATTCTGGAACAGATTTAGATTTCAGTGAGAACAAAGAACAGGTCATCCTATTCTTCACATTGGTCCACAATTATTATACAGAATTGTAAAAATACATTAACAGCTGTTTGCTCCCAAACAATTTCAAATTCATAAAGAATTACTGTTAATTGCTAATGAAGTTTCGCTGGAATTACTTTCATCATAGTTTTACATTTGAAATGCACTATGAATTTTGATTTAATATTGCGAAGCATGGGTTGTGATCTGTGTGAAAATGGGAGAAAAATGTGCTTATGTTAAATAGGGATGCACTATCTCAATCTCTATGCAATGCCAGCAAGAAACTCTGGATAAAAGGAATTTGGAAATCTGGAATTTCTTGTATGTAGGGATAATGGATGTAATTTACAATATGAATCCTAACTGAAGAAACTAGTACAGATAAGGTTCTTGGTCCTGTTTACTGCAAGGAAATGGTTGTCCCAGTGTGTCGACCAATAATGTAAACAAACAAAATCAAGGGTTAAAGACAGGATGCATTAACACATAGGATTAATACAGCATAGTGCTAGCCAAGAATAAGAGAGATTTAATGCACCACAAACAACATGGATAAATGCTGCTGAAGTGCCACTGGCCCTCTCCTCAAAATCTGCAATGGCTGGATTGCTAGCACTTCTGGGTCAGACTCCCCATTCATTCTTTTTTAAAACACTGCAGGGATGAAAAACCAAGTAGAGTAGTAGAGATGCTACTACAAGAAGAGTTCCATTTTGCAGCTATTCTTGCACCCTACTCCAAGTTCTGAGTGGATTTTGCAGGGGGTCGACAACATCAAAATGGCAACTAGGCAACAGTAGCCCTGCCCCTTTTTACACACACGTGCAACACATATTAAAAAGGGATGGAGCGTTGATCACCCAGTTGCCTGGCATTTTGGTACCACTGACCACCACCACCATCAGATGCCCTTGCAATTGTGGTTAATTGTTGCTTAATCATTAACTGCTATTAGTTCAGGTTTGGATGACATAGGCTACCACACTCAGACCAGGAAAGACAAGTGGAGATCACGACTACAGCCATCTTAATACTCCTGACCTTATCCTCACTCTAGCCATGTAACAATGTTCAGATGAGGCTGAGCAAGGAAAGGTGGATACAGCATAATCTCTTGGGCTTCCTTTCTCTCTTTTTCCAGTGAGCACCTGATTTAAGCCAAGGTTCTAGCTACACCTCTAGGCAAGGGCAGGGAAACTCCTATTAGCTCAGGATAGCAACAAAGGTATACATCTCCGAACATACACATTTGCATTTCCCACTGAATGAGATATACAGTACTTGTTGCTTATGGAAAGCAGGCTTGAATTTTGTTTCTCACTTCCTTTTATATTTTTAAACGAACACAATGGCAAAAAGTGTTACACTACCAAAAAAATGTGGTAAAGGTCCCTGACTTGTATCACAGAAATGTAACTAGATGGAAGAATTTGACATTCCCATAGTAAATCTGCCTGCCTATGAATATACAGAGGCAACTCCCCTCCGTCCTCCAGGATATGTGTAATTCTTTTGTGCTCTAAGGCCTCTGACTAAGTTGCTATTATTTTTTCTACAGGCTAGTTTTCTATAAGACTATTTCCTTCTTCATTATACATACTACAATTGCAATTGTTGATTGATTACATCTGGGGAGAGGTATTTTTAAGCAACTAGAATAACCTTTCGTGCTACAATACATGAGAAAAGAGCTAAAAATAAGATCCACATTCTAAAATCTCTGGTTTAAGGTTAGAATATGATATCATTCCAGTTCCAGTTGTGCTTCAAAAAACCAGGAAATTGGCAAATTAGGTAGAGATCTAGTATTCCCTATCTCATTAGCTTTATTCACCACTGTATGCTGTGAAGGATTAGAAGTCAAGGGCGCTGCACTCACACTTTGGACTGATCTTTTGAGTCAACCTGGGGCTGGAGAAAAAGGTGTTCAGACTGACATTCAAGCTTCCCCAATCACTTGATAGAGAAGGCTTAATTGAATTTATGACTAATGTATCTATACAAGGCTTCCCCAAAACCATGATCCATCCACAGTTACTTCTAACAGATAGATCTGAGATGTTTCTGCATGATGAATGCTATTGTTATTGACAGTATCCCAAACACTTTCAGTAACCTTTATCAGTGTTTTATACTATGGCAGATTAGTTAGTTGGTTAGTTAGCTAGTTAGATATTTCTATTTATATGGCCACCCCTCTCACCAGAGCAGCTTTGACTGGCAAACAGAATTTAAGATTAAAATTAGATGCAAGTAAATCAACAATATACAGTAAGTAACTGTGAAAACACACCATTTATAATCCAAAGAAAAAGAAATGGTAGTCAAAAAACAAAACCCCCTCAAAATAATGACAAACCATCCTTACTTCACTAATTTCTTGATCCCCATGCCTGGGCAAACAGCCTGGCCTTAAGTGCCTTCTGGAAGGCCAGCAGGGTTGGGGCCAATCTAATGTCAGACAGCAAGGTGTTCCAGAGGGCAGGCTCTTCAATCAAAAAGGCATGCTTTCTGGGTCTCACAAGATGGCATTCTTTAAGTGATGGGACTAAAAGCATGCCCCTCCTGCTAGATATAATAGGGCATATAGAGACCATCAGGGAGAAGAGGTCCTTCAGGTATTCTGGCCCCATCCCACCCCATGAATGCTTTATAGGTGACCACCAGTACCTTGATAAGCCTACTGGGAGCCAGTGCAGCTCATGCCGCAAAGGCATACAATGGGCAAATTCAGAAATGCCCCTAACTGCCCACATCGCTCCATTCTGAACCTACTGCAGCTTCAGGGGCAGCCCCATGTAGAGTGCATTGCAGTAGTCCATGATATTGTTTGGTCCCTGTACTCACACTTATCACTGCTTTTCCAGATGAACACCACGGCAGGAGACACATATCTGTAGGATGGTAGTACAAATCTAACTTCTACAACTGCTTGATATAGATGCCCCTGATCAAAATATAAATCACTACTATAAAGCATATGGATTTTGGAGAAACAATTCACTTTGTACAAATGCAGGAAGGAATTCTGAATATCTCTCAAACCTGTGAATTATACATCCAAACCCATGCCACATGCAGAAACACATGCCATTTTCTCACTCATAACCACCATTTGTTTAAATATACTCAGTCATTTAACATTCATTTGCTCTTCTTTTATTTTCTGGTGGAGACACCAACTGGGAAATAGCAGGAGAGAGTCTTCTATTTTGGAGGCAGCAGCTGCTACTCCTGCTAGGAAATATGGTGGCCAGCAAGAGGTTAGACAAGAGTGACAGCAGCTGATCAAGGACCCAGAAGGAATGGGAAGGAAAGAAAAGGTTGAGGGATAGGAAAGGGCTGGAGAGAGAGAGCAGAACAACAGCTTGGAAAAGAGATATCCTGACAAGTACCACAATGTTCTTCTGTAAAGTATGGAGGTTTAACTATAATCTTTGATGGTAAATTTGATGGTAAATTTGCATTCATAGGCAATTTCACTGTTACCAACTTATACAAGTAGTCATCGACTTACGACCATTCATTTAATGACTGTTCGAAGTTATGACGGTGCTGTGATTTACGACCAGTCCTCGCACTTATGGCCGTCGTAGTGTCCCCATGATCATGTGATCAAAATCTGGGTGCTTGGCAACCAGCATGTATTTATGATAGCTGTAGTGTCCCAGGGTCACGTGATCGTCATGTGTGACCTTCCCAGCTGGCTTCCAACAATCAAAATCAACGGGGAACCATGTGATTCACCTAAGAACTGCATGATTCAATGATCATGGCGATTCACTTAACGACTGCTGCAAAAAATGTCACAAAATCGGATGTGGTCACATGATGCCTTGTTTAATGATGAATTTTCCAGTCCCTATTGTGGTTGTAAGTTGAGGACTACCTGTATTTTCAAAGTTGCAGGTGGCTTGGGCCATTCTTGAATTTTTGGTGAGGATTTAAATGAACCAAACAGGAAATAAATTTATGTTTCTCCAAATTGCTTACCAATAGTGGAAAATTCCGGGGAGGTGAGGTCAAACTGCAGAATTTCTGCTGAATCTGTGGCATGCATTAAATTTCATTAAAAAAAAAACCCAGAATTTTGAGGAAAATGAAATCTCTGTTACCATTTAAGATATGGCTCCACTCCCAGTTACAAAGTCATATACTGTGTTATCTATGCAAGAGAAAAAAGCCTCCAGACCACATGCAAAATACCCTAGAGATCCATTTTACAATCATACAACATTCAAATTTGGGTATGGTTTTGTGCCATTTACTTTTGTTTTAAGGGTGTTTAAATGCAGGGATTAAAAACATTGTCTTGCCCTTTCCAATTATGTCACAGCATCACCAGTTAGCTTCCAGACCCCCACCCCCACCCCTTTGTTGTCCACTCCTGGTGTCTATCTTACAGCATGCCTAACTTTTTCTTACAATCTCCTATTGATTTATAAGAAACGGATAGCATCACTTAAAATTGTGGAGAACTAAAGCAACAAAAACTACAAAACTTGGTTTATCACTTTTGGGTGATAAACCTGCTCCACAGCATTCTTAGCCTAATGATTAAGCCAACCAGCTCATAACAGAAAAGCTATACTGGCAACAAGAGTGGTGCTCAAGACTAATTCTAGATATAAAAGACTACCATTTGGGTGACTCATGGTCAGTCATAAACTCTTCCATCTTCTGTTTTGGACTATTTTCTGTGTTTACTCACCTGGTGAAACGCTTCATTCCCCCACCCCATCCCAAGACATCGGATTTCTCAAATGAAACTGTTCCCCAGTCCCCATGGATAAAAGTTATGTTCAGCTTAGCTTCCAGGGATTAGAGGCACAGAAGACTGGAAATAGAACCTGGGTGAATTGTATATGTTCTATCATTCTGTCTTCTGTTGACAATGCTTGCTTTTTCTGAACATTTCATTTGATTAAGGGCTAGTGGGAAGAGCAATACCACAAAAAGACTGACTCTATGGGCCTTGCGATGGTGTCCAAGATCCTCAGTTCTATGTGTATGCAAACTCACATGTTTACACATGTAGAACCAGGAGCTTGTTTAAAGGGTCTTTTAACTGGAATGAAGCTCATACACAGCAGATTTAGGCACTGTTGGTTTTGTCACTTAAGAAAGTAATTATTTCTGACTCACTAATTCAGGGTAAATTAGTTCAAACTTGCAGTCAAAATTAACAAATAATAGGGAATAAAATTAGCTTAACAAGCAGAATCACATCCATAAGCAATGAGGAAGAATTAGCTCAGATAAAAATTAGCATTCACTCAGATTAACAAGTTTACTTTACACACACAAGGAAACAAGAACACATGGGGGAAACAATCATTCAGTTTAACAGTAGATGGCTAATTTTAAGTAACCTAAGGACAAAAAAACAGAGGGAAAGAATGTAGATCTTGGAAGTGATATAGGATTGGAGGGCTGCATTAGCCAAGTGAAGTTAAGTTACTGGCAAAAACAAAAAAACAGTTGAGTGACATAAAATTATACAGACAGTTAAAACAACAGAATAAGTAGATCAAAAGTAGGTTATAATTACTATTTTCAGAAAATGTGGAAAGCATAAGAGCTCCACTTCTGGGTTGCTCATGGAAGAGTTGAATGTCATTGCTATCCTCTAAAACTGCTAATTTAAATCCAACATTTATGCATACTTTTTTTCCCCCTTGAAAGTACTCTAGTAGTGAAGATTGGGAGACCAAATGGATACATTTGTTATTTTGGAATCTGGAATACCAAATAATTTGATTTAAAAGGTGTGATTGTTAGTAGCCAACAATGACAATTCTCATTATTTTAGGTATGTGTACAGGTGGTCCTCATTTAATGACCACTTGTTCAGTGACTGTTTGAACTTGTGACAGTGCTGAACGAGTGGTATTTATAACTGGTCCTCAAAGTTCCAGCCATCACAGCACCCCTGTGGTCACGTGATCGCTATTTGCGATGTTCCCTGATGGCTCCCCACAAGCAAAGTCAATGGGGAAGCTGGCAGGAAGTCACAATCACGTGAGGTCCTCACTTAACAACCTGTGTGGTCCTTGCTTAATTGATGGTAACTGGGGACTGCTGGAACTGCCATTGCTAACTGGTTCAGTCATGTGATGTAACACTTTACAACTGCATCGCTTAGCAATGGAAATTCTGGTCCCAATTATTGTTAACCGAGGACTACCTGTATCTATATATATTTCATGCTGACTTCAAAATCAGAAACTGGCATGCAGAGTGTGTTTCCTTCCAAGATGTAAAAAATTGCCAAAGTCAATTTTGTAAAGAAGTAAAAGTTCCATCTTTGGAAACAAAAGATGCAAAGTTCTCTGTCAGGAAAAGGGGGTTAATCACAAGTTTAAAAAGAATTATACTAGAGAGGATCACAAGAAACAAAATTAATTCTAAGTGAATTTCTATTGGCAGATCAAAGTGCCGAAGTGTTATGTTGGAAATAGAAAATGCAATAGTTAATACTGGCCAAGCAAAGGGATAATAACTGTGTCAACTCAAATACATGTGTACATTTCCAATGATTCAAGACACATAACCATTTTGCTAAACCAAATGCAAAAAAACAATAGGGATTGCCATGACCAGTGATTAGAAACTTGGAGTTTTGATTATGTGTTATTTAACAAAAGGGCAAAGAAGTAGATACAATAAACAGTTATTGGAGATACTACTGCTACTGCCACAAATTGCCATTAACTTTGTTTATCTGGATAGGGAGACTGAAATAACATTTCTGGAAGAAAGCAATGGAAAAATAATTCTATAAATCTGCCTTGTAGTTACCAAGGTGAGCTCAACTTGAGGAAATCTTTACCTTTTAGTTACAGAAGTGGAAAGCTACATGACCGACATTAAGTCACAGCTTTATACCGGCCAAACAGTATATCAGTACTCTTTCTGTGTGCGTGCGCGTATGTGTATATGTATATGGCTTTTAATTAGATATATAATGTATGATTCTATTTCATAGGGAAATTCTACATATGTAATTACTGGAGTGATTCAATTACCTCTCCTGATTCAATTATGCAAAGTGATACGACAAAAAGAACAAAAAATATTTTGTTTCTGCAGATCCTCCATACTTTCCAAATTGGACTCCATATATTGCATAAAATCAAGAAAAATGGGAGTTCTTACTGAAGGTCTTTAAGCTTATCATCAAGCAAGCATTAAAAAACTAAAATTCGGTATATATCTGGAAGAGAGTTTATTTTTTAACAGCCACCATACCTAGATGAAAATCAAATTAACAGTACAAGGGTTACTAAATATAGTAAAATCATCATTAGCCACATCTCAGACATAATGTAAGAATTTCCATGCACTCAATTATCACCTTCTGTTTTGAAACTGTATTTACATTCACCAGTATATATGACTATAAATGCCTTATTCTTTGTAACTGATATTCCACATACACACACACACACACTTACAAGCACATACAAATATTAAATACGAAACCTCTGAAGAGAAGCGGTTGTTTTCTCTTAATACCTTGAACAAATAACTTGGGAATAAAATGTTTAAATTATATTCTTGCCATAACCTATATGTGCCTCAAACCCATCTCAAAAAGAAACACTCTCATGTAATAACAGTAATAAACCATTTTTTTTTAAATCATCACCACTCAAAGTTAAATGCACAACGCTCATGATTACTAGGGAGGGAGATCATTCCATTTACAGAACAAAAATTACAGGACAGAGCATTAAATATGCATTTTCAGGATTGTTCAATTACAGCACTGCCCTATAACTATGGCCTGAGAGTATCTATTTCAGTTTTGCATTTGGGATGTAATAACAGAGAATGTCCTGAACTGAATGAACTGAAAAGGGAACACATGACCTTTCTGTAAAATAAAGAAGAGCCTTTCCATAAAGCACAGAGCACACAAATATTTGCATGCATCTGTGCCCTTTCTCTATTTAATGAAGAGAATGGAGAGAGCACATTGGTAAGACAGAACACTATTGTAGAAGCTGAACCCATGCATTAAATAGCAGCCTTTAATTTAAAAAAAAAAAATCCTTTCAATACATTTTTCAGAGTGCCTTCAATAATGTTTAAGATTTAGCAACAAAGCCTCCTCTTGTGACTGCTTGATTGTTACAAGGCTACGGAGGCAAATGCTTAATCAAGACTTTGTGTCCAAATCTATGAACATGCAAATCAAATACATTTTTTCAAAGTAGTTGTGATTGCAATATTGAATTTCAAGGACTAAAGCTCACTAGGAAAGCAGATGTCTTGGATGAATGAAAACTCAGGTAAACAAAGACCCAGAACTATGAAAGATTTGAACAAAAGGCAATATATGAAGCAATGTCTGGACTGTGGAAACAAAGATAGTTTGCAAGGATAAAAAGGTACGGAGAGGTACAGATAATGATGCTGATGTTAATTATGATTAGCTGTATTGCCTTTTCTCATCTTATGCTTTCAGTTTCTTTGACTATTCATTTATTACACCATTTCTACACTTTCCATAACTTGGCTTATCCCAAAAGGGAAAAGCATGAAGGATATGTATGTTGACTTCACGTAGTTTGGCTAAAATTCAGTAAATGATCAAATGAGCAACTATGGCTCAAAAGCCAATTGGTTGCTCATAGTAACTGAGTAAATATAAAAAGCAAACCGAAATTTATTTCAATATATGGGACAGAACATGTATGGATAGATCCTAAAGCTTGCATGAATTTAACTATTGTTGATTTCTTGTAGTAGCTAACATTTTTCAAGAAGTGTTTAATTTTCATAGTTGCTGAAGGATAAAATATGAAAACCCCAAAGAATCATCACCATGTATCAATTTTGGTGATCCACAATGAAAGTCTGGAACAGGCAAAGGGCTATTGGAAGCCTTCCCCTCTGCTGGTGATTTTGAAGGCCTTCTGTATTCCATCTCTTTCTTCATGCACACAAAATCCAAGATAATTTCCCAGTTAGGGGCAGCTGCCGCAAGCCAAAGTACTGAAGCATTTCAAAATGATAAACATGGATTGTGATAGCACAGTGCAAGCTCTACCCTTTATGTACTTGCATCCAGGTTATGGGGCAAGTACAAAAGAGATGGAGTTTGTGTCATTTGCCTTGGATGTCCGTGCTCCCAGGTCCTTAAAACTCGCTTCCTGGAGGAGGCCCTCAAAGAATCAGGTTCTAAATCTCCACATAGCACATTATTCAGCAACTGTTTTAGGAAGCAAATTGGTCATAATTAGTCTACAATATGAATTACTCTCAGTTGAATTCCTTTCTCCAAACCATGTACAAAATGAAGAGTTCAATCAGGCTGTTAATGGTGACTTCTGTAGCATTGTGCAAAGCATTTGCAAGGGAGGACTTGGCAAAGCATGTCGGAATAAGTGAAATATGCCTCCTCAGAATGCAAAAGCAGCCACAACCTTTGCAAGGATCGACACGGTTGTTTCTAAAATACTTTCCAGTTATTTGTTTCTATGTCTGTACAAACAGTAACACCTCCACTGAGATTGCCAGTGAAACAGCTGTGTATGTACACACAAATACAGCTGGAGAATATTCAATTACTCCATGCCAAGACCGTGTGAATACAGTTACTAATAGACTTTTAGGGGCATTTTGCTCAAGCTAATGTACTTTGTGAAGTATGTGTTTTCAATGTTTTGCACAGTCCCATCTACAGACCATCATACAAGCTCATTTTCCTCATATCTTTTCATCAGAGTCATGTCTTGCCATTATTTTATTAGTATTTGTTTCCACTGATGCAGAAGGATTTCAGGCTGTTAATCTGTTAGCAAAGGAAAGGTCAGAAAAGGACACTTTGTACATGGAACAGAAATGAACAATATTCTATTTGGTTTTTCATTTCTACAGAATTGTACTTACAAACCTGGCTCCTCTTATGTATATAATTTATTACTGGGAAGCATTATGTCATTAAAGTATAGTTAAAATATGTTTAGTGTAATATCAAGAGTCATTCTAAATTTTAAGGAATTATTTTTAAATATTCCATCTATGAAATATTGTTTCATCACTATTTTGTGATAAAAGCCATTTCAAACATGAGAATCTTGCCAGAGGAGCTAAAAGCATAAATAACCCAAACATCCTGTTTTTATTCATCCTCTTCTCAACCTGTTCTTATTCAAGACAAAACTTCTGCTTCTGGTGGGAAGATGCCCAAGCAATCTGTAAATCAAGAAATGGAATATATTCAGATTTCACCATCCCTGCCTTCAGTATGATTCCATTTCAACACGTCATGGAATATACATCTCTGCAAACTTTTCAATAGCAGTCTTATCTCAGCATAATCCTTAATATATTGGTACTTTACGGTATTGCTATTTCAAATATTCATAGAAATGAAAAGGGAAGGGAGAGGATCTAGAATTCAGCATTCTAAAACACACTGTTTTTGTGGCAAACTTTCAAATTCTGTTATTTGTTTACATTTACAAAAACTAGGCTTCTGGCTGAAGATGTCCAGGTTTTCCATTCTAGCCAACAAATATTCATTAGGAGATGGGAGAAGAAATGAAATCTTTCATTTTAAATTTAAGTTTAAAGTAAGTTCAGTAGAATGACCAACTTCTCATTGCTTATTTGGTAAGAACAAACTCTTCAGCTCTTCTGAGGTTTCCTAGCCCCTAATTATACTGCAATCTAGTTAATGAGCTGTGGGATGTATTTGAAGACTGCAAAATTATAGAAATAATTTCAAGCCTGACTCTAGGGCACATTTTAGATCACTTAAAATTAAGAGGGAACACAAAGTTGCAGCATTATTTCATTTTTGGTGCTGACAGATATTAAGCTTTAGGGGTGTGCAAAACCTTTCCAAGACAAACTGTGCCATGTCCAGGAGAGTGTACAAAATAACCCACTTCTGATTATTAAAAGCGGCCTAGTCTGTTTCCAGGTTGGTGTGGCTGCTTCACAGGCTACTGCTGGCAAAGGGTTCTACACAGAGACAGCTGGGCATTCAAATCCTTTTGAAGGACTTGCACAGCCATATTAAGTTCCACAATGTTTTTTATGTGTCTCTTACATTGTGCCCTCGTTTGCACACATACATACACTTTAGTATACAATGCAGTTTGACATATTCTCTTTTTTTAAGATCTGCAATATCAAGCTGGCACAGCATACAAATAAAGATCTTCAGTTTTGGAGAACTGTCTGATGGAATGCCTAACGGATCATGGGGACACAGAGGAGGCAGCAAGACAGTGAAGAGAGGAAAGAGGGAATTACAGAAGAAAGCTGAGTCCTGAGGAAGGGGGTAGAAGCCTAACAAAAGACTCAGAGTAACTCTGATTTAATTACAGTAGGTATAAGGTGTGCAAGAGAATTACTTTGGTGAATTTTCAAGATACTGTTGCATTACTTTACTAGCAATAAAGATCTTCCCATAAATCCAAGTGGTTCTTGTTTCCTGAGTTTGGCAGCCTCATAAGCAAACGGAGACCCTTCCATCAAATGAAAACCCAAAACTAACCTGAAAAACAAAGCAAGGAACAACGCTTAATAACTCAAAGCAATGAGGTGGCCTTAACTTTGGCGTCATGGCAGGGCTGACAGCAGATACATGGAAACAAACACCCTGCATGTTTGCACCATGTTCTGAAGTAAAAAAAAAATTTCTCAGGGTGTCCTACAACTCTGAGATTCTTTTACATTCCTACAAGCCATGGACATTTGGACACTCTTTAATCAATTTGACAAAAGGCAGTTTTTCTATCCCTGCAACCACTGACTGCAGCTGGTTGAAACAGGGTTAGAGGATAAGGGAGAACAGTTAAAAATATTTATTATATGAGAATGAGAAGCATGTTGGTCATTAAAAAAATAATGTTGCCTGCCTAGAAGGTAAATTTAGTGCTACAGTATTTTGAATTCTTTGCTATGGGGAGATTGGAGTTCACGAGTGGTAATGCAATGTTGCTGATACTTTGCATATTGTGTTTTATTTTTTCAGACAGGTTGCCAAATGGAAAAGCATGGTACAAAAAAGTGCATTAGCGATACTGCTATGCTGTTGTGCTTGTCATTACAAATGCAAAAATTTGGCTTTTTTAATTTGTTGCACTCGGCAGGCAAAGAAAGGAATTTGTCATCATGTTGTTCGTGGGCTTTGCTGAAATGAATTCACTGCTGTTACTTGTTTCTCTGATGGACTCAGTTCTGTGGGTATTTATGCAGGCAGGTTGCCAAAAAACAAACCAACCCAAACACTTAACTTTCTCTTTCAATGTTTGTTATGAGAAATTAAAAAATATTTTTAAAATCAAACATTTTTGACAATTTTGTTTTTTATAAATTGGGTAGTAAGTAGCACTCAGCATGTACTACTACTTTATTAATGTGATCCGATAACAAACATGAGAGAAGAAGAGATTTATTTTGAATTTATCTTCTTTCCTATTGTGGAATTCTTGTTGTGTCAGAAGGCAGAACATTGGAGATGCTTTGAGTTTCCATCTTTTGGGGCACTGGACACACAAAACATTCCAACAGAATATTCGGAGTGCAGCTCTTTCATGCTGAGCACAGAATCTTTTTTTTTTCTTCCATGCACCCCATATTCTCTATGCATATTCCAGTCTGAATAATGTGCAAATTGTTCCATCTTGCCTAATTTTGGGCCTCTGTTGCATGTAATGAATGGACAGCCTGGTGCTAATATTTTCAATCCTTTCCCTCCTTCTGATGATTTTTGTATAACTTGACAATGAAAGGCTGGGGAATGAAGAACTGGATTTGAAAACGTCAGTGTCATTTTTGGGGGGCAAAGGTATTCTGATTGTATTCTGTGGACATCTCCAGTCTACCAACACTACCTGGAACATTTGTGGGATGCTGTCACATTACATTACCAACATTTTAAGATGGACCAGAACCTGAGAACCACTACAGACTAGGGTAAAGGTGTAATTTAAAAAAAAGTTTAACCACATTTGGTGATGTTTTTGTAAATAAGCAAGACAACCCACAACACCCCTTTGAATCAATCGATTGATCGATCGTTCATATCAGTTCAATTCTTCCACTCTGAAAATAGCAGAAAAATACCTTTCTCTTCCACACTGTGGGCTAAGAGTATTTCAAAAAGAATACTTAACAATGAGAAATCCAAGGCTAAAGGCTGTTGAGGAATGTATCACATGATAATGTCCCCAATATCATACTAAGCAGTATTCTTATGGAAAACTCATGTATTTGGATAACAATGAGGAACAAGGTTCTTCCTTATCAGCTTTTTTTTTTATTCTACAATTCATTTTCTCCTCTGCTCTTCCTTGGTGCTTTAAAAACCATTGCAACAGAAAGAGATCAGTATGCGACATTTAATGGCATGTGGGAGTAGGGGTGGGGTGGGGAACAGAAAAAAACCAGCACGCAGAGCTGGCTCAAATCCACAGATTGACAATACCTGTAGTAGATGTGTTAGACAATAACACCTCATAGCTGCTTCTATTCTAATGATAAGCATCATCATAATCAACAATAAAACCTTAGAAATTCCACTTCCTTCTTGGCTTATTTACCATAAAAGCCATTCTGTTGTAATTATTTTGGACTCTGGGCAACCCCATTCTAGCAACCTTGTAATAAAACCATGAGCAACATTTTTAACCTATTGTAAAAAAAAAAAAAAACCTTTACAAAAATGTCCTAAAATCATTATAACTCTTACATGTCTATGGCCCACTAATGTTTTACATTTAAAATTGTACATTTATTGTAATATAGCTATAAAAATGTTTTGCTTTAATCATGTTTGTTGATTAAACAAATAGCATCTCTCTCATGCTGTTAGTTCTAAAATTATTACATTTTTCTATAAAACTCTTTGTATTCTAAAATTTCACTTCAGTATAAATGTAGTTGACAGAATGACCACAAATATATACAGTATTTGTCTCCCATAAGAATGGCCTATGATATGCTTTAGCTTAACCGTCTCTCCCTCTCTTCTCTATTTCCACAAGCCAAAGTAGCATATGGTGGAAACAATGGCTTGGTTTAAAACTGTAAGCACTTCAATTAACCAGAATCAAACTGGTTTTTCTTTTAATCTACATTTCCTGATCATCTTGAATATATTTAGGTTGCCCCCAAAATCACAAGCAGGCTCTGTATGTATCTAACCATCATGCTGATTATGAATTTTTTTCTTTTGTAAGCAGAAATCATACTTTAGAAAATGTTTTTGTATCTCCTATGGGTACAAAATCCAGAGACACTCAATGTTATGGGCTCTATCTGTAGTAAACACAGCATGCAGCAAAACATCCTTGTACAAGCAAGCCAAGATTTTCAACTTACATAGTAACTCTAGGCTAATTATGAATAAATTGTAAGGAATGAAGTCACTCCATCAGCAGCCAGGCAAGATCTAATTAGCAGGAGATGCTGAACAATAATGTCAAGGATGAACTTTGGAGGGAACAGTTCTGATGCTATATATGCAAGAACACTGCATTAAGAGAGGGGTTTGTACTGTAACTGCCTAAATATTCAATATTGTTAAATAAAGAGGTCAGTTTGCACAAGGGCTGGTTTATATAAAATCTAATTTTTATTCCACCTCTTCATTCTCTCGTCTGAAAGATGACCCCTTTAACCTCATAGTTTCTAGGATAGCCTGAGCACCACATATCTGATAAAAATGAATATAAGACAGTTGTTAAGACTGAAGTTGAATGGAAAGATTAACTGTACTTATTAAAATTTATTATACAGTACTAGAGTTCACCAAGAGGGGGAGGGTTCTATGATCCCTAATTTCTAATAAAAGATGCACTACTTTTTCCTAGTAAATATTCATGTCAGTTATAGCATATCAGTTCCTTCTACAACCTCAAATATCCCTAATCACTAAAAAGGTTGATAACACAACACCACATCAAACCAATAAATCAATATGTCAACCTAACGGATCTGGATATTATGGTTAAACTGTGTTTTGGCTGGAAGATTTAAACAAACATTTAAAATGTAATGGTATACCGTATGTCATATATAGATTCCAGATGCAATAGCAGCCTCCTTTATTCATTTAATACTATTTTATTAAATGAATGAAAACAATACAATTTGGTATATATTTATATTCTGCTTTTCTACTGTATCTGTATTATAGTATTTGTGTAATAAAATCAAAGCACCACATGTCTGTAATTGATTGGTATTACTTGGCAAAACAGATATCTACTGTGGTCAGTAAGCTTTCTAGGTGGTGGACACCATCACACGCCTTTGTGTTCATATTGTAGGCACAATAAAAGAAAAAAAAGTTTATTTTTAATTTTTACATTTTACAAAATTCCAAAGGGCAAAGTCTTCCAATATTTGATACAGGAACACAAAGATCTTCAAAAGTTTAAATGTTATGTAAGATTTTGTAAGATGTTTTGTAAAATATGGAACGTTTTATGAAGGAATGATTGGATGAAGGCCGCGCTCGGAGAGATAAGCATTCCCTTAGCCCCCAACAGGAGCATGGGAAGTTTAAGAAGATGAGACTGGCACCACCCTAAGGAATTCACAGTGTTTTGCCTTGCTGGCTTGGGAAGTTAGATTCAGTCTGGAGAGATTTCTATCTTGAGGTGGAAACTAATAAACGCAACAGAACTGTATCTGCACTGTCTCATGGAGTTCTTTGGGCTGAACCTGACATGTTTTTACATTTTAAATTAATTGTACTGAGGAGCTACACATTAAAGACCCCCAAATATACGTTTTCAGAATTTGCCTAAAAATGTTAATAATGGGAGCCTGCTAGATTTCATTACCATTAGCCTCTAAATCTCTTGGGTTTTGGTTTTTAATCATAATGAGAACCAAGTAGAGAAATAAAACTGCTCTTAACAAGTATGTCAGGTGTATTTAGAGAGAATAACTTGGTTCCAAATATACAGTTTAAATTTTTAAGACTACGGCAGTGTTTGGAATTCCTTCTTAGATTTATTTATTTCCATGATTTGTCCTTCTGAACAATAATTATAATAAACTGTTAAGTACCATGATTTACTTTTCCATACAACAGATTCCCCCTCCCCTTTCTTTTCAGTCTAGTCCTTTCTTTCAGATTTCTGGAAACAGACACATGACAATGGTAAAAATGAACTCAGGGGCAAGGATGAAAGCAACTAGGGAGGGTGGGGAGAAGAGACAGAATGAAGGTCACTGGTACTAAATTAGCCAGTAACTTTTTTATTTCCTAGTAACAATAGGTAACTGATGCAGCTACTGCTGATGCTTATGGATGGAGTAGCAGCATTGAAGGTATGAAAGCAGCAAAATCCCTGCTGGCAAGCCTTTCAATATTCTCTTTCCTCTATGCTGTACGGGTGTCCTGCTGCTGCTCACCATTCATTCTGGTTTGATTAGCAAGGCTAGAAGCAAACAACCTGGTGCTCTTGCTTAGATATAAACAGAGGGTTCTCTAGACAATGGAAATGCCGGTTCTGTGGAACCTGTCTGCCTAGGTAGGAAGACGATAAGCAGGGATAGCCAAGGATAACATTGTGAGAACTCTATTGTGAGGAAACAGGCCTAGGATATAATTGTAACTCCACTTAAATGTAAAAGTGTTCAGGTATACAGCCAGACCCTATGCATGGCTTATGTTCAGAGGCAGTTACTCCAAAGTGGGGTTTAAAACAAATTCTACCCTGAATTCTAGTAGGAGTAATTTCAAATAGTTTGCCTTTAGCAAACCAGGGGAAGATGATGCTAGCTAGAACAACTCCAGCAAACATTCCATTCTTCAGAAACTTCCACATTAGATGCAGAAGGGTTTTTTTTTCCTACTGTTTAATCTTTCTGATATAACTAAAACTTTTCCTCCTCCTCCTCCTCTAAATGTTTTTAAAAGCCTTGTGCAGCTAATTCAATGCTCTTGAACTGGCTGTGTAACTATACAACATGGGTTGCATTCAGCCATTCCAGGAAAAGGCTTTACTCTTCCTTTTTGTTTGTGTGCCTTCAAGTCAGTGTTGACTCTTGGTGACTGCCTGGACGAGTCCCTGCAGTTTGCTTGGCAAGGTTTTTTGGAAGTGGTTTGGCATTGCCTCCTAGGGTTGAGAGAGAGTGACTGGCCCAAGGTCACCCAGCTGCCTTTGTGCCTGAGGTGCGACTAGAACTCACGGTCTCCCCATTTCTAGCCTGATGTTTAACCACTGCACCAATCTGGCTCTCTTTACTCTTTCTAAAGGCTGAAAAAATATAAAAATGATGTCATCAGATACTGTTGTAAAATTTACAAAATGTAACCTGTGTTTACTCCAGGATCCAATTAATTTTTTTTTAATTTAAAAAATAAAATCAGGCTGGGAATTTATCAATTCAAAAATCTTTATCTAAATTGAAAACTGGGATGGATTTTCCCTGGACTGCTAATCCTTACTCTCAAATATAATATGTCTCCAGCAGTGAATCCTACTGTATATTTAAATATACCAAATATCAGATAAATGTGCCTTAGGCAGGTAATTTGCAAGTAAGGACTACCAATGCATGCTTACCTCTTGATCCCTTTCCTTTGCATTTTAAAAAGGACAGCTATATGCAACTGGACATGCTTCTATAGAAGTATTCATAGGATTATAGCTTTGCAGCCCAACTCTGTAAGATGAAACTTTCCTTTAACAGGGAACTGATTGCCTTACGGAAGTCATGTTTACTTTTGAGTAAAATGCCTTAGCTTATTTATTTTCTGATAGATACCACTGACCTCCTTCTAAAAAAACATTAAAAGTCAATATCTAAAATTATCCAACTGCAGCATTGTAGGGAAAACCACACTTCTAAATATGATTTATAAAAAGGACTAATAAACATTATTAATTTCCAAAATAAATATTTATTTGCTTCCCCACAAAAATAAATATACATAAAAAAGCAAGCAAGCTCCCCCTGGTATTTAGGAAACTGAAGTAAACTCTTAAAGTCTCAAAAATACTGGGGGGGGGGGTATTTTTAAAAAACAAAGTTGTTGGGCTTTGTGTAACAAGTCTCAAACTGCTGTCAATTTCTATGGATAGAACACAAACACAGAATTCCATTTAACTGTAGAGATACTGTAATAAGGCATTTCTCATATTGTTGTATTGGAGGTTTGTGGATTATATGCTGCCTTTACTTTGAGCATTTTAGTGCAAATGTTACTTGGTAATATGAAAAGGAATTACACGAGAGTGCAAAGAAAACAATTTTTTACCAAACTGGCAGACAACAGTTGCTTTTCAGTGCTTGAATCAAATGCTGTGAACCTTTGCTCTACAACCAAGGACTATAGATTTCATATTCTAGACGTTCTGATCTGATAACATTCTGAAACTTATAGTAGCCTATTATATGGACATACTATTCATTTTATATTCACCTCCTTGTCATGTTAGTGCAGAGGTCATCTAAAGAGAAGGGCTAATTAATCAAGCTGTCAGAGCCAATGAGGAGGAGCATGTTAATAGGACTTTTATTTTACCCTGGAAAGCAGCAGTCTGACAGGAACCAGAAAATACAGCCTTGGTGTTGCTGTTTATTAGCAATGCTGAGATCAGTTGTAATAGAAGCCAAGCAGCTTGCTGTATGTTTGATAAAGTGCAGGGTGTCAGGAGCCAGCAGCACCAGAAATTAGACTGACAAGAAGAAAGAGTTGTATAATATTGATAGGTGATAAACAGCACTCAAGGTCCAAATATGCAGCCAGGTTGCTTGTTACATTTTTCCCCCAGAACAACATAACCTCCGATGCTTTTTCTTTTAGATAGATCGATATGTTGCAGTCACACTTCAATTGTTTTGTTTATCCTAGATATTTTGTTAGGTTAAAAAAAAAAACCCTGTAGAACTGTGTTTTCCAAATACCAGCTTCTTGGGAATACATGGGTTACCATTGCAGAGCATAAAGGTTGCATTTAGCCAAAAAAAGTGTTGCTGCATGGCCCTTTTCCAGCATCGCAAGCCTAGCTGATGGGGCAGGCTGAAGAACATTGGGGCAGCATAGAGAAGGGAGTGAGAAAATGAAGGAGCTAGAAAGCTGTCTCAGTTGTGGCAACAGGTTCCATCTCTTTGATTTCCAGAAAAAAACAGTGCTGAAGTGAGTCTAATGACCAGGAGATTTCAAGGGTGAGATATTTAAATCAGAATTTGTGTACTATCCCTGTGATTCTTTAGGTCATAGTACTCGACATACTTCAACGAGTATGGCTTTTAAGGTGATATTATTATTTTGCAAAGCTTTAAAATTCATTTTATTTAGCTATATACTGGTGAATTCAATTTAGCCCATCGTTTACTTGCAGGCAACAGTGTTGTAATAACTGCTGGAAAACAAGTGACCCCTGTCTTTTCTACAGGCTAAACTGAGCAATGTTCCTTATACTTCAGCTATTATTATTTATACAGCATCCTCTATTCTTTTATTTATATAGAGTCATCTATTATTGGTTCTCTACAAACAAACCAACAAAACAAAAGAGCAGCCTGCTAAAAGCCTTGCAGCTTAAATATAAAAGCTTTTATATTCTTTATAATGAGAGCTACGAGAAAAGAAGAATGCAGGGAAATTTTGGATTGAAAAAAGAAAGCTTGACACCCCCCCCCCGCCCAAAGAAAAAGAATCTGGTCAGCAGTAACAGTGTAAGCCCATGCTTATTAATTCAGAAGTAAGTTCCCTGCTATTTTGTGGTTTTAAGACAAGAGGGTGGGGAGGTCATGGTGAAGCTTCTCGAATTCTCTGTAACATTAGAAAAAAAAAATTCTGAACATAAATATCTTGACCCAGAATACATCACACTAAGTCATGGCTCATACCAAACACAGTTGTTGATTAAGCCATGCTATGGCTTGTTTGCTTTTGGTTTAGCATGACATGTGAATTCATTTGCTGTCATTAAGCCCTGTCTTGTAAATAAATCCTTCAAAAATCCTTGCCTGTAAACATTTTTACTCTCCCACTAGGAGTTAGCAAAACAGAAAAGAGCAATAATTTTCTACCGAAGACACACAGGAGCAGACTTTCCTCCTCTAGTAGCTCACTGTTTCTGTGCTGGATGCAAAACGGGGCTAGACTTTTCCTTTAATATCATGTTTGCTTACCTGTATGTATTACAGGATAATTTTTAATGCAAATTTGCCTTAAGTCAATTCAATATTTTCCAATACTTTTGCATTTGTTATAGAGAAAAATTTCACATATGTTGGGATCACAGGTCTGTATGCATCGCCAAAGCTTACTGGATTCCCCTTGCTGAAAACCAGTCATGATCATTGTACCATTTTACCGCTATAACTCATGAAGATGCAACAGGTGGTACCACCACCAGCTTCCTTTCCTCTCAACCATGGTTCTAAGAACAAAGCCAAAAGAAGCAAAATCTTTCCTCTTTCTGTTACTGGAAGAACACAAAGCACCTTAAGTCAGTATCTGTTTGTCAGTCTGGAGGGACATGTTACCAGATTGCAACCCCCAAGACCCAAATTGACTTCAAAATATCTATTACAATTTGTTAAAAATATATAAATGTTTATTGATTAGAGTTTATCAAGACCTCACTGAGTGAGTGAACAGGATCAGCAAACCAGAGTGTTACATGGGTGTTTGGCAGGGAAAATGTGTGGAAGAGATTCCAATGCAGGTGGTCCTTGGTTAACAACCACTTGTTCAGTGACCATTCAAACTCGTTACAAACTCGTCCTTGAAGTTCTGGTTGTTGCTGTGTCCCCAGTCACATGACTATGATCTAGGCGTTTCGCAACTGGCCTAGATTTCTGACTGTCGCAGCATCCCACGGTCACATGATCATGATTTATGACTTTCCCCACCAGTTCCCCATAAGCAAATCAATGGGGAAGCCAGCAGGAAGTTAGAAATTGTGGTCACATGACACCCTTGCTTAACAACCTGCAGTGATTTGCTTAATAATGGTAACTGGGAACTGCTGTCGCTAAGTGGCACGGTCATGTGGTGCTAGTGACAGAAATTCCAGTCCCAATTACCATAGTTATGCAAGGTCTACCTGTAGTTCTAAGCAGCATGGAACATGAAGGATGTGGTGATTTGCAAGATATGTATGATGTTTATCCTCCTACTGGAAGAAAATCCAAACTACACTTGCTAGAAGTGCAGCTTGCGTCCTTTTTGGAAGAGAAGGTAAAAGGGAGCAAGGAGAAAATTTCTGAACTGCAACATGCCTTCATGCAGGAAAGTGGAAGGGGACATAAAGATTGGGAGAAAACTACAACAGCAAAGCCAATAGGAGGTACCACTTACAATCTCCGATGCTTCTACACCAATGCACAGAATAAAGAAAACAAACACAGGAGGACAAATATGATGTCCTAAGCATCACTGAAAATTGGTGGGATGACTGATTGGAACATAACCCTGGAAGGTTAAAGTTTATACAAAGGAATACACTCAAGAGAAAAGAAAGAAGTGTTGTGCTATACATAAAGAAGGCATAGAGCTGCAAAGAACTACACACATTAGAGCATGGAAATCCTCATCAAGGGTTTGGCTAAGAATGGAAAGCGAGAGAACAAAAGTAATATTATCATGGGAGTTTATAACAGACCACCTGCACCGGCAGATGATACTGATAAAGCCTTTCTGTGTCAGGTGACTAAACTTTCAGAGACACATGATAGCGACAATGAGATTTTGGGAACATCTGCTAAAAATCTAAAACTGTCAAGAGTCAGAGGTCCAAGAAATCCTTGTTGTCTCTTATTGACAAATTCATTTGGAATGAAGGAATAAGGGACTCTAAACCTTACCAAAAGAGAGGAACTGGTTGAAGAAGTGAGGGTAACTAGAAAGTAAGGATAAAGAGACTACATTACTCTTGAGTTTATGATCTCAATGTAGCAGACAGGAAAAGAGATTTGTATACTGGATTTCAGAAGTGCGGATTTCAATGAACTCAAACAGAAGGTAGGCCAGATTCGGTGTTTGAAATTCTCAAGGGGAGAAGTATTTGGAAAGGACGGGAAATGAAGGCACAATCGCAAACACTTCCTATCAGAAGAAAAAATGGTGAACCTTAAGAGACCAATGTAGATGACACAGAGAGCTTTCTAAAAGGACATCTATAGGAAATAGATGGAAGGAAGAAGGAAACAGAGTAACCACCAGAAATTGTAGGGATTCTGTCAGAAAGACTATAGCAAAGAATGAGCTCAGGCTTGTTACAAAAACAATATAAAGTGCTGGGGTGGGGGGCTACATCAGAAACAAAAGAAAGGCAAAGATCTGTTGCAAGGAGAACACCATGAATTGCCAAGGGTGACAGTGAGAAGCAGAATGTCTTAACTCATGTTTCACATTTGGCTTCCTTCAGAAGGAAAGCAAAGCCCTCTCTGGGTGACTGTTAATGCAAACTTGCATGGCTAGGAGTCCCCATTCCGATCCTTGGAATACGGATAGATAATATTAAAAAAATATTTTATAGGTAGAAAAAGTTTGTGTGAACCCACTTCTATAAAATGAAGAATTTGCGGAATACTCCCTTGGAGACATACATTTGGTCCTTATCTTGTTAACCTTTAGGCAGGTTTTTTATTACAGTCAGGCTCTGGATGACTTGTTGTGCTGTATCATTGCTGCTATCTTAATGTTTTTATTGTTGTTGTTTTCAGCTAAGACTACTGTATCTGTACCGCAAAATTCCAGATGATTAGATCATGGCAGACAGACACAGAAAACTCCAGATTCCAGTTATAATATCTTCTTTTAGTTGGCTGATTTGTTGATTTATGTGGTCTGTCAGTTTTTGTAGAATCTTGTTTTAATGTGATCATCTTTTTTGTGATCCCTTTTGTGTGATCTTCTATGTGGTTTTACTTATGAAAGTAAAGGATCTTGAGAGGACAATCAATTTTGAAAGCACACTAAATAAATGGAATAAATGTATATAAAATGCCAACCAAAGCCCAAAAAAGGACATTTTAAGAATTTTAAATTGAAACCAGAGGCTGATATTGGCAGAAGGCTGTAGGATAAAACCAGTGTATTTGTGTTGATTTTAAAAAAAGGAAATGGAGCCAAATTGTGCAGTATTACTTAATGGTGGGACGAGACTGGCTGTAACCCCATATATCTCTTGATAAAACTTTAGTTATTTCTAAAGCTAAATAATACCTTTATTTAAATCTAGCAAGACCTCAAATCTTTTGAGAAAACAAATAGATATTTTCAGAATAACTTAAACACATATCCTATCTATTTCTCCCTTGAAATGCAACTATCAATGGAATCCAGAGAGACTGCTATTTAAATAGGAGGAATTCTATAAACAGAGCTATTACTATATTCAAGTTTTCAAGTGGTAAAGAGAATATTTATTTAAATAATAAATACATTATCCTTCCATGAAAGATATTGGATATATATGTATATATGCTATCCAGCTTTAGGCATAAATATGAAATAATATGGATACATTCCAGTGTAAAGAAACACATATGTTTGGTAAGGATTGCCATAGCCTGGTTTTATAAATACTTCTGTTCTTTGTATACCATTACCATCACTGCTTCTTCTTCTCCTTTGCAATCATTTGAATGTGCAAATCAAATTATGTAGTGTTACTTAGTGGTGGAAGAGGACTGGCCTTAACCCAGGGTCCTTCACAATGTTAAAAATGATAAACTGCCTTTGTACATTTTAATGATTCAACATTACCACAGCTAATGTTTTTGTCCAATTTGTAGAATCATTTTCCATAAAACACTTTCATATTTTTATCTGCAGGTATCAATTGAATCAGCTGATTCAAAACTTCTAATAAACCACAAATCTGGAAATCTTTTATTTAAGGCATAAATAATAAGTTATGTAGTATCACTGTTTGCAAGGTAAATAGCTGAAAATAGGTGCAGTAAGATATTGTTGAACAAAAATTGCAAACATTACATTTCTAGAATAGCCTGAAGCAGGTGCGTTGGCAACACATCTTCCTTAAACTAGATTTAATTTCAGAGGAACTATGGAAATAGCATGAAGATTGCTTTTGATTTTCCCTGAAGCTCAATGCAATATCAGCCTTCACTGTTGATCCAGGAGAAAGATAGGCTTTCCTTGAGTTTGTGGGACCTCCTGAGAATTGCCTCTTTCAAGGGCCACCAAACAGCAGCATGATGTTAGGAAGCACTATTATTCTTCTCTAGTCTAGACTCACCATGATGTCTGGAAGAAGCTCTTTGCATCTCATCAGTTGAGAAACAGTTTAGGGCTCAGTGGCTATGAAATTACATTTTTTTCATCCCCAGAAATGCAAAATTCTCAAGCACCCTTTACAAGGAGAAGATGAAAAATAAACATATTTATATGTCCTCAATGCAATCCAGCTGCCTCAAAATAATTCAAACCATGCAGACCTAGGTTTCTGAAATGGAAGGCACTGATGAACAGAATCAAGCATCTGTAAAGTTAATGGAAACTTAAAGGCCCAATTATATCTGGAGGATTCTCTTTAAAAGTTCAGATTAGAACTGCTGTATATATGGTTGGTTTGCAGAAAATTGTTTTTATTGATACAGCTCGAGATAATGTGTCAAATATGCTTTATATTGGTGGTAGAACAATGGCAACAGAAAGTGAAATGTCAGGTTGGTAAAGATTTTGATCAACAATACGTTGAAATGCTTGCAGATGTTGGCTACAATGATGTGATACACTGAAGTATTAAGGAAAATTAAATTTTCAGAGCATCTTTGGAGTTTTTATGTATTGTTTCAATGTATAAACTAAGTAAACTATTTTTATTAATTTACTGGAAGAATGTGCCACACTCTAAAGTTTTTATTTTCCAGAAATGTTCCTTATGGGCTCCTTGGCAAATCCTTTTTCTTCCTCCTAAATTTTCAAATTATCTGATCTGAACATATTTGCATATACTGTCCATAAAGGGATACAGGTTCTTGCAGATAGAACCAATGTTACTATCCATCCTTAGTTTACTGTTGTTGGAAAATTGTTTTATTAGTATTTTGAAAGAAAATTGTATGTCTGAAGGAACTGCTATAAGTACTTGAGTCCCAGATGCTACTTCTGTAACCAGAAGTATTCTTAAAAGTATTATAATGCTTGAATCCTTTTAATTTAAATTAATATGGTTTTTAAGGAACTAAGAAATTCTGTGATACTTTATTTACTTCTTTTGTGATTATTCTGTCCACACTGTAGTATGTTTTCCTTGACCTTTCCAATTTTCTGAAAATATGGAGTGGTTGATTGAACACTGGGACATAGTTTTTGGGGCAAAGATTGCAGATAATGATTGAGCATGAATAGTTCGTTCTGAAAAATTTATTCCATTATCTCTTTCCCATAGTTTTCTCCTAAGAATTGTGTTGTGCATCATCTTTGCCCCACAAGTTCAGTGCTATTAATTGTTGTTCCCTGTTGATTAATAGGGACAAGAATAGTTATTTGACCATTTCATTGCTTGTTAAAATAAATGTTTTCTCGTTCATTTTTTGTTTTGTTTTCAGAGTGTTTGTTTTTGTTCTTGAGAGGAACCCAGTTCCCCTTGAAGAGAAACATTTAATGGCATAACTTTACGTCTTCCCTGCCTACTTCCCAGTGTCCCCTGGCCCTTAAAGTACACTTATAGGCTCTATAGTTATTCAGATGCTGTTAAGCATTCCAGATGAATGGGGGAATAGATGTATAGATAGGATAAAGAAATTTCCTCCCACTTCTATGATCCCACAGAAGTAAGATAGCAACATCTAGTGCAGGCATGGCCTTCAGCTATTTAAATCCCTTCCTATCAAGCTTTTCTACAGTCCCAAAGGCACCGAACTTATGGAATAAGTCTGCTGTATTGGTTGTACAGCCTGATGAAATGTATCTCAGACTATATATTCACATTATTTTGTAAACTTTCTGTCTGATGTTTATGAAATCTTAATGTAAACAAGTAATGCACTCTTCACAATTGTTGCCAAAAATATGTCTTACCCTTATTTCCTTTGTATAGGAATAATTCTGTTAAGGAACCTGTACCTTAACCTAACGACATTAATATAGGAACCTTTATTTACAATATGATAAAAGAAACTCTTTCTTTCTTATAATTCCATTAAATCTAAGTCTCATTTAACTATTAAGACATTTTTACAATGGGCTGGCTGACACACTGTGATAAATGGCTGCATAATATCTTTTAACAATAGACGTGGCCATATCCCTAATCATAATGTATATAAACACAGCTTCTTTTTGAACAATGCAAAGCTTTCAATAGCAGGAAGTAAAATAACTCCAAATACAAATATTTTTGCTAAGATATTTTCTTTTTCTGTGAGAAAAAGAAACATCCACTCAAAATGGTTAAAGTTTCTGAATAGTCCTGAGTAGTCTTTGAAAACTGTGGCCCAGGCAGAAAGATTTCCTGAAACCTAATGCTTTAAAGATAAAAGAGTTGGCAGTGGGATGAAAGTTGTCTCCCCCCCCACTTTTTTTTTTTAAATATGTCAGAGAAATGAATGGAATGGCTTAGGAATATGTACAGCTAGCTCCTTCAGGAGCCATGCTGGTGCCCGTTTGTCCTGAAATATTGGTGTTAGGTTACTATGCAAATCTAAGTAGCAATTATCTAGCATGAACTTGATCCATAAGAACATAATAGGCCAAAGCACACTTTGGCTGAAGACCTTTACAACTTTCAGAAAGTTATTGTAATGGCAGACATTTAAAACATTCTTTGGAGCCCTTGAGCTTTTACATTTCCAGACAACTTTTAAAATTTATTATACATTATAAAACAGCAACATTATGGAAAGAATGCCTAAATTATAGGATAAATGGAAGTTTATTCAACAAGCTTCATAGTTTTCCTGCTCATAGCCAGACTCTGATATAATTTTACATAAAACGGTATCATAAAACTGGACATGGTAAAACTACAGTATTTACACTGGAGACTAAGGTCTGACATTCTGTCTAAATGAAATTTCCCAGTTGTCCCAAATGCTTTTTATCTTGTTTCCATGCTAGCAGTTAGAAATGTCACTGCATATTGCCACTGTGATAGATGAGTAAAAGCAAAGAAAACAACCTTTCTCAGCACTGAAATGTGGCAAAAGTGGGAAAGCATTTAACATTTATCATTTGCAAAGGATCTGGGATTCTCTTATTCTTAAATCTCTAGTTTATGGGCTAAACATGGTTTCAATGAAAAATAAAAAGTGTGTAAAAAGAAAATAATTGTGAGATCTATGAGATCAACAATGCATGCAGATTTTCACCTTGCAAGGCCATTTGAAAGAAGTCCAGAGTAATATCCTGCCAAACCTCTACAATTACAGTGAATTTATTATCTTTCACTTTATATAATTTTTAAAATTTATTTAAATTTTAAAATTTATTATGGGTTGTCAGACACCACAGCTTATAAGTGCATTTTTAAAAACAATACAGAGACTATAATCTGTCTCTCATTTCACTTGGTGAGTGGATTTCAAGAACGGTGTTTGTAGAGGATTATAGCAACTTGCCCATGTTACTCTCAAAGCTGATGTTATGTCTGATTCTGGTGCCCAAACTTTCATGAACTTTATTACAAATTTAATATGTAAAGGCTGGAAAACCTAACCCTAATGTTTTAAACTTTGTCACATAAGAAACCATAGATGTCAAACTTCATCTCACAACAGTTTTTTTAATTTACAAGCTTGTAATTTACAATTTCAAAATTGTTATCAAGAAAAGCAGACAAAAACTAGCAAAGGCAGATACTGTACTAAATAGGTGTGAAAGATGAGAACTGTGGAGATGATTCCATGTTTTCTCTTACTTGAAATATTACAGAGATGTGCTACCTTGTTTTTTTAAGTTATTTCCAACATATTTTTAAAAATACACAGAGGCCATTTTAACAGCAGTTCTTTTTGAAAACCATAATTATGTCATCCACCTTCTAATTGTGAGAGTGCACATGCAGTAGTTTCAAAAACTACAATCATGCTTTATTTCATCTAAGCCTATTACAGTGACTAATATTTACTTTTTATTTAATCAATTTTGTTATAGCTGCCTAATTCCAATGAACTATCATTCCAAAGAATTTATAATATACAGCATGTGGCAGATTTACTCTTCATCATGACAAAAAAATTAAATCTACATAGGAAATGTAAATACTTATTACTGTTGTAAAAATGCACTGAAATATAGCAACAAATGTTCCACAGAAATGTACATACTGAATTCATTGATTTTCTCCACCAATCACACTAGGTTTCTGCGCTTATAGAATAAAATGTCTACTCAGTTGAGACTTTCTCCAAAGTTACAAATGCACACATGAACACACACACACACACACACACACACACATATCTACTAATCTCTCTTACACACAAAGCAACCTAATAACCTTGTCCACATAAGATAATGATAATTAATTATGGAACATAAATGAAACTCCAAATTTGGGGCAACCACCAAAAACTGAAGTGTGACTCTTTTAGGCTTACCAATTTTAGTGCCTTAGCTACTGACACATAAAAACGTGATAATCCTATTGGCTCAGACCAAGGCCCACCTTAGTCCAGCATTTTATTTCTCACAAGAACTAGTCAGATCCCTTGTAAGCAGGAGGTGGAAGCCTACCACCTCCCAACTGAGAACATGCGGAGAACATGGATATTCTCTCTGTGACAGGCACAGCTTATTTCAATCTAGAAGAGAGATCCCATAACTAATGCTGTTCACTGTAAGTCCCATTATCTCTTTTGTTTCAGTAGTAGCAAAGGTTTGGATTCTGAAAAAAGAAAGCTTCACTGGTTACTTTCATAATCTGAAGTGAAATTTGTAAGACAATAGAGAATATCAATTGCAATTATTATACAAAATGAACCCTTTCTGCCTCTCACCAATAATGCCACAGCTAAAACTTCTGGGGGAGATGGGCGGCATATAAATTTAATAAACAAGCAAACAAACAAACAAATAAATAAATAAAACAAAAAGAATCTAACATTTTCAGACTTTTTTTATTAAAATGTGTAGGGCATATCAAGAGGGGTCATTATATTGCTTCTAGCCATATTTTTAAAAAGATTTTTCAACAAGCTTCTGATACAATATTTAATACTGCTTTTTTTCAAGTTCACAAGTTTAACTTAGCTCTTGGTTGTCAGTGCAGCCCATAGCACAGTCTGGGTTAACATAAAGCCTAAATGGGGGCCATGTGTAATCTTTCCATTCCATTTCATTCTGCCATCCACCAATGTGTGACGGTGAAATACTATTATGTAGGCTGAAATCACAAGGTTTTGTGTTTTTAGGAGGCAACGGTGCAATTTAGGACATGTTTAGGTAACCAATCTCTGTTAACTTTATCCGCCCCCCCCCCCAAAATGGATGGGTTAGCTACTTTAGAAACAAGAATGCTAAAACATATAGGACAGATTGGTATTGGTACAAGAGAACGTATGCTTTTTAGCTCAATGGAATTCTTCTTTCTTTGCATTAATTAATTGGTTTCATTCAAAGGTTATCAGTTGGACTTTTATTACATTTTAACATGATACATTGCCATTAGTAAAAAGATAAAGTCTTTTTCAATTCCTGGTGATTTCTTGGCAGTAATACGGAAGTGGGTTGCCACTACCTTCTTCCAGAATGCCTTTCAACTTCCCAGTCTAGCCTAGAGCCCTGTTATTTCCGAGAGCTCTCCCATTCAAGAGTTTACCAGGCCAATCCCATTGAGCTTCCCAGCCCAAAGAACACTGAGATACTTAATTTAGTAAGAGCAATAAACTCAACTAAATATTTTTATTATAATAAAATAACAGACTGTAGTTCATTATAATGTTCTTCACAAATCTGTGTCACTGCAAGAGTGAATGTCTGATCTACTACTGAATCCATCCCACGAGTCCTATGATTAATATGGAAATAAGCACACAAGACTATGAACCTTAACATACATTAATAGTTAATACCTAGTCCAAGAAATCTTGAATGTTTTCCTCTTTAAATGGAATGCTGGGAGCTATTTCATCTCTTTTTCATATAATGATTTGGAAAGAAAGCTCAACAGTAAATGTTCTAGGTGATGGGCTGAAATAATGCATCTCAGGTATCTTTAATAAGCATTCTCAACTAAAAGACTATACAGATTTGGGTCTGCATATACTACCCTATAAGCTTCCACATGGTTTTACGGGGGGTGGGTGGGGGGGTTGCTTCTGTCTTTTAAAGTTAGGTTAATATGACATAAATGTTAAAAAATGAATTATATAATGATATTGGTATTATGTAAGACTAATTTAATAATCTATGACTGATGCTGATGTACATTCATTCTCTATCTTTATTGTTTGTCTGTCTTAACTAACTTTTAAAATTACTTAAAAAAAAAAAAGCCAGAACCACCAAGAAAGCTTCCACTGGAGATCCCAAACTTGCAAACAATTGATATTTTCAAATGTTAGAAGAATGGCAAAAAAACAAGTAAATATGTTGAACACAGTGCTGCAGTTAAGCTACTTGCTGTCACAAGATATTTTACCAAGAAACCAAATTTATCAAAACTAAGGAGGTAAAAATCATCAAGAGAAGTTCTTTCAAAAAGGCTCATGGAATCAGGCCAGTGTTTGAAATATATGAATACTGTTTCCAAGGAGAAAAGGTTTCTGTGATAAATCTAGACTTTAAGTGCAAATCATGAAAATTATTGTCAGGTCTGTATAATAATTCTGAGGTTTGCTTCAGGTCAAAGTAGATGCTATAATGGCTCCTTGGGTTTTATGATCTGTCCCTCACAGATTCAGTTCCGCTCAGGAATAAAAATGCTATTTATATGGTGCCGGATAGCTAGAAACGAACACTGACAATATCTAAGACAGAACTTTTCTAGAAACTGATTAACTACCCGGATCTGTTTAAGTCAAACCTGACTATCTTTATATTCTATTTGAAACAAAGGATAATTACTTAAGACTACTTTCTCTTATCATGCAGTTTTTCTCTTTTCTGAAAGATATGTCTGGGTCAAACGGATAAGACTATCCGTGAAGGGAATTTCTAACTGCGTATCTGTTGATGGCCAGATGAAACAGAGAATGCAGACACTGGCTATACACACTCATTACTTTCAATGGGATGTGTATTCAAATGTATTCAATACATTCCCAATGAAATGCATCAGACCCTGCAATACACTTCATGCAGTATTGTTGGATATGCTTGATATTAAAATATTACACATCCCTGCAGAAAGAGTGGATCAGGAATAGGTCATAGGCCATTCCCCTCCCTCAACATTTCCTATTTCTCCTACTAATCCTTGCCATCCTGCCCATGCTTGCCTTAACCATGGGTAAGGGTAATATATGGAGAGTTATTAACCATTGTTAATTGAAGGAATACCATTTATATTATGAGGAGAGTGTGTGGGAGTGAGTGCATGATCTCACCATTCTTTCCTACTCCAAAATCTATGGCTAAGAAATTGGGAGTATTATGGCTGTGTTAGCACTACGTAAGTGCATGCAGTAAAACTATGGGGTGTATTCTTTTTAAACTTTTGTTGTAATGGCCACTGATATATTATTAAACGTTAAATATTTTCACACAAACCAGCGTTTGGGGGATGTTAAACTTAGTCTTATTTGAATCTAGTCTTCTTGCTGTAGTATGGTAAAATATTTTAAAGAAGGCAGCATTTGCGAGAGAACAGGAAATTCTCTTGTGCTCTGTTATAGCAATAATATGAAAATAACTGGAAAGAATGAAAAGCCTTTAATTTGGAAACTTTCCCTCCCTCTTGGCTTTCTTCAGGCAAGTCTTTATTATTATGCCGCAGGCAGTGTTAACTTTAAACCTGTCTAACTCAGCTCAGCAAACTTACTGCAATTTCACTGCTTATTGGGATCCTAAACCAGGGGGCAATGGGCCTTGAAATATAATTCCATGGAGTTATGCAAGTCTGACTAGCATATTCTGAATATCTTACTGAAGAATATTTCCAGCTGGAAACACAGAATAGTCAAATTAGATGTAATGCTTGAAGCTAGGATTCTCAGCTACCCTCAAGGTTACTCTTTTGAACAACTGACATGTTTACTGAAGAACGCAATCCTGAGAATGAAAATCAGGGAATCAACAGTTGCCATAAATTACTACGTTCGCTCTCTGCAACTCATATTTTTAGTAACAAGAAATGCTACAACTATAAAGGAGGTTTTACATAATGATATATGTATTCTTTAACAAGCATGGTACAAATAATTGCTTATGCATTCTGCACTCATCTATAATGTCTGTGCTGTAGTGGGAGATAACTTATTTCAGGTGCTTTTATGCAGATTCTATCAGTTTGAATCTAAGCAGCTTACAGAAAAACTTAATTAACGATATACAAATACACATATAAAGAAGCAATAAATAACAATAATGTAAATTCCATCTCATACTATTTAGTCAGCAGTTACATATCAACATTTACCTCATATACAAGTACCTCTCATTCCACAGTCCCAAAAGCTCACTGGAAGAGTAAGGTTTTTAATAGCTTCCGGAAAGTAGAAATCTATGAATGATTTTAAAGATGATAATTTGATCTTGAATTGCACCTAGAAATGAACTGGCAGCCAATTCAGCTTTTGCAATACTAACGTTATATGTCTAAACCAGCTGGTCCCAGTTAGCACATGTGCAGTTGCACCATATACCAGCTACAGCTTCTGGTCTTCAAAAGCAGTCCCCAAGTACAGTGTATTACAGTAGTCCAACCACAAGGTTACAAGGACATGAGGGACAGTTGCAAGCACTTCCTGCTGTTGAATGCTCACAACTGGCACACCAGCTACAGCTGGATAAAAACCCTCCTGGCCACAGCTTCCACCTGCTTCCATTAGTCCACATATTTCCCAAGGTGGTACACTGACTCTCTCTGGGGGAGAGCAATCCCACTGAGACCTAAAGCTGGTATTGTCCCAGACTTAACTAGGTTCTGAACCAGTAGCCACTCTGTCTTGCTAAGCCTAAACCTGTTTCTCCCCATCCAGACCCTTACAGCTTCCAGATAACAGGTCAAGACCTCGTCTCCCATGTCTCCCAAGTGGCCTGGATTCAGAAGTGAATACCATCAGCTACCTGTACACATGTATATAATGCACAAACTATCAACTTCAAAATATCAATCTGGATTCAATGAGAGATGGTGCTTATCATGGACACTATGCTATGCTCTGCTTTACAAGGATCACTTGTGAAAACAAATTAAGTTGTGCACTATTTATTTATTTATTTATTTATATTTCTAATTTGTCACTGCCCATCTCATTGTAGAGTGAGTCTGGGTGGTTTACAATAAAAAGGATAAATATTAATTAAACTAGAATAAATATTAATCAAAATACAACAAGTGTCCTCTATAAAAATAAATAAATAGCTTCCAAAGAACTGATGTTAACTATTAGATTCAGGGAGCATCTTCAAGGCACCAACCACCCCTAGGGGTGATTATATCCCTTCTCGCCCTATGTGAGTTGGCAGAGTCAGGTCTTCAGTCCTTTCCAGAAGGCCAGGAGAGTGGGGGGCGAGCCTCACCTCTGGGGGAAGAGTGTTCCAATGGGGGGGGGCAATGGCAGAGAAGGCTGTCCTTCAGGGTCCCGCTAGATGACATTCTTTCATAGACGGGATCTGTAACATACCTATTCTGCCTGACTACAAGGGTTCAGCTGAAGCCTGTTGTTCCCCATCCAGACCCCCACAGCCTCCAGGCACCACAAAAGGGTGGTCATAATAACATCACTCAAATCACCCAGGATGGAGATGTATAACTGGATATCATCTGCATATTGATGATACCTCATCCCATGGTGGCAGATGATCTCACCCAGTGGTTTCATGTAGATGCTAAAAAGGAGCGGAGAGAGTACCAAACCCTGTGACACCCCACAAAGGAGGGGCCATGGGCTGGATATCAAGACCAATTCGGACAGGCCTTGAAGGAAGGAGGGGAACCAGCACAACACTGCATCGCCCACCCCCAACTCCCCAAGCTGTCCCAAAAGGATACCATGGTCAATGGTATTGAAAGCCACTGAGAGGTCAAGCAGAACAAGGATGGATGTACTACCCCAATCCCATTCCTGCCAGAGATCATCCAAGAGTGCAACCAGCTGTTTCTGTCCCATATCCAGGCCTGAAACCCGACTGAAAAGGGTTTAGGTAATTTGTTTCATCCAAATCTAAAAGCCTGCCTGCCTGCCTGCCTGCCTGCCTATTACCTCCAAACGTAAAATACATTTAAACAAAATTTAAATTACATTTTAAATATGAAACATCTATACATCCGCATGTCACCTCCTAAGCTGCCTTAATCAGCCAGGAGGGGCATGAATCTAACTGACAAGCGGTGTCATTTACAGATTGGAAGACTCTGTCCACTTCCTTGGGCCCAACAGGATCAAACTGTTCCCAGATAATAGGGTAAGCGTGATCCCCAGGCATCTCCACAGGCCACGCACCATGTTTGGTATCCAACTGGGAACGGATCCGAGCGATTTTATCCTCCAGATGCCCAGAAAACTCCTTAGCGCAGTCCTGCAGATGGGCCACTGCCCTCCTTTCCCAAAAGGGATTGGGTGATTTTAAACAGGGCCACTGGGTGGCCTTCTGCATATACAATAAGAGTGGAGAAATACTGGTGTTTCGCCGCTCTTACTGCCACAAGATAGGCCTTAATAGCTGCTCTAGCTTGTGTTCAGTTGGGTTCAGTCCTTTTTCCTCCAGCGGTGCTCTAGATGTCTCTTAATCCTTTTCAGGATCCTCAACTCCTCCATAAACCACGGGGAGTATTGGGCTCAATGGGTCAAGAGAGGTCACACAGGCATGATCTTGTCTAAGGCCTTGGTGGCCTCCTTATTCAGGCTTTATTAATATATCATAAAGATAACAGTCGGATGTATAGATTTTTCATATTTAAAATGTAATTTAAGTTTTGTTTAAATGTATTTTACGTTTGGAGGTAATAGGCAGGCAGGGTTTTAGATTTATCCTTTCTCCCACAGCAGCCAACCCAACCCATTCGTGATACAGTAGTACAAACTGTTCTGAAACATAGTTTCAAAATCAGATTGTGGTATTTCTTGGAAATAGCCTATTCACAAGAAAAAAAAAAAATCTTGAAATCTACTGGGCTAGCATAAGGCCTCTAAATTCTAGCCAACAGTGAAACCCACCCTCACTGAAATTAAAGGAAATTAAAGAAAGATGGTCCCTAATTAAAAAGATGTTAAATTCCTTGCTCTTTGGTTTAAGCTTACCTTTTATATAAATCTATCACTTTTCATAGGGACGCGGTGGCACAGTGGCTTAATGATGCTGGAAGTTGCTGGCCAGAAATGGTCGACACTTCAGTGGATCGAGCCCAGCTCCGTGAAGCAGAGTGAGCTCCTGTCTCATCCCTAGCTTCTACCAACCCAGCAGCTTGAAAGCATCCGCAAGTAGATAAATGGGTACTCTCCCCCTGGTGGGAGGAAAAATGCTGGCGGCGCCTTGTATGGGAGGCGGGACCAGTTGCCGGTAACATGGAAGCCACGTACGTCCAAAAAAGACGTGAAGCAACGGAAATCCCGTCTTCCTGCGCCCGCCAGCTGGGCTCCGCTCTAGGAAGGAGGCAATGGCAAACCACTTCCTAAGACACCTTGCCATGAAAACTGCAGGGACTCATTCAGGCAGTCGCCACAGAATTGGTCACGACTGAATGCGGGGGAAAAAAATCACTTTTCATATTAATGTAGACTATTCTGTAAAAAATTAATATAATTTCACACAATACTGAAAAAGAATAAAAATTATGTTTCCATGAAAAACATATTCTTAATGACAGTCGACAGGAAATAAGTGCATTAATTGTTCATATAATGCCAATGAAATTAAACAAACCTAAAAAGTACTACTATGAGGTTTAGCAACACAACC
Source organism: Python bivittatus (assembly GCF_059951505.1). Taxonomy (NCBI): domain Eukaryota; kingdom Metazoa; phylum Chordata; class Lepidosauria; order Squamata; family Pythonidae; genus Python; species Python bivittatus. Next base: position 49,048,114 of record NW_028277075.1, read on the forward strand.
AATTAGACTGGCGAACTATTTGAGTCCAAAGCAGGAAAGATGCTTTGGCTCTGGCATGAGTGTGCTCACTCTACCTGTTGGAGATTCCTTAAAGAAGCCGTGGCTTTTCCTGGGTTCCAGAAAAGTACACATTTGACTTAAGGAGGCAATAAGGAGACAACAATAGGGCATGACCGCATGTCACCACCCTGTCACTGCCTCCGTAGCTCAAACAGCCATTTTCCTGGGCTTGCACAGCTACTCTGGAAGCCCAAGAAAAAAAGCTACTTCTTTAAGGAATCGCCAACAGGTACAGCAAATTCTTGCTTTGGATCTGAATACCTCACAGCTCTATGGCCAAGGTATTTTTAAGTTAAAAAGAGCACAAATTCACATTTAGATGTCACAAGTGTATATGTTTTCAAATCATGCTTTGAATAATATTTTCAAAATTTCAAAATTCAGTAAGAAAAAGCAAACCTAGGAAGTAAAGATTATCTATTAATAATCCAATGCAATGTAATCTGAAATTGATAGGCTTAGTTTAGGTTCCTCTAATTGTTCAAAAAAGACAGCAATGCCTAGCTACATATTACAAAATATAAGAGAAATTCCAGTACCATACATAAGGATATCGACAACAAACAGATAATGGAGAATAAGCAATATTTATATTCTTTCAGCGAGAATAACAGATACTTCCCCCCCCCCCATGCTATGCATTTTTCTTTTTTATTTTCTACCGTCCTCTTATTGTCATCTGTTCAGAAAACCTGGAATATTGTTTGCACTGAAAATACATAAGCAGACCAATTGGCAATTGGTCCATTTGGTTTATGGCTCAATAGTTACCCTTGATATAATGCAGTTTTCTATATATACAATGAGAGTGCAGCAAACACAGATTTGATTACCATAAGCATACAGTTTCAGTTTAAACACAAGCTCCTTAACAAGGATCTAAGTCTATTCTTTACATAGTCAAGCTAATAAAAAATAAAATTATTATTTAGAATGCCTGTAAATAAATAGTAGAGAAGCACAACAAACAAATATATAATTTAAAGAAATAATGAAGCTGCAAACATTACATGTTATTCTTAAGTAGTCCTATTTTCTTTAAAGCCTAGTCATTCCATCATTGGGATGGATCTGCTGTCCAATGCTCGTCCTGCACTGCATGCCCTCTTTCTACACCTTGCTTTCTGCTCTTCTGCATTATCGTGTCAGGAAGAAATTTCAACAAAACTCTTCCTCAGGCCACTGATATCTCTGGGAACCAAATCCATTAAGATATTTCTGACTCCTGCTCATGCTACGTTAACTGTCTGGTGAACAGGAAGGAACTGATAAAAATAGGATTACAATGCCCTTACAGATGAACTGGCAAGAGACTTGATTGTGATTGATGCCTGAATAAACATACAATAACAGGCCATACATCTCAGCAAGGCTTTGATAGAAACAGAAGAAGAGTGTAGGTTTTCACTGCCTAGACTATCACGTTCTTTTCTCAATGAAACATTTGGGAAAGAAGCCATTCAGTATAAAAACCCCGCAAGGGGATTCTGGTTTGCTTCTTTTATTAAACCAGAGAAACAAATTCGACAAGCTTGCTATTTATATGACTGCATATGGGAACTGTAAATGTACAAGAATGAATAAGCCCATTTTTTCCCCAAATGGCTGAACTATAAGCCTGACAGGAGTTCAGTTTAGCAATACATTACAATTGTTATTGGAAACACCAATATTTTCCACAGAAACCACATCAACTGCTGACATTATGTGCTCAGATATATGAATACAGTAAACCTGGCCAAATTAGTATTTCAAAACAGGACTGCTACAGAAATGGTCACGTGTTAGCACTGCTCTTAAGTACGGAATAATAAAAATGTTTCAACCCAAACTTTTATGTAAAGTAATACTCCTTCAAGGCCAATAATTTGGATCCAGAATTGTATTCTATTAGTAGGAAAGACTTAGAGCAAAATTTCATTCTGCTGCCAGACATTGTGGAAATCCATTTTCTTCAAAGCCCTTTCAGCCTTCAGTCTCTAATACCTTATCCCTCATTATTTCAGAAGGTTCCTACTGTCAATGGAATACAGAAGATTCAAGAGGACTAAGGAATCGGTGGAAAAAAAGTATTTCAAACTGATGAAATGTTACACTGGATTGTTTTCTTCTGGTGAAAGGTTCAGATTACACTCACATTAATTAAGTATGGATTTATATAAAGGTTGGTTGGGAGGTTTCTGTGTGTGTGCTATGCTAACTTCAAGGGTAAATCAACTGGATATTGCCAAAAAAATGAATACTGATGATCATTTAAAAATTAAATGGCAAAGACTGGTTGAAACCCAGAGGGCAGGAGATATGTTTTAATATCATTATTATTTCAGAAACAATTTTATTTACAAAATGCATAGCTCATATTTTCTTTGTTCAAAACAATCCTGAACTGAGGATATAACAAATTTAGAAAATAAAACACAGATCAAATTACAATATCTCTATGTTAAAAACATGGAAATTACAAATGTAAAGATAAAAAATGAGGATTAAAACATTGTTTTCTATGTCCCAATATTCCTAAATTTCACTGCCAGTGTATTGTGAGGGCATTTTTTCTATATTAATAAATATGAATTTTGATAAACTGATCTGATTCTCATCTCCCAGAGAAATGCGTGCATCAATTTATTTTATTTTACATTTCTCTGATGCAAATCTTAGACATACACACACATACCTGCATGTATTACAATGAGAAAAAATTACTTTAAAATGTTTAAATATTTTTTGCCTCAATTAATTTAGAACAATCATAATTAATGTGGAAATATGACAAAACAGTCTTATGACTGAATGCACACAGAAATAACCCTCTAGAAAGCGACTGATTCAGTCATCTCCTACTTTTTTTTGTTTGCGGATATACGCTCCAGAAAAATAATATTTGAGAATAAATACAATATGCTGACTAAGTATATTCTGGCAAGGACTATGTTCACAAAATCTTATGGAAATTACATATATTACACAAAGTTAAAATTACACGTTTTCCAGATTCATGATACGTTTCTAGTGTTCTTGTCGCTATATAAGGTAGCTATCGTAGACTGTGCTGCAATAGGCTCAATTATAGCAAACAGGGAATATGGATATAAAAATCAAACTAGAAATAAATATAACTAAAAATCCCAAAGAGGTTAGCTAGTTCTGACACTGGTGGCTAAACAAAGCATTTTTCTGTGAGGATGCTTTTAGTAAACTATGCAAAATCATCAAGCAAAAGAGGTTTCTTATGAGACTTCAGGTTACAGTGGGATATAAATATCTTAGTCTTTCATGACATAATTTAGCAAATTTGAGCATGCCTGGTCATTTATATTACAACAAAAACCTGTAATTTTATCTCCTTTTCTTTTTCAAACAAGAAAGAATAGGACACACGTGCTTCATCTGTGAACATAAACTTTATATACATATCAGTATATTCATATAGCACTTTTAATGAAATTCAGAAACATAAAGAAAGATAACATTGTTTATACTTATATAAAGTTTTAAGATTTTGGCTTCTATGTATATGATGAAACGAGAAAACTAAAGTATTTTTTCAGCCTAAAAGCTAACTGATTATGTAAAGATGATCAATAGTACATATTTGTCTAGTGAAATAAAATATTTAAGGCAGATGACAATCGAAAAATGCACTGGGGTCTTATGCAAACACCTTGCTCTGATAAAACTCTTGCTTTAATTTAATGGCAGCAGCTAACTAGCATGATTAACAGATCAACTGAAATTATACTACAGTACATCTACTGTATAAGGTGCTGGGTGTCAACAGCTCCCTGGTGAATTCAATATCAGATATGCTCAAGATATCTCTAACAAAATTCAGATCAACCTTTTTTTCTAAGTAAGAAGTAACAGAAACAGTGTGTACAGTAATAGTTATCACAGCCTAGGATTCCTGGCTATAAACTTCTATTCATGTGAGCATGGGAAGTTATTGGATTACATTGGAATGCAACAAAGTTCACGCTCCATCTTCCAAACTGTAGTAACTTTTGCTTCCTTAAAACATGAAGATAAAGGATTCAATCTAAAATTATATGAGGGAGAGTCTGTTCAGGAAACTTATCTCTGTAGTTTTTATTGCAATCCTTACATCCTTTCTGGGAAAGGCATTGGCAGCTGTGGAGGAGAGGAGATGTAGGGAAGCCCTATTGCACAAGCATGTAACTCTGGATACAATCCATTTTATATATATGAATGTTAATGACTGCTGTATGAATAAGCCTAAAATAATTATGTGAATCTTTTGAAAAGCTCTACTGTATCAACTTTCTCTTCCCCTTTCCATGAGATTCCTATATTTTCTGGAAAAAAAAATCTGAAGTCAGGAGTGCTGTTCTACACAGTCATATAGACTGCAACGGAAGGAAAGAATTGTCCAAATTCAAATAGAAAGATTTTGCCTTAGTGATGTACAGGGGAGGGAAGCAGAGTAAAAAAAAATAGGGTGTGTTAATCTTATATTACAAAATTTCTTCAGGACAGCCACCAGGAAAAAAAAAAGTTAAGTACAGGAACTCAGTTTGACTATTACAGTATCTCTGTATTAGATTACTGGTTAATTTGATGAAATATTTCATTTTTAGGAATCAAGAATGTGCATGGAAAAATACTGTCTGCAATATGTTAAGAAAAGATGTGCCTCATATAATTATGAATTAGTATTTATGAAGTACTACAGATTCTAATAGTGCTAAGTATTACTTTCTGTCTTCAGCCTCTCCCAAATTATTTACTATCACAGAGATGAAACTACAGATATGTTGCAACTGTTCATGCACAAGAATCAGAAAAAGTAATACGTTCTTGTATTTGTTATAAAAATGGCAAAGATGTGTCCATAAAGCTTAGAATTCTTTATACTGAAGTAGGCAACTTGGTCCTCTTCTGATATTTTAGACTACAATTCCCATAGTCCATATCTGGCCATGCTAGTAGTGCAAAACATCTGAAAAGCATCACACTGCATTTTAAGCAAATAAAAATGGAAGTAATAATGCTCCAACTAAACTTATGCCTAATTAACTAGAGAAGACAGCCACAATAAGGAACTTAAATTTGTGAAGCATATGTATGATTACAACAAATACAATCTGATTTAATTTTAAAGTAAAATTATGAAATAAATGGGAAAGAGAAATTGAGCAGATGAAATCATGCATTGGGTTTAACAAGCTTCTGAAGTTGTGCTCAGGAGACTATCTTTGGAAAGCTTAACTCAAATTGGCTAGGTAGTTCAAATATCACATGAAGTGACAACACACACAGAGGGAAAAAAAAACCCTACTGCAATAGGATGGGAACGACATGAACAGTGTCCTTGGAAACATATATATTACTAACAAGTCTTATTTAAGAGCCTTAAAAAATAGAGAATATTATAAATGAAGTTGAAAGCCATGCAATCAAAATAGATAGATTCTTCCCAAAGGACTACTTATTAAGGGTGTATGACAGTGTTGTCCAAACTTGGCCACTTTAAGATGAGTGGACTTCAACTCCCAGAATTCCCCAGCCAGCCATGCTGGATGGGGAATTCTGGGAGTTGAAGTCCACTCATCTTAAAGTGGCCAAGTTTGGACAACACTGGTGTATGAGAATGCCTATGTGCATGCATGCATGCACAACAAAACAGGAACATGATTACCTCTCATAAAGTGAATAATAATGATCTTAGATAACATTTAGTAGAAGACGGAATACAAACATCCACCAAAACGGTAACAAAATTTGGTCAAAGTTAGTGGACAGTGCTGCTTTATGAACATGCCTGGAGTAAGGTCTGCAGGACAGACCCTTCTGAAGATTCCCTACTTCTGAGGTCACTGAGAAAGTCAGCAACATTCATTTGTGACATTCCCAAACCATTGAACACTTTGAGACCGGGAATGTGATAAGTCTCCACTCCCTGCTTTCAGAAAAGAGTACGAAAAATATGCATTTGGATGCCCTACATGGTCATGTGCTTTTGATCTACATTACAATTATTATTTTATTTTCAGGTCATACTCCTTCCTTGTTGTTTTAAAAAGACAGCATAAAATATTTTAAATAAATTAAATATCAAAACCAAGATATTTGAGGGAACACCAAGGAAATGAATTATTGCAAACAGTAATAGAATGGCACTGAAGACATGCTCAGTCCCAGGGAATTCTGTGTTGAAGATTTATCCCCCCTCTTCTTACTTTTAATTGAGATTTGATCATACTATGGCAGTATTTATTTTTGGAAAAATCGTTATACATCACTTTGAAGGCTCTGCAGGCCAATTAGAAATATTTTTATTAAATATTAAACAAAGTAAGTATTTTCAAGTCATTTTGGGGAACACTGACATGTGATATTGCTGCTGGAGTTGTATGGACTTTGTCTTCTTGAAGAGACAGCATCAGAACTGCATTTGGAGCCCATATCCTGGCCAAAAGCTGGCTCCAATTAAAAGCTAGGAATTGTAGGCTGTATATCATGGAAAATTCCTGTCAGTAACATTGATTATACAGAGCAACAGTCTCCAAGAGGAAATTACATAGCCACATTGCTTGAGTTATTTAAAATTAGAATGGACAAGCACTTAAGATGATAGTACTGAGAACCATTCAGCACTTAGAAGACAGCATAATAGGAGTTTTCAATCTCTAATTCTCCAATATAAGCTCCAAAAACAGTAAGTAGAGAGACAAACCTCTGCAAAATTAAATCACTGAGAATCAACTGGAGAATACAAATTAAATCATGGGAGTGTATTTCCCTCTTTGTAAGCATTAGCATTAATCTCATGCAAAAGTAAAATATTAGTTAATTTGATTGCCTTTGCTTCCAGACATAGTTTGAATGAATCAATGGAGAAGAAAAATTGTTCTGATAAATGAAGAAAAGAATAGAAAGAAGAGTCTGTAGGAAGGCAAAAAAAAGAAAAAAAAAACCCAACCCACCAAAGACAAAACCAAACCGGAGGAGGGAGGGAGAAGGGAGAGGATGGGGGAAGGAACAGGAAAAAAGAAATGAATCCAAAAGCAATACACAGTAAAGCTGTAAAAGTGCTATAGCTAGTTCAAAACAGCCATGATACCATGTATTGGATTATATTTTTCAAAAAGAAAGTTGGACCATCTTTTATTAAAAACAAAACAAAACCCTATACTGTATAGTTTCCCCATTTGCCTTTATCATACATCAAGTATAATAAAGGTATTGTACATTTATAGTTTATCAGAAATTTAAACACCAGCTTGCAGGGGAGCCATACAGCTAGTTCTCGCTTAATTACCCTTACTGGGACCAGAATTTCCATTGCTAAGTGAAGCAGTCGTTAGGCGAAACTTCACATGACTTAGTGACAGCAGTTTCAGTAGTCCTGGTTGCAGTCATTAGGCCAGGACCGTGCCATCATTAGGTGAAGACCTCACACTTCTCTTGCCCTGCCACACTCGCCTCTGCTTCAACTCCCTCCACCTGCCTATCTCCCCCGATCTCTGCCCTTTTGGCTGCCCTGCACTCCACTGCCCTTGCCACCCCCAGCTGATCTTCGCCATCTCCTTGCTAACGAGGTGCACCCGGCTGAGCCAGCTGCTGGCCCTTTGTGAAGCTGCGCGAAGGCATCATGGAGGCCTCACAAGGCCTTGCAAAGGACCAGCAGCTGCCTTGGCCGGGTGCGCCTTGTCAGCAGCAGGAACAAGAAGAGGACAAAGGCCAGCTGGAGGTGGTGGAAGTGACGGAGTGCAGGGTGGCCGAAAGGGCAGAGATGGGAGAGAGATAGGCAAGTGGGGGAGTTGAAGGGCATGCTGTGGTTGTAAATGTGAATGGGCTGCCAAGTGCCAAAATTTTGATCATGTGACTATGGGGGCACTGCAATGGCTGTTCCTTCAAGGACTGGTTGTAACTACCATTTGTCCACTGCATTCATAACTGTGAATGGTCACTGAATGAATGGCTGTTAAGCAAGGACTACCTTATGATATTGCCTTAAACAATACAAAAGAGGTCAATAATACTACACAAACCATGGCTCATTGCGTTCAGGTTTCAGAGATATTTCCTTACCTAAACAGAGAAACAGAATGACCACGGGTGGGCAAAATAACCATGGAAGCAGAAGCAACTTCTGACTTCCTGCCGGCTTCCCCATTGACTTTCCTTGCAGGAAGCTGGCAGGGAGTGTCAGAAACCTTCCTTCCTTCCTTCCTTCCTTCCTTCCTTCCTTCCTTCCTTCCTTCCTTCCTTCCTTCCTTCCTTCCTTCCTTCCTTCCTTCCTTCCTAACCCGCACCGCACTCTTTCACACACTCCCCAACCCGTAACTTCCCAGACCTGCGCTGTACCCTTGCGCACCCTCCCTGTCCCTCGTCGCCTCTTGGGCATCCCATGCATCCTTCCCAGCCCTCACTGCACTCCCTCACTCCTTCCTCAACTCGCACCCTCCCCAACCTGCACTGCACTCTCCCTGACCCTCGCTGCACCTCTTGGGCACCCCCTCACACCCTCCCTGACCCACGCCACTCCTCTCGCACACCCCTGCGCACCCTCCCCAACTCTTGCCACACCTTTCGCACACACCCTCACTCCATTCCCAACCCAGCAGTAGCCACTTATCTGCCTGCTGGCCTTGGACTTGCAATTTCCTGCTGGCTTCCCCACTGACTTTGCTTGTGGGAAGCTGTCAGGGAATGTCAGTAATCACAATCAAGTTTAGACTTCCTGTGGTTTCCTCATTGACTTGTGGGAAGCTATCAGGGAGCATTGGAATGACAATCACATGACCGTGGCAGCACAGGGGTGCTGAAGTGGTGGCAGCACAGCAGCACTGAAGCAGCCACCACTTTGCCAAATTTCAATCCTATGGGAGTAATGGGTCCCGGATTTTGGACATATTCCACAAATTAGCCTATTTGAGGTACCTTGGTGTAAAAACTGTTGCCCTATGATGCACTGCTTTGCCCAGTTGAAGGTTACAAACAGATAGAAGAGTTTTAGTAGTATATAGATAACAAACAAGATATTTAAAGAGCAGTACACTCTGAACTCAACCACTCAAGACTCCCCAAGACCTCCAAAAAGAAAAAAACTGAGAAAACAACTTCAAACCAACTCAGAAGTTAATAAACAGCAACTGTTATGCAGCTGCAGGAATGAATTATATCTGGCTTTGCCTAATTGAAGGATGCTGATATAAGACTGCAATTTAAATATATAAGAACTGAAAGATCAACATGGAGAGGTCACGATATAATGAAGCAGTTACTATCTGAACTGAGGTGACTGAGAGCTTTCATACAGCAGTTGAGTCATGATATTAATTGATAATAATTGGCTTGTTCCAACAGAGAACCCCCCTGGATTAGCAACAGTCCTCATTCCCAATGTATCTGGACCAGCATCCACGCATATTCTTCCCAAGAGGCACCAGGTGGATTACACTCTTCATAATGATTCTAGATACATGATCTATTTCAGGTCATTTTTAATGGTACATATTTACCTGAAAGGAAAGTATTTTCCTCCAGATAATTTGCTTTTAAAATAGAAGAATGATGTTAGATTCTCTTCACATGCAGTAAAGGAGGCAGATGTTTTTTCTCTCTATCCAGACTTCAGAGCGGTGGGACTACCTTAAAGCAGCATTCTCTTCCTTCGGGGTAAATACAGGAATTCTGAACAGGTACCCACTGCTCGCTATTTCCCAGTTAAGCATATGATGATAACTGTGCTAATCAGCACTTTGTTTCAGAGATCTAATATGTATGACTTTTAACTCCATGAGGGATGCAAACCCCATATGTGTTTCTTTGACTCCCTCTACTCAAAGCAAAGCATATGCGAAAGAAGTTGATGCATGTGCTAGAGGATATACAAAAATCTGGACCAAGATGAATGATATTTTAAATAGACATCTTTCTATTTACAATTTCTATTTTCATTTCATTTCCAAATAGAAGTACTGTTAAGTTAGAAGTCAACTGATCTCAGCAAGATTTAAAAGGAGTCAGTGACATTCCCATAGAGGCAAAAAAATGTCAACAAACGCTGGTAATTTTAGACCTGAGGGAATAACAATCTTCAATTTTATAATGAGAGGGCTGAAGGACAAAAGCCAAGAAAAATGAAATAAGACCCTGGGCCTTTAAACATAACTATGTTATGAGTGTGTGTATATTTGTTTAACACAGAGACACAAGACCTCATTCTTTCCCAATGCTTTTTTTCTGAACTGTTGATTTCTGTTAAAGAATGCCAGTTTTTGACAAAGTGGTATAGAAACATCATTATTTGTCCCTTCAGATTAGCAGATATGAAAAACATTATTGCAAAACTTGGTAATTTCTGCTTCTTTTTTAAAAGATCTCAGTTAATTGCCAAGTAAGACTATGAAAATAAAAAGAGAGGGGACCCATTCTCCCTATCAAGTATAACTGAAGCCTTACTGTGTGAGTTGCCAATTGGTTTTTCTAATCCAGCAATTCAATATCTACTGTTAATTTGCTCTCTATTTCGAGAACATGAAGACTGTCAGCAAAATCCATGATGCATTACACAATTTATAATTGGAAAAAAAATCTGATGTTTTTCTGACAGTGTAAAGACAAAGTCAGATAGCAGCGAAAAGCAGTAACAACTTTATGGCTATTTGTATTAAAACATAATTGTAAGCGAAATAGGAAAAAATTGCAGTCTTTTAGTTTAGCTCCTACTATGAGAAATAATGGGAAAAATTATGACAAATAATTAAGCAAAACTGGACATTTAAGACTAAGATATTTAGTAAGGAAAAGAGGAAAAAGAAAGAACTTGCATCTTGAAAGCCATAGCTGAAATAATCTGTGCTGCAAACTATTTCAACATCCCATATAAATTATATCAGTTGCATAGGTGTTTGCAGGGTGGGAATCAGATGGCTCTTGCCTAAAGATGCAAAGCATCCAGTGTTGAGACACAAATACAAAAGGCTGGGGTTTGTGTTGGGACATCCTTTGCCACTATTTTCCTCATTGTGATTTGTACCACATCCCTATGATCAGTTGCTCTTTTTTAAAGCAAGTTCGTCATAAAAAGACTGCAGATTTCAGAGGTAAACTACTGATTGTTTTTTGATGAGCTTTTAATTACCAATGCCTACAGTAGGTGGCAGAGCTTAGCTGCTCTTTGCTGGTCTCAAAAGCCAAGAACAGCTGGCCCTGGTGGCTATGTGGACAGGAAGTTTATACTGTTGCCAAGAAAAAACAACATGGAAGTCTTCATAAATCCAACAAGAGTTCAACTCAAAGGAAATTTTATCCTAGACCTAGTAGATTAAATTTCTGGATGTGAGAGTTCTCAAGACCCGAGTAAGGTAAACAACAAAAGCAGTTTGATGGTTGCTAAACAATTCCTGTTGAGAAATAAACTAGAGCACAAATTAGGTGCTAAAAGAGCCAAAGAGGTCTTATAAGCCAAAGAGAGAAGATCATACTATAAAATTAGTAAGTGTTATTGACATTACTGAGTGGCAGCCAAAATGTAGTATCAAAACAATGCAGGTCAGATTGGAGACAATTGAAGTGGCTATTTAAATTTACATAGCAATCTTATAATATTCCCCTAAAATTTCAATCCTTATTTTTAAGTATACATGTACAGAATTGCACTCAAGTCATGATTTAATAAAATGCATTTACTGAAGAAAACATTTCACTGAAAGGGGTGTGGCTGAAACATTTTTGGCCCATTTTTAAATACTAGGAAAGGGTTAATGGAGGAAATGGGAGCAAGAAGAGGCAAACTTATTAAATTGCTATCTTATGTCAGCCCTTTGGTTAGGCCAGGTTAAGAAATAGACACCCAGGGATTCCAAGAATGCTACTTTATTGTTGTAGGGTATATTGTCAAAATCTTGAAAGCCTGTCCAAGTTTCTCTCTGTTCCATGTTATATTAAATAAAATCAAGGCAGAGTTATTTTTAATTTCTTTCTCACATTTCTTTCTATCTCTGGACTTTGTAATCCCTTGTCCAAGTGTCTCTTTCACGTTTCACTCATACTGTCCCCAAGAGCCAGCTCTAAATTCCTTTTATACCTTCACATTTCCAGAAAACAAAAAGCATTCCAAAATTGTGTTGCTAAATGTGCCCATACTGGCACAAAATTTCAACAGCAGGATTTCAAGATGCTGGGAGGCAAAACAGGGAGTTACAGACTTTATATGATCTCTGACCATATGATATGGTGCATCCCTGATTTACACTATGCATAATGTGCGTCATGTTACAAAGAGAATATGCTAAGTAATGAATATGTGCATGTGTGCGTGCACACACATGCATACAAACACATCTAGATAAAATCATGCATGCATATTTTTATTTGTGCATATATATTATGGACAGTATGTGAAAAGCAGACCATGTGGCTGCCATGAAGTGGAGTCTTTCATTTTATAGTGAAGAACGGAATTCAACACACAAAATATTCTGTTCAGCTAGTAATAAGAGCCACAATAGGAAGCTGAGCAAAATTTAAAAAAAACAAAAAACTACAAAATCTCATTACAACATACAATTTGAAACTTTTTTTTTTTTTTTTTTTTGGGCCATGTTCTGCCAGAAAGACTTCCCTGGTGGCTTACAGATCAATAAGGAATAAGGTAATACAAATGACCAACATAAAACCAGCTATAATCTAAGCTGATAAGACATTCAACTTTAGATCAATCTTTCAGTAGAGTATGTATAGAAAAAAGCACACTTGTGTTAAGTGTCTCTTTTATTCTATAAAACATAATGAAATCACATTACAAGTTAATTGCACAGAGATTCTCTATTTTCTTAGGAACTGTTCCTCAATTTTAACAAACTTTGCAGTTTGTGGCATTAAATAGTATTACCACATCAAACAAATTTCAAATTTTCTATACTTTAGATACATTAGATATGCACCATTGTGTGCCCCAATTGCAAACAGGCATGAATGCTCTTCTGTGTCCTAAGTTATTGTCTAGGTACAAATTCTATTACAGTGCACTTATCATCCTGGTCTTCAAAAAGTCATCAGATGTACAAAGAATAATCACCAGTCATGAATATAGATTGATATTTCTTTATTATAGCTATAGTGAGTTGGTAATGTTTGTGTGCACCTTTGAGTCACTGTTGACTCCTGGGAATTGCCTGGACATGTCCATTCAGTTTCCTTGCCAACATTTTTCAGAACAAGTTTGCCATTGCCTTCTTCCTAGGGCTGGGAGAGAGTGACTGGCCCAAGGTCACCCAGCTGGCTTTGTGCCTATCTGTCAGGCCTAGCCCAAAGAACTCCAAGAGACCATGTAAATTCAGTCCAGCAATGTTTATTAGCTACAACCTCTAGCAAGAATCTTCCCAGACTGAAACCCCAGCTCCCAAGTAATGCCAGCCACAACATTGTGAATTCCTCAGGGAGGTGCCAGTGTCATCCTCTTATCTCTCCCTCGTGCCTCAGGTGATGAAAGAAAATGTTTTTCTCCCTGAGTCTGGCCTTCATAATTCCATTCCATCACACTATCATAGGCACAAACTACTCTCCTAGTTTCTAACCTGGTGCCTTAACCAGTACACCAACTGGCTCTCAAGTTGATAATTTACATTGTCTAAATATATGTGCTATGGTCAGTTTTTCAATTCAGTGACAATTACTCTTCTGAATCTGAAGCTCTTGAACTATGGCTATAATTGTTAGGTTGAGCCCTTTCCTTAGTGTAAAACCACTAGCTAAACTGGATTTTCCAAATGACCAAATTCAGAGTTTTTAGTAGGACTATCCACATTTTAAAACTTCTTCAAATTTTGTAAGAGCACAGGCCTTCTGATGTTTATTAAAGCAGCTGGTCTCTTCTCCCACTTCCATGTGAGCTGCCATCTTTTTTCCATGGTCACATGGAAGCGTGAAAAAGATCTAACCATTTTATTTATTTCTTCCACTGATTTAAGAGAGTTACATGCTTCCTATTAAGCACATTAGTTATAACCTAAGGACTGCTGGTGGCGGTTTAATTACCAAGCAAACATCCAGCCAATTAATCCTCAAGAATTCCTGTAAACTAGCCAATCCAGAAACTTAGTGGAAAAGAAAAACTGACCCCATCCTGCAGAAAGTTCAGTCTTAACTCAGTTGTGTCCAGAAATTTCCTTGAGGTTTTCTATCCACTTCCTGGACCAATCTACTAATTATTATGTTCCACCCCAGAGGTCTCAAATTCAAATCCATCATGAGAATTCATTCCTTAGCTTGAGGGCTTGCAATACTGAAGCCTTTTCATGCGCTGATAAAGAAATCTCTAGTGAGTCAAAAAGTTTTTAAAAATGAAGAGGATCATTATATGACAGTAAACATAAATGAATTATTTAAAAAAAAAAACTGCAAAGCAGACCTACTTGTGAAATGAAACCATTTCACTTTGGCCACTTAGCTGACAGTGTTTTTTGTTGACTAAAATGACATGAAGATATTTCATTATCTTTAAAAGTCTTTGAAAAGTATTCTTGAGGTGAATTAAAATCATCATTCCAATTAGGATGGATATTAAGTATTTAAATATTTTTTTAAATCTCAAATGTATTTGTACCATATAGTATATTGTAATGGTTATTTTTTTTAAAAAAATACCATGCATAGAATCACAGAAATATGTTTCTGTCTCAGTTTTTCTTTATTTTTTTGGTAGGACAAAAAGAGGCTCTTTCAAAATCATAATGAGACACCAACATCATTCTTGAAGAAACTAATGCCATCCATCAGGAAATTCAGGGAGGGAACCTACAATCAAAATTCCATATTTCCCTAAGAAAAAGAGCCGGGGGGAGGGGGGAGAACAGAGAAATCACACAGAGAGAAACTAAGAACTATACAATCCCACAATATGGCAGATTCCATTCCCTTTGGATTCCTGTTCCATCTACTTAGCTTTGGGGCTTCCCATTGGTGACATGACTCCGTTCAACAGATTAATCTTCAAAGAGGGAGAACCAGTTTGGTCTAGTGATTCAGGCACCAAGCTAGAAAGCAGGAGACCGTGAGTTCTAGTCCTGCCTTAGGCATGAAAAACTGGCTGGGTGACTTTGGGCCAGTCACTCTCTCTCAGCTCAACTCACCTCACCTCACAGGATAGTTGTTGTGGGGAAAATAGGAGGAGGAAGGAGTATTAAGTATGTTTGCCGCCTTGAGTTATTTATAACAATAACAATAAAGCTGGGATAAAAAACAGTCTAAAAAAAAACAACTGAGGACTACTAGATGAGGAATGCATTTCTTAATTACTATACTATACTGTATAAAAACCTGAGAAGGGAGAAATATAGGCACAAAGAAAAGGAATGTTCATGTTAGAGGGAAAATAATAAAAGTTCTTGAGTCACATTTTTAAAAAAAATTACAAATTTAATTAGTTAGCACTTACTTCTGGCCCACAACATATGGAGAGCCTCATTTAATGCCTTCACCACCAACAGCTCTTCTAGCTGTAGCTAAATGTACATGAGTTACTGTACAATAGATTATGATGATGAATTGCAAGTAAGTAGAAGCTACACATTTGTTCCAATTTCCCTTCCCAATGCTTTACGTGAGCCTACCCGATGATTGGTAAATACCACCTAAAGGAAAGATGACAAAAGCACTTAGTCCTAAGACACGACCAGGCCACAGAAAAATCTATTACTAATATCTGGAAAAGCAGTGGACAAGTTTATGACAAAGTGAATGCTGCCAATCTGGAGCTCCCCTGGATTTGCTGAAATGACAACAAATATATAATCTACATAACTATATTTCACTTTGGATACATACACACATACATATGGCTGTGAGAGCTGGACCATAAAAAAGGCCGAGCGCCGAAGAATTGATGCCTTTGAACTGTGGTGCTGGAGAAGACTCTTAAGAGTTCCCTGGACTGCTAGGAGGTCAAACCAGTCAATCTTAAAGGAAATCAACCCTGATTGCTCATTGGAAGGATCGATAATGAAGCTCAAGCTCAGATATTTTGGCCACCTAATGCGAAGAGAGATCTCTTTGGAGAAGACCCTGATGCTGGGAAAGATTGAAGGCAAAAGGAGAAGAGGACGGCAGAGGATGAGATGGTTAGATAGCATCACTGAAGCAATGAGCATGAAACTGAGCAAACTCAGGGAGGCAGTGAAGGACAGGAAGGCCTGGCGCAATATGGTTCATGGGGTCACGAAGAGTCGGACACGACTTAACGACTAAACAACAACAACACATACACACTGCAGGCTGAGGTTATCACCAGCATAATTTTCACCACTTTGGGGATTATTTTTTTATATGACGTAATTCCGCACCATACAATTCACTCATTTACATGAAAAGTTTAAATTGCTTCTGCTGACTAGGAGGAAAAATAAACAATAGAGGGAAGGGACATTTCTTAAAGTATTGACTTGATTTATTAACAGTTAAGATTGGATTTAATCTTTAACAGTAAAAGAAATGCATAAGACAGAAGTGAATCTTCCCTCTGTTGAACCCATCCCATTCTGGGAACATGTATGAAAGGAGAAATGGAGATAGAGCAACTTCTCAAACTTTGGGAATATTAACTCCCATCTTCCTTTAAAATTGGCCATGCAGTTGATGGGAGCTGAAGTTCAAAGTCCAAAACAACTGGACGACACCAGATTGCTCATCCCTGAGGTAAGGTAAATTCTTCTCTTGCCATTTTTTTTTGGGGGGGGAGGTTAAAGTAAGATTCGTACCTTTTTAGCTAGTATGGATGTGAATGGGAAAAACATATTTTAATGGACCCATTACATTTAGGTTATTTGCAAGACATGCAGACATAATCTAAACTCCAAATCTTGCAGATATGTTTTGGAACAAGAACATTAAACAAGTATTATGTAAAGATAACATCTCTCTCTCTCTCTCTCTCTCTGTGTGTCTTTGTCTATATTCCTGGTCTCTGATTATGCGTGTGTGTATATATGTGTGCATGTATGTGTCTATACACACATACATATATGCATATGTACAGCATATTTCTAATGTTTTCAAATAGACCTGAAGTATGAAAAAGTAGACATTTCTTTCTTCAATTACACAACAATAAAATACAAGCACAAAGAAGGAAAATGTAATTGCAGCTTTCAAATACCTTGGGAAAATTAGCAGACTGTCATATTTCCTTGTAGTAAACATTTAACCCAAGCGTTTGCTATTAAGAGCACAAGGAGTTAAATGAAGAGGAACCCTGCCATGATCAGCAGAGACATAGGTAGGGACATCAGAGATCTTAACTATGTGGAGTATCTAATTAGCAGATTACTAACAAAAGAGCTGTGGGAACAAGCAGGCTTATAATAACCATCATTAACAGTGTCTTTCAAAGAATACTTTTTCTTGAAATGAACAGATCATAGTAATCAGATGAGCGCAGTTTAGCTTTTGTATGAAATCCGACACAGAGAAGCAAAGGGAATAAGCATCAATCTTAACTGGGCATGTTTGGGGCAGTTTTACCCATTTACTCAATCTCTACACTCTGGCCTAAGAAAGTTACAGGTTTTTTTTTTTTTTTTTATTGTAGCATGCACTGTAAATTTATTTCTTTTAAAATAGGTATCCCAGCTTAGCATGCTGTGATTAAGCTACTTCACATCATTTAAAAACACACACAAAATCTGTTACAATTTTTGGAGTATCAGCCCCTTAGATAAATAAAACCAGGACTTTTGGATTTGAAGTCTATTATCCAAAATAACTGATTTTCCAGAATTTCCTCATAGCATTAGGTTTCTAACGAACATAGAAGATTTTGAGTTATGGAGTATCTATTACATGTCTCTCTTTTCAGGAGAAATCACATAGTATATTAAGATAAAAACTTCACAGACAGCTGAACTAATTACATATGAATTCACACGAAGCTGAATTTTAGACTTACCAAGGAGCACCATATATTCGGAATCCTTTGACTGTCACCTCAGAATCTTGCAAGTAAATACTGTTTGTCAGAAGTGACTGAACATTGTCAAAGTCCTCTGGTTTCAATTTGGATACAGAGGGAAAGCGGTAGTAATCCTGTTTAACAAGGTCTGCCATGAATTCCTTATCAAACGTTAGTTCATGATTCCCAGCAATCACTATTTTGTACTCATATGGCAAGTTTCCTGAAACAATACAGAAACAAAGCATTTAATTATTTAAGAAACTGTTGTCCCAGAGCAAACATAGCTTTCACATTTAAACTCACATCGGACAGATTTTGTTCAGGAAAATCATGTGAAAAGTAAGGCATATTAAGTTTATGGAATAGTTCATGTGGCTGAACATTTTTTATCCAGAAGTATGCAACTTCGACTACAGAGTCACAAGCACCCTCCAAGAGTCCTTCCGAAACTCACTGCTAATTTGTTAGTATTACTCTGGCAGAACAAGAAAATTCATAAATATATAGGGTATAATTGTGTTAACTATATATAATTGATTAAATTAAGCTTTAAATTTAAACTAAAACAAATCAAATGTAGTTTTTGTCATGGCTGTGCTCAATGTTCTTTGCTCTGGCTCCACCATCTTTGGAACAATGGCCTCCAGCATTCCATTTGAAGGCCATATATGGCACTCAGTTCTTGCTGTAATAATTAATGGTTCAGACTCACCTTTCCAATCTGGTGCCCTCCAGATGTATTGGGCTTTTCAATTCCCCAAATGACCAAAGGGTGAAGTCTACCACATTTTGGGGACATCAGATTGAGAAAGGTTCAACTGAAGTTTAATAGGAAACTGAGCACTTTCCATTACTTTGCAAATTTATCCACAAAATATTGTGAATATGGCAGTAGATTGGCTCAAATTATCCCACTCTGACACATTATGTACAAGCTCAGCTTTCTTGAGAAGTCTGTAATGCCAGGAAAGGTGGAAGAAAAGAAGAAGAGGACAATCAGCAGCAAGGTGGATGGACTTGATTATAGCAGCAACAAGTATACTTTTGGAAGGCCTGAAGATCCAGGTTGGGGACAGATCCTCCCAAAGGCAGCCCATCTTTGTAGTTGCTAAGAGAAGAGACCAACCTGATGGCATACAATCCATTGTGGCAATAGAGAACAATACATTATGCCAGATTAATTAGTATGGTAAAAGTGTGATCTGTTGTGTTAACTCTTGCCTTACACTTTCTGATTTTTTTTTCTCTTTCTTAATTATGCACTCTCTACAATCTTCTTAATATTTGCTATCACAATTTTTTTATTATCAACATTTTCAGAGGAAAAGGGAAAGTTTTCAGAAGTTTTGGGAAACCCCTTCTCTCATGTTTGCCTTGCTTGCAATATCTGTCAACAATTCACTGCTACTGCCTTCTCCAGACTACAATTTCAACATTAAAAAAGGAAATAAAATGGACCACTTTCTAATACATTGGATCATCTCATACAACCCCTTAAATTTGGTTAGTCATCCAAATGGACCAAGAGGAGGAACCACTGACCCATTCTTGAACATATTTAAAATAGCCCATAATCCTGTTCAACATTAGTGAGCCAAAAAGATACAGGTGAACTGCACAGGTATGCATTTTTGTCAGCCCTTAGGATTCTTCACCTTTTTTAATAATAACTTTGGGAGGGTTTTTTTTAAATCAATATCAGCTTAGAGTAGAATAAACTTCACTCTGTAATTGTATGTATGTATGTATGTCAAGGTAGCCACTTAAGTTCAGGCTATTGCTATAAATGTATGAAACTAATGAATTGTTCTCATTTGGTTATTTTGAAAAGCTAGCCTATCCTTATGATGACTACACTCTCATATGGCCATTTATAAGATCATAAAGAACACTGCATTCATTTTCTTAAATTGTATTAGTCATAAACTTAAAGCTATACATCTCAGGGTTCTGAAGCTTGGCATCCACACCAACTTGGATCACTCTCACAAGTACAATAGTTTTAGGGAAGGTGACTTCAGGCTGGCCCAAAATTTTGGGATTTGAAAATCTTAAAAAGAGTTGATACCTTTTACTGCTGGTACACTATTCCAGTCAAGACTGGTAAACTGAGTACCTCCTTCTCTACAAAATGCTGGAAATGCATTGAACAGATTCTATCCTTCTTCCATACGTGATGGCAACGCTGTAAAGCTCAACAACATTGGAAAACGATTCATCACAGAATGGAAGTAATCTTGAAAGTCATAATTCCATTTTATCCCGAGTTTAACTTCATTAAACTATATATTTCTTCAATATATACTTAAATGGCATTGTATATCATTACAGCTATAAGGATTTTATATACTTTTTATTGGAAAAGATCTTTGATCCCCTCTATGGAAGAATGATTTACTAAATTGTGGGAATAGCTTTTGATGTTTAGAATAACTTTGGATTTGAAAAGTAAATCTGATGTACAATTCAATCTTATTTGGAAACCATTTCTATACATGGAATTGTGCCACATTCCAAATTTGGGTTATAGAGTTTATATTTTAATCTTACATATAGTTTATATATTATTGACATTATTCTTTCAATATGCTGTTTATTATTTAAAGCTTTTTTCCCTCTTTTTGATTTTAATTGTGTTAACCAAATATTCTTACAGTTCAACAGAGATATGCTTTGACTAGAAATTGGGTATGAAATATCTTAGAATACTCTTGGCTGTTAATTATATTTAGAATATATATAGCCACTTGATGTTTTAGATTTTTTGATTATTCAAGATTTGGTTATCTTACCTGTATTCTGTTGCTTGTATTGGTATATATGTCCGTGTGTGTGTCTGTGTGTGTGTGTGTGTGTGTGTGTGTGCGTGTCTGGGTGTATTATTTTATACATGTATTCCTACCTGTTCCTATTACAATTTTTTCTTTTCTCTTAGAAAATTCTTGTAAAAGCAAATTAAAAAGAAAACCTATGGACTAGCATCTGATTTTAGGAAGGAGACATAATAAATTTATTTTCAATTTGGGTCATTTTAACATGTACCACAATTCAAGAATGATCCCAGCCAGCTGCAATAGTACAAGTCAGAAAAAGGCTAAAAGTAAAATGATCATTAGAGCACATGCACACAATCAAATGGTAACCCAAAGTATTCTAAAGAATGGAGCCTATAACTGGAGATATACAAACCACTTTGTTGTCTTCCATGATGAAGAAAGGAAAAGAGTTACTTTTTAGACTGCATATTGGCAGGGGCTGGGCTGTATTTTTAACTTGACAGTATCTTGAATAAAGTTCTATTAAGAATTTTATATAAAGAGAGAGGACAGGATATTCTGACTAGTTCAATCTGAACTAAATACAAGACTCTGGTTGGATGATATGCTTAGTCATGGATTATTGCTCACCAAAGTAGTTCACTCATAATGTTGTCTAATTTTCTGCAAATAAACTCCAGGTTGCCTCTATTTGTGTAGAAAAGTCAACTTCTACACAAATGTGGATAAATGCATAACAGAAAATATTGGGCTGAAGATTTCCCAGAACCTTGCAAGACTGATTATTTGGAGGTGAGAAAAGAGCAAAAAGGTGAACTAACTTGGTTAAGATCAGATCAGCAAGGAAGCAACAGGAAGATATTCCTTCACAAGCAGATGTTTTGACATGCCTAAGGATTAAGAACTAAACATCTTTCCCATTCATTAGTGGTCTTCCTTTTCTGTAATTTAACTGCTCCCTCCCGTATTATCCCCAACACACTCAGTAGATAGAATTCAGAATGATTGCTAGAAATGGAATGTTTATTCTCTTTAATCCAACTCCTATGGTTTGTTCAGGCTTCTTTCTTTTCAAGATGCTTGAGTTTAGCAGTCTTCCTGATAAATACAACCAAGGAGTCTAAGGCAAAGCAAGAACCACTTTTGAAGCATTTTAATGACTCAGTGAAATTATCAATATATTCTCTAAATTAACCAAATGTAATTCTCATCTTTCACATATAATCTCAAACTGAAAAAGTCAATGCAACAGCATGATGGCCTTAACATCTCTCACACACACACACACACATGGCCTAACATCAGGCATTCCTCAAAATTTATTAACAAAATATTCATCACTGCTACTAGTTTAACTGCTCTCCTTGCAAAAGTGGTAACTGATTTGGACAGAGACTGGAAGGACAGTTGAGAAGCATGGGAAAAATCAATCAAGGTGGGCAAAAAAGCAAACAGCTGAATACTTTGGTTTTATGCAAGGAAAACATGAAGCTACAACACAAGGCAAAGAGAAGGCCAAGACCTATGGAGTCCTGTGATAAATCTAAGGCTCACACATAAAAGCTCTCCTTTGTTCAAACTGTTGTTAGACACAACAAAACACAAATGTTACGTAAGAGCAAGCTCTGCCTCTGACCTTTCACTGGGTAACCGTCAGGCTTCATTAATTTTCACAAGGCCTGACAGCTCTAGCGTTAATACTCACGCTTGCTGATCGAGCCACACAGCAGGTTCAGACTGCTACTTTCTCCTCTGAAACTCATGCATTAGGGTTCCTTCCATGCTGGCAATGGAAAACCAAGTCTAAGAAACATTAAACACAAAAAACTACGTTACAATAATGCCAAGGTTGAGCCATAAACCCATGAAAGCAGGGAAATTAACGGAGCCCTGCCTACTCCTAAAAGGCCTGCATGGGCAAAGGCATATACTGATCTCCATTAGAGTCCTCAGTGCCAGAGTAGGTTATTCTCAAACTATTGGCTTACAATAGCATACATACCTGCCCAATGGCAGATTCATTTGAGATCTACATAACTTGGTATCACCACCTGGATTAGGAGACGTGAAATCCACTGCCCCTGGGGGCTAATTTAAAGCTCCAATAGCAATTAGCAATGGAATTAGTTCTCCAAATTTATGTCTCAACCATAACATTATTCTAATGTAACTGTTTGTGATTAATACCCTTTTTTATTTTGTTAAACAACAACAAGAAGCATATTACAGAAAAATTATTTTATTCCAAAAATTCTGACATGGTTTCTATTTCTTTTTACCATGGGTTTTCTAATCATAAAGATTGATAAGACTCCATCAATATATTTTCAATTGTGTTCAATATTTGTCTTTCATTTATGTACCAATTCTCCATGTTTATCTCCACACAAACTTGAGTATATTTAATGAAGTTTATACACATGTTAACATGCATAGGACTGCAGCTTTCAACCCTCAATGACCCCTTGATAATTGAACAAGCATTTTATATTGTTGCCAGTCATAATGTTTTAGAAAAATGAATAAAACTCTATCCAATTTATCTACTTTTTTGAAAAGTAAAGTTTTCCTTCCCAACAGAAATAATTTAGGATTCTTTTTTTATTACAGAAGGGAATCTTAGATTCATTTCAATGTTAGAAGATTTAGACCTGAAACCAAGGATCCAGATATTCACAAGGTAGGATATACTTATTTTAAAAATATTTAGTATTTTAAGCTAAAGCTTGTACAGATAAATTGCTAGTCCAGCTTTTATGATGTTGGTCAATGAGGTCAAATTTTGGATTCCATTCAAAAGTGCAACAATTAATTGCATTAGCCTCCCAATGCAATCTCCAAGTCTTTTCTGTAGGGGAAAGTAACTTCAACTCACTACAAGAATCCATTTGTACCACTGTTAGACGGGACTAGACAGTAGAGATTTCCCACTTTTGCAAATGTTGCAGAAATCAACTAATTTCTGATCATGGTATTCAAATAAATAGATATAAACTGTGTCATGCAAATAAAGGCACTTAATTAAAGGAAATGGAACAATTTTAAATAGATCAATATTTTGAAAGAAAATATATGAGAATATATTTCAGTGTAGATGAGTATAGAGATAGCCTCGAAGGATTGCAAGAGTGGTTATGTAAACACCAGCTCAGTCCTGAAAATGAGGAATGGGTGAGAAACTCAAGATTACCCCACCTTGATTCTCTCATACCAGAGAATCACTGGGGGCAGAGAAACTCTGTCAGG
Organism: Python bivittatus; assembly: GCF_059951505.1. Taxonomy (NCBI): domain Eukaryota; kingdom Metazoa; phylum Chordata; class Lepidosauria; order Squamata; family Pythonidae; genus Python; species Python bivittatus. The sequence continues at coordinate 49,072,117 of NW_028277075.1, forward strand.
CTTTCAAGATTCTGTTATTATACCCCACAACAAGACAGTGGAGCTCCAGTAGTTCTTGTTCTGTTTCCTGACCTAGACTACCTCAGAAAATGACACATCATTTGGGTCACGGATGCATTTTTGGCAGCTATTCCCTATGCAGTATGGTTGCACAGAAAAAAAATGTTTAGCTATTAGAAGCAAGCACTGTTAGTTTCTTCTGTAATCAGCAGTTTCAAGATTGTAATAAACAACAAAAGCTCTTATGGCATAAGGAGGACCAGCAGATTGATTGTAGCATAATTTTTTAGCAGAGTGTGTTTTCTCAGATGTAGGAAGCATTTTCTTCATATGGGAGGCATAAAAATACACACACACACAAATGGTAGTATACAAAAGAAAACTTTTTTGTTTAAGGCTAAGATGCTTATAGACAATGAAAATTCACATCCTTGATGATGACACACATTTTGTAGTTTATTTAAGCTTATTTAACTAAATTAAAGAGTTTCTATTGAGCTCCAAGATACAGAAACTGATGATAAAGTCTAGTTCAGCACATTTCAACTGGTTAAAGTTTTCCTTTGAAATACTTTTGCTGAAGAATGGTGACTTTCAGGTTTTGGGATGGGACAATGAAATATTTTCTCAATGATTTCTCTGTGTTACTGTTTCATATGCCAGCCATTTCCTTAACAGCTCTGGACTGCTTATAAAGATACTATAAAATATGACAGATGTAAAACACAAACCTAAAAGAGTAACCGTAAAAACCCTGGTTAAATAAACATGTTTTGAGTCCCTTCCTAAACAGTTATGGGTTCATTCCAATAGATGTTTGTTCAGTAATGAGCCCTATCACAGAGACATCAGAATTTATCATCGATGCCTAATGTATTTGTAGTGAGCTCAGAAAAAGTGCCCAGTTGATGACCTCAGGGTACAAGTCAATAATCCATATAGTGTCATTACCGAAGGTAGACCAATTTGGTCTATGAATGTATAGCAAATAAAAAATAAATTTATAAATAAACGTATGTATTTATTTGTTGTCTCTATACTAATCAGCTCCAGAGACTCTGGGAAATTTTTAAACTTCATAAAACCATCCCAAAAGAAATCCCATCATCAGTTAACCTAACATAGCACACTACAGCAAGAGAGGAACAACATGGTAACCTGATGCTACAAACATCACCAATTACAATGTAAAAAAACAACAACCCAACACTGCCTAACAGCAAAAAAGAACAAGCATTTCAAAGAATCAAAAAACTCAGTCCAAATCAAATCATCATCCCAAATCCTGGTCAAATAGTATCTTCTTGAAACCATTTCAAAAAGCCAATAAGGAAAGAACCAGGCGAACCTCTAGGGGCAAGGTCATTCACAATTTTAAGCCATCACACACAGAAAGATTGCCTCTTACTCCATTTCCCCTTGATGTCAGGGATAAGATCTTAAACATCCTACCTCTAGAAGCAAACATTAAACAGTAGAGCAGACTGTTCCTAAGGGACTCTGAAGTCAAGCCATAAAAGGCTTTACAAACCAGTCCTTTGAAATGGATTAAGAAACCAATGCTGGAGCACCTCAAAACGTATTATATTACAGTAGAGCTTTTCATCTGTGAAAGCCTAATTGCTGCATCTTGTATGAACTGAGTTTCCAATTTGCCTTCAAAGACTGTCCCATTCGAGTGCATTACAGCAGTCAAACAGCTAGGTGATAAGGGCACGAGCCTCAGCTACCAGAGCCTCTTGATCCAAATGGGGGCCAACTGGTCCATCAACCTCAACTGGGAAAAGGGTCTCCTGACTAGGAGCCATGAGTCCAGGAGAACATGAGCCCAGCAAAGCAACTCTTTTACTGGAAGTGCCATTTCATCCAGAGCAATAGAGGTAGTCCTCATTTAGCGACTGCCTCGTTTAACGACCATTTTAGTTACAACTGTGATGAAAAAGTAATTTTATGACCAATCCCTGCATCTATGACCTTTGTAGATCTGCAAAGCAAAGGAAAGCTGAAGTTAGATCATAGGCACAATCAGAGTTTCACTTAGTAACCACTTCGCTTAATGACTGAATTGCCAGTCCCAACTGTGGTTGTTAAACGAGGACTACCTGTAACTGGATTTAAGTGTAGAGCCTTGATTTTCCAGACAAATAGCACCTCCTAGCTGAGATTCAATCTGAGTTTGCTTCATTTCATCCACTTTCTGACAGTCTTGAGGAACCAAGTCAAACCTTCTACAACATCCCTGGCCTAGCCATGCCTGGCTGACTTTCATCAGTGTACTTCATAAAAACAGAAGACAGCATGGGGAAGAAGAATAAGCACTGCAGCATCCAATACTGGAGCAATCACAGAATCCAGACTCGTGAAGAGACATTCACAACTAGTATCATCCATCAATTTACTCAACCTCCTCCCCTTGGCTCCATCAAACCCCAACACAACCCACCATACCACCAACACTCGGGGGGGGGGGGGGGCAGCACTCTGCAACTGCTCTCTGACTAACCTCCCTCACACATAACACACCAATCATCAAGGGGCAGCTGTCTGCATGGTGCTCTAGTTACCCTCTGAATACATATCTTCAATCAACATATCCACAACTAACGTACCACACTCCAGAAGATTCACTTCCACTATGGTCCCACAGTGAAGATTACAGAAATCCTTCCTTACTGTACTCTCACCCCAGCGGCAAGGGAGATGGGTGCTTCACAGATGCTCCACACTTTTCAGAGAGTCTTCACCATCATAATCTCCGCTAGGTGCAAGCTTCTCATGCAAGACTTTGGGACCAACCACTATTACAATCCCATGCAACACTTATGCATGATTCTTGTCCAAACCCAAACCTTACCCTAATCCCCCCTTCTCTCACCTGGGTCCATCAATGTTAAATCCAATACTTGGCCAATACTTTGGCCTGGCTCAGCCCACCTCTGCCTTCTTCCTTGTTTGGAGCTGCCAAAGGCCACAGGGACAAGGAAAGCTTCAGGTTACTCTGAATCTGTATTGCTGCTGCCTGCACTGCTGTCCAATAACTTCTGTCCAACTTCTCCAACCTTTCCATACTCATTATCAAAGATATTTTCTGCATTCAGTTTTCACCCTTCCACCTTTCTCCTCCACCCTCCAATAACATCCAACTCTGTATTGGTCTTCCTCAATTCTGGCAAAAACATCTATCCAATCCTACCCCTTCCCCTTCCACCACAACAAACCACATCAGTACCATTCTCCCTGCTGCCAAGACTCCCAAAATATAATAGTGCCATGAAATAATAGTGAACTTAATGACAAAGTTGCTTAAAAAGCACCATCATTTGCACAGCAACTGATCTATGCAGCAGAAGTGCACTACTTGCAGATGACAATTAATATATTGCACTGGAACATTACCCTGATGGTTTTATTGGTATCATTAAATCCTATAGTACTGGTGTCAGAAAGTTAAATTCATTTGATGTTAAACATGCTGCAATCTGCATGAATGGAAAAATTTTGTCATCTTCAGTTGCAGACAGCTACTTTGAAGGAATAATTCTTGTCAAACTTGCAGTACATTGGGAATAAACTTCTTCCCACTATCACAGTCCCTCAACGGGCTGAGGCATTTTTTTTTTTAAAAAAGAAAACACATTTCAACGGCAGAGTTGAAAAATGTTACAAGGGGAGTGGGGGAGAGAGGAGATTCTGTATGTCCCAAATCTTCCTTGCCCACAAATGTTTTCTGTTTACTTCATAAGGGGAAGCACATATGTGTCCCAAGCTGTCTTCCACAGAAGCCTAAATAAACAGGACTTCCATGTGTATATAACAGCACATAAACAGTGGAGGACTAGGATGTAAACTTTGTTTTTTTAGACAGCGCATTAGGTGCTGTCCTTTGAGTGTCCAAACCTACTATTGATATTTTAGGACAAATTGCACCACTAATTCCAATCTAATTTTAAATGTTTCTCTTACTGAACCTTGTATGTACAATAATTGTATCATTCATACCACCAATAAGCCTAAACAGATGTAAGTATCATGAATTTGTTTCAGGCCAAATTGGAAAAGAACATTTTTGGTCAATTCTCTAGTAACCTAAAATACAGAAATGAGTCCCCATACTACCAAAATCTAATAACAAGTTCATCCAAATTTCAAAATTTTGAAAGCCTTTTCTAGAAATGCATCACAAATCAACTTAAATGTTTTTTGGTTTTTTTTTTGCTTTTAAGCAAAACCAGATCACCGGTTTCAAGGCTTAACTTATACTGGAAAGTGAAAGACTGAATGATTAGAAATGAAATTACTGCAAACAAACTCAATTTTTCTCCAAGTGGGATGGAATTTCAGAAGATATTTTACTACTGTCAAATAATATTTCTTAAGCAGCATCACAAAAAACTATTTCTTTGCAGAATCTACATGAGCTAATTTCCAGATTTTGAACTTCTGAAGCAGATACTGTCAAATTACCCTAGCAACAATCCAGGCTGCAGAAGCACAGCAAAGAACAATTTTCTCTGAGCTCAGACTAATAATAGTAGGAGAAAGGTTGAAGTGAAAATACAAATATTCTGGCAAGTAATGTTGCTTTCAAGTGTAAAACTTCTTTATATAGGCAATTCAAGGCCATTAGATTCTGGCATTCTTTCTCCTGTACTTTCAATGTAATGGAGAGGATTCTGAGAATGTGGTTTGGTTAGATTTATATAACTTGAGGGGCAGGGGGGCTCTGAGTCACTCTTGACTCTTGGTGACTGCCTGAACAACTCCTTACAGTTTTCTTGACATTTTCAGAAGTGATTCACCATTGCCTTCTTCTTCCTAGGGCTGAGAGAAAGTGACTGGCACAAAGTCACCCAGCTGGCTTTGTGCCTAAGACAGGACTAGAATTCATCATCTTCCTGTTTCTAGCTTGGTACCTTGAACCACTATACTAAACTGACTCTGATATGATGGTTAACAGCTGCATCACCAGTCTGAATATCTTCTCTTATAAATAATTATCTTGCACAAAACCATAAAGTCAACTTTAATAATTTGTACTTCAAAGCTTCAACATATCAGATCCAACACAATTAATCTAATACAAACTGTACTGGCTACACTTCTAGTGTTACCTGCTTTGTTTCTGCAATCTACAACTGTAATGAAATAGTTTCTTCTTCTTTTAAAGGAAAATAAAAAGACTTCTAGAGAAGAAAAGTCATCTTGTGAAACAAATATTCTTGATAATTAAGCCAATTATCATCTTCATTTTAACAGTGAAGGATGATCATAGATGTTTATATGTAAATATGACTTTTCATAGATTAGACTAGATTTCATAGATGTTCATATGTAAATATGACTTTTCAAAGATTAGTGAAACTGTTAAGATGTATTTAAAAGCTGTACTGCTTTAACTCTGGGTATTTTATTGACGAAACATTTGCTTTGAAAATAGTGGGAGTTTTGGATTTGATCAATCCCAAAACAGATGGCGTGATCCATGCAGTGTTAAGTACTTTTGTGTCCTGTTGCTTTAAATGCGAAAGTGCCAAGAACATGCTTAACTCTCCCATTGAAATCAATGAGAGTTTCAAGTGATTCACTCTGACTGAATCAATGCCAGAAACTGTTCAAACACAATCTTGTCTATTTTGCAAAATGCAGATGGGACCAACATTTACAAGGATTTATTGAACTATTTAAGGAAACTGAATATGGCCAGTTTTTGACAAAATATTTTAAATAAAAATCAACAGATATAACCCAATAAATCTAATCAGCATTTTCTTCATCTTAATATGTTTTGATTTGTTACCATCATATAGAGATTAAAGCAGTCTTATGAAATATAATACAGGAACAACAATTGTATGAAAATCTTGGAAACAGAGGGATAAACTGAATTCACTTTGGTATTGTGAATATTCAATTTTATTCAAGGCACTGAAATTTAAAGTCCTTGAACCAAACATTAAAAAGTGCTGAATCATACCCTATTTTCCCCTAGAGTTATATGAAGAACAATGATGCATGGACAGAAAACAAAGAAATCCTAAAAATGTGAGCTCCTATATGTAAAAATAGAAGTACAGCATGTTTTTCAGAAGGTTTAAAATTTCAGATTATTGCATCAAGAATTGCAACAGAAATAATCCAATTTATTTGATAACCCAAATCCATTTTGCATAAATGGCCTATGCTCTATAAATACATAAACTACATAAACGTGTCACACTATTTTTCAGTGGATCTGCTCTGGAAGTCTAATAGGTGTAGTTCAAAATATGTGTATATTTTCTGGTGCTAATGTATCAAACACACTGAGTACTTTCTGTCAATAGAAAAGAAGGTATCCCTACACACATTCACAAAAACTCTTATGGATGGATGGGGATTCTTCAAAAGAGATTCTGGATGTGCAGAGATAGAACACGGAGAATTTTGCCCACCAAGGACTTGTGAGATAATAATATGAAAATATTTGGTAAAACAAATTTAAGAAAATCTGTACAGTATGTAATAAAGTGTATTTATGTGTAGACAAGCGAGAGAACAACCACATTACTACATGTGTACGCAGTGAATTTACCATTCAAAACAATACCCCATACAATATATAGTTAAGTTTTAGATTTTGCTTCCTCAAGATGTGGTGACAGCCTCAGTGACTTTAAAAGGGCATCAGACAATTTAAGATAAAGCTATGGATGACTGAACTAGTAGTCACAATGGCTATATAATACATCATAGTATCAGTTCCTCAGTATAGCCAATGGACAAGCTGCAAATCCCCCATATTCACAGGGAGTTAGCCAATAGCTGAGATTGAATCCACATTCTCAGGAGGCAAAGATATTCTTTCTGTCACATATGAAAGGCAGATTCCCTGCAGCTCTTCCCTCTCAGAGAAAAAGAGCTTTAGTTATCTGAGGAACCTGAGGCAGAACTCCGAGAGAAATACAGGAAGAAGGCATGCACCAGACTTTGATTAAAGTAGAAGTTCCAGGGAAAAGGAAGTTTCAGATAGACTGAAGCAGCAGGAATAGCTTTTTCAAGTGTCTTCTATTTTTGTAGAAACTGTGTTAGGATTCTATCAGCCCTTTTAGATTTTTTATTAAACATTTCCTATTTTTTGCTATATTTCCCTATTTTTCAGCGTTCTAGGAAGTTAGATGCTTAATCTCAGCTTTCATTCACTGCTTCTTCAGGCTGTTCATGAAGTTATTAATTTCATTTGAAAGCTTTCTGTAGTCCGTATTACTCAGTTAAAAAAAACCTCCCATTTGCCAACAGAGAATCGCTATTTGTAGCAGACCCTTACCCTCTTGTGGTCTGCCTGGAATACTGCATGTATGTATGCACTCCATCCATCCATCCATCCATCCATCCATCCATCCATCCATCCATCCATCCATCCATCCTTCCATCCATCCACCCACCCACCCTTCCATCCAAATGATAATAGTGTGCTTTATAAATTTCTCTTAAAGTTAGAGGGGTTTTGTATTTGATGCATTTTCTATTTTTTTGTATGCGTGTTCTTAAAAATAAAGTTCAGTTTTGTTTATCTCTTATGATATTGGCCTACCTCTCAAGGAAGAGCTAAAACTTCGAGTCACAAGCCTATAGGCTATGTAGCTAGGAGGTTACATTATTTTTTCCCTCCATTATTACCTTTTTAATTACCAGTAATGCATCAAAGGTTGAGGGAACCCCATCCCTCTCATATACCAGGGTCAGGGGGAGGAGACTAGGTAAGGAACTCCCTGGAATATTAGGTGGAGGCAATAGCAATTACAAAGCCACTAACCCAAAAGGCAGAACGGCAGAGTCCAGGAATTAAAACCAAGGTGTTCCAGGAGATGAGTTTCGAGACCTATACCCTTCTATCCTATGGGCTTAGCCATATCACTTTACTAGGAAAACAAGAGGAGGAAAGGTTTTGGGGCCTTACGATATTTGTAGGTTTCCCAGTGACATGGGAATGCCCATTCCCTGTCCTACTGCATGGCACAAGATAGAGAGGAAGCAGGTCTGATCCCACAAGAAAGCTTTGATCATCACGTACGTGCTCAGATGTTTAAACAGACAAAATGGTGCTAAAATGTATTCCCATATTCTAATAATGACTTCAACAGTATATTTTTCCTGTGTAAATATTTTATTGCAAACTACTTTTGTTATAAAATAAATGAAATAAATGTTCAAGTATATTTTTAATTGGACCTGTTCCTATGACATTAAATAGGCTGACATACAAAAAAGGAAGTTGCTGAACCTTTTTAGAATATTTATTTCTGTGACTGGGTCTGATAACTTTTTGCATATTTAATTGCTTTTGCACAATTTACAATGCAGTGTGTCACATGTCATAAGTTATTAAGAACTTCTGAATAACCAAGCAATATGGTAAATGTGTTTTTGAAACTAAATTCATAAATAAGCAGCCTTGTCAATAAATAGCCAGCTACGTAACCCTTGATTTCTATGATTACTTGTCACTCAAACCTCAGCTTCTAATGTTTTATTAAAACGCACCCAAATTATAAAGATGTATTTGCAAATGTCAAGTACCATAAGAACCGACATTTGTGAAAGTTAATATAATTCTGACTTCAGTTGTTTAAGTTCTACCCATTTGTATCTTATTTACATTCTCCACCAGCAAATTTTGCCATGCTCACCTCAAGGGCTGCCATTACTGTTTTAACAGCTGATCTTGTGGAAATATTTGTTTATTAATACCTCTACAGAACACTGTCATCTTCTCTAGTCACTCAGAAAACTTCTGAAAATTATTGAGGCACACCTAGATATAATGACTATTTGTCTCTCAAAACTTGCATTCCTGTTACTAGAGATTTTGTACTTTGTTCTGCTGCTTTCCTTCCAAAGCAAACTAGAAAAGGAAGGAAACAGTGTTTTATGCCAAACATATTGTCTTACCAAAAGCCCATGCCAGTGCTTATTGAGAATTATTTAGAACTAATTTATAGAAGAGGTAAAACCATATTCTCATTCCAGCAGAATCAGACAGTCCAGTGGTCAAGTCTAAAAGAAGAAGAATATTTAGCTTCATTCCCAAGAGAAAGAATAATAGATCTTTCTTATATAGAATTTGATTGTGGTGTTAAAATTAGATTTTTTTTTAAACAACATTAACTGAACAATAACCTCAAGGTTTATTTGGCTTAATGTTGGATCCATCAATTTTTGAAGTATTTTTTTCCAGACATTTTAACAATAAAAAGATTTTCACCTTTTATATTATGCTGCAACATTGGGTTATATTCACTTTTTACCTTGAGAAAAAAGGCAGTGTCTTATGTTAACATTTCCATATGAAATAGCTTAAAATAACCTTTTTCAGCATGCAGAACCTATTTGTGCAACTATATATGATTTTTAGTACAACCTTGACTCAGTGTTAACGTGTCTTTGTATATTATGTTTAGCACTTTTATGCCAACTGATTAACCTCTGTATTCTTTATCCTGTATCATTCCAGAGTGCAAGATGTGGAATTATGAACTGAAGTTACAGGAAAGCAGATTTTGGTTGAATGTTAAAAAGAAAAAATCCCAACAAGAAAAAGCAGTTCAACAGTGGAATGAGAAAGGAGGTGGGCTCCCTTACATAGGCTGTGTTCAAGGGGAAATTAGATAGTTATCTGATGGGGGTGCTTTAGATCCCTCCACTGAGCAGGGAGCTGGGCTGAATGGCCCAACTCTATGCAGACTCCCTGGAGAAGGGTGCACAGATAAAACTCTTGTCAATTTAACTCCTGCTTGTTTTGCCTGGGCTTCCCTGGGCAGAGGGAAAGAGTTGTAAGGGACTGAAAATGGTTTTAAAGGCCTGGATCAACTCTGGGTGTAGACTGGACTTGCTGGAACCTCTCTGCATTTTTATGACTTATTTACCCTCTCCACTTGCAGAGCATGATTAAAGATACTGGGGAAACCACCTGGTTGCAGAATTGCAGATATGGTATTACTAAACTTTCAGGCATTTTCATATGCAATATGTAGTGATGGTGGTAAGGTAGCTCAGATTGATGATTTTTTCCTTCCTTCTTTCCCATTACAACAACATGGATTTGGGTGGTGGTTGCAATTTCTATTATTCCCCCCCCCTTTTTTTTAACTAGGATGGAGTAAATGATATGTTTGTTTCTCTAGGACTCTCAGCACTTCAGGGAAAGGACACTGAATGCTGCCTTCTGTTCTCCTTCACTGGTCAAGTAGAAGGGGCACTCACTGGCCCACTGACTGGTAATCTCAACATGTTTCTTCTACTTCATGGTTGGCAACGCTGAAGACAACTACAAGCCATTTTCAAACTGCTTTGGGAGGTTATGGGATGAAAATGGCATAGGGCCTGGTGGCTTGAGGGACTGTCTGTCTCCCACAGTATTGGCCTGGCTGACTCAATCTGGCAGGATTGGTGTGCTCTGGGTTCCTTTGAATAAACAAACAGCCCCCCTCCCCAAAACTGGTGTTTCGAAGGGCCTTGAAAACCTAGCTATCCACCCAGGCCTTTGGCGAGGGTGAGTGAAGCCCCTTGCATCATGTAGGTTTGTTTATTTTCATTCCTGTCTGATTTTTTGCCATCCTTACTCTTTATTTTTGTCTGTTTTTGTCTATTTTTGCATTTTTCTTGTTTTTAATGTTTGTATTTCTAACCACCCAGAGTTTTTGGGAATCAGGAGGCATATTTAATAACAACAACATCAACAACAACATAGCATCAGTGTTCAAGTGCTCTTGGCTTATTTGCCTAGAATTCTGAAATAATTTCCTATAACTATGTTTCATTGTATTCTTCAGTATGTATTCATACATGAGGGAAAAAATGAGACTAAAGGGCAAAGAACTGCAATGATTGTCTGCAACAAACTAATAGAAATCTAATATATTTTAGCTGTGTTAACATTTGTAATAGAGTAGAAATTATTGTTTCTACTTATGTCAAGTAGGACTGATTGGTACAAAAGCCCTAAAGAATGGCACTATACTGATAAGTCTATAAGGAGTTGAGCAAAAATGAAAATAAATTCTGTCTAGAAATTCTCCTAGGAAGTGCATAGACCTGAGGGTAAGAGTAACAGAATGTGCGTACCTATTACTTCTTTAGTTCAGATAGGCTCTTCTATGTAGAACTGAACTATGATCTAGAGTTATTATAAACAGACTATATCTGTTTTCGATATCATTAGAAACAGATTATATCTGCTTATAATACCATCAATCATAGTATCCTTCTGGGGCAGCTCCGAGAGCTGGGGGGGGGGGCAGCATAGCACAGCATAACACAAAAGAACAAAAGAAGAAAAGTAGAAAAGAAAAAAGAAAAAAGAAATCAAGACAATAATAAAGAAGTAGCTTCCAACCTTCATTACACCGAGCACAATTTAATGTAGTAACATTTCATCCTTTTTTACAACTACAAATAAAAAAATCTTTTTCCCAGAGTCTAACTTTTATCTATGTGAAATCTACAAATTGTCATCTTTTCAGTCCTGGTTCAGCAAAAAGTCCATTAGGAGTTACCAGAAATATCAAACAAATAGTTTATCCTTGATCAGATAGTCCAATTACATATTCCTTCTGTTTGCTCTTCACAATCTTGACCTTTAAACCATTCCAATGGCATCACAGGATTTGATCTTAAATCAATCTTTGACATTCAAAAGGAGTCTTCAGAACTTTCACCAGCCTATTTTGTAAATCCCATAAAGAGGCATCATCCAGGATTTCTTGTCGCAGCTGTTCCATGTCCAGATCCTTTTCTTGATTTGTCTTTTGTATTCCCATTTTGGTAATCTCAATTTTGTTGTCTTCCATGCCTTCAAACTCTATAATGTCTGGGTCAGGTAAGAGTTGTTTCTTAAAATTTTTCTCATCATTATCTAAAGTTTAACCATTGAAATCTGCATAAAGTTGTTAATATCTCAGTCCATTTTTCAAAGGATTCTTTAAGACAAATAAAAGCTATAGCCGGCTTAGCCATTTTAATTCTTTTCTGCCTGGTCCTTTAGTTCCTTCTAATGCCCATTTGCAACCTTCATCAAGACACAGTTCCTAATATGGGTTGAGTCCCATTTCAACAGTTTCCCATGGGTATGTTATTTAATTATATACTTGTTTTTCAAATCTTACAGCAAAAATAGCCAATATTCCAAATCTCTCTGGTCTCCTAATCTGTTTAAAACTTTTTAAAAATCTTTTTTTTTTTTTTTGGCTTTTTGCCAATTGTTTATTATTTTAAACTCAAAATTCCTTAAATCCAAAGAAGAAGGTAAAACTTAACAGGTGTAAAATTAAGCTTGCTGTTTTGAAGGTCTCTAATATCAGTAAAGTAGTTAAACTGAACATTTCTGAATGTTATTAGAAAATGAGTTTAGCTGGCTTAGTGTCCTTATTAAAGGCTCTGCTGCTGCTGAAAGCAAAGATGTAGTCTCCCTCAGCTCCTGGAGCTCAAAACCATGGGAGATCGCTGTTTTATGGTCCCCCTTGGGAGGAGCTGCCATCCAGAGCACTCGTGGGCAATCTCCAATTCTCTCCCCCTCTGCAGAGATTCCGAAGGACTGGTCTACTCTTCAATCAGCCATAACTCACCTGGAAGTTCCATCTTTGGTTCTGGACGGGGTGGCACTGCCCCAGACAGACCCAGTGTGCAATCTGGGGGTCCTCCTGGATTTGTGTCTCCTGTTTGAGGAACAGTTAGCAGTGGTGTCTAAGAGGGCCTTTGCAAAGCTTCAGGTTGTGTATCAGTTGTACTCATGCTTGGACTAAGGGGCCCTGCTCATAGTTGCTCATGCTCTCATGACCTCCAGATTGGATTACTGCAACACACTTTACATGGGGCTGCCCTTAAAGAGCATTTGGAAGCTTCAGCTGGTGCGAGCAATTAATGGTGTCAGTTTTTGTGCTCCATGCTTTCAGTTTGCTTCCTGGTGCAATTCAAGGTGCTGAAAGTCACCGTTAAAGCCCTTCATGGCTTGGGACTGCACTACTTATGAGATTGTCTCTCCCCAGTTGTTTCTACCTGTGCCATCCGGTGTGGCAGGAGGGTCATGCTCCAGGTGCTCTTGGCTAAGGAGTGTCAGCTGGTGGAGCCTAGGAGGAGAGCCTTTTCTGCCATGGTGCCCACCCTGTCATGGTGCCCACCCAGGTCATTCCACCTGGGATTAGTTTAGCCCTGACCCTGCTGGCCTTGCACAAGGCCCTAAAAACTTAGTTTTGTGCCCAGGCCTGGGGTCCTGGGAATGTGATAGAGTCTGTCTCTTGGCTTTGTTGATTGTTATTTTATGACGCTCAGCTGCTATGGGTTTTTATTTTATATTATATATTTTATTTGTTTTTATCTATTTTATTGTCAGCCACCCAGAGTCACGTGAGATGGGTGGCTATATAAATCAAATCAATCAGTCAATCATTAAACTTCCTAATAGGATCTTGCATGGTACAGACTATACTCTGTATTTCACTCTAGTTGACTCAATTTCTCCACTGTACAACTGTACTGTATTGGAACACATAGATCTACTCCATGAAAGAATATGTCATAATACAGCCACTCCTCATTTAATGACTACCTTGGTTAGCGACCATTCACAAACACAACAGTAATAAAAAATTCATTTTCCAATCAATGCACACATTTACAACTAAATTTCCTACACCTGACTACAAAAGACTTCAGTGTGAAACTGATTAAGGTCTGGTCAATTTCAGGCAGCAGTGCAGCTAGCTGGAGGGTTCACATCTACTAATTAAGGTGGTAGAGCTGAGCTTGTTAACTTGTGGTTAGCACTTTTTAGGGAAGTGCTGAGCTGTAGAGAAAAGCAGCTCAGAAAGAGATAGCTTGTTTAAGTAATCTCTCTACCCTGTGAGGAGGCAAAAAAAAGGGGGAGAGACAGGTCAGGCACAGGACACAGTACAAGAGAAATTTATCTGAATGAGACAGCAGCAACAGTGATCTTTGCAGCATTTCTCTGAGCCATGTGTTCACTTAGTGACCATTTCGCTTAATGACCAAGTTGTTGGAATGGAACGTGGTCACTAAACAATGAGAGGGTGTAAATGTGTTAAACCTACAGGCTGCTGATTCCTTGTGTTTGTATGTTTTAATCTTCCCTATGGAAAACAACATTTTCCCATAGAATATCACTTTGTCCTACCATGCAGATACTTTTATTTCCCATTATTCATTATAATATATACTGTACATATGTGCTGAAATTAAAAAGGAACATTTTTACAAGCTTCCCACAGAACTCATCAATGCAGAGCACTGCTTTTTAAGATGTGCTCAAAATAAATTATTTCCACAAATTATAATGATTTTCAAGAAATCTGGTAGAAAAGAAAAGATGTATTGGTATCACTTTCTTTTCCATGACCCTAGGGAAAAAGTCAGGCATATTCAGCATTAAAAGCAAAAATCTCAGAACTTTAAAGCTGGCTGCTGGCCCAACAGCACCAAAGGTTTAATTAGCAAGTCAAACAGGATGCTAATAGTCTGTAGGAAGCATGGCTTAGAAAACTGCTCATTTTTCTTGCAATAAAGAAAATAAAGAAGTAATTCTAGGAACCTTTATTAACCCATGTAGTCTGGATAATTACATTATGGTGAAGGTCTGCCACCCTTGCATTAACATAAGTTGCTGCATGCTGGTTTTTGGTGACACAGTATTTTGCCTGGTTCTGTGAAGAAATGATAACATGAGAGTTTTGAGGCTCAAGCCGCATTTGCAGCAAATGGTTTCACCAGACCTTTGCTCAGTGATTGCTTGACCACAAAAAGTTCATTTTCCAGCACACAAAACAAGCCCAAGAAACATTCAATTGAGTAAAGCATTTCCTTAACATAATGCTTCCATTCACCAACAATTACGGCTAAGCCAAAGAGAGAAAACAGGAGCAACAGGAGAGCCCTAAATATTGTCGGTCACCTAGATGGATCTTATAATTGTACACAATATAAAATAAAAAAAGTGTCATAGATCGGGCATTGCCAGCCAATTCTAAACTGAATTACACAGCCTACTAATCTTTTTAAGATGAACTTTTAACACTACACATCATGCTAAAATCTGCAATGCTTTCTCTGCCAGTCCAACACTCCTGTTTCAGGCTATGCTATCCTGCCCGAAAATGCTGCTGTAACAGATGAAAAACTATTATGTATTTTATTCTTACTGTCTATGGGTAGGGTAGCAAAGATACTCAACATTTCTCTCCCTAGATGTATTGTAATGAAGGAATATGAGGTGTAGCGGTAAGGTTTTCTTTTAGTGGCAATTATCATTAATGGGCAAAAATTGAATATAAATTGTCAAGGAATATAAAGTTATCTCTATTTTTTTCTCATAACTATTCACACAATAAACATATTTAGAATTTTCTTTTTTAAGTCATAATACCTGGGTCGGCAACATAGCACCCACAAATGCCTACAACTCACATTGCAACAAATATACCCAAAAGGCTCTATCCTCCCTCTTTGATTTTGCGTGCAGCTTTTAAAAAATTATCATTATTTTATTTATTTCCCCCCCTACGAGACAAAAAGCACAAAAATAGCTACGTCACTAGTGAAAGGTTAGAAGGCAGAAGAAGAACATCTTTATAATTCAACATTTCTTCTGCTTGCTAGGTGAGTCTGGGAAGGGGGCACATAACTAGAAGCAGAAGAAGAATCTGAGATTTCCAAAGCAGAATCTTTTTTTCTGCAGGCTTATTGTTCTGACTGATAGAAGTTGCTGTGGATGAACACAGGTGAGACGCTGTTGGGAAGTTACTGCTTCTAAGTTCCAGCACCGTATTTATAACTTTGGCTGAGCACTGGTAGGCAATAAATATTAGCAAAAGAGAGCATATATGAATGTCATGTTTGAAAATATGCAGAATTAAATTATGTGCATGCAGTCTCCTAATGCAGTTTAAACACAACAGTTTGGGAGAAATTTCCATTCCTGAACCGACACAAATATAGATCCTTCCAGAGTTAAGAAGCAACGAAGGTGGCTTTTTTGGGGGGGGGGGGTACCTTTCTTATTCTTACTGTTGCAAAGGGCTATTAAATATTTCAATTATTACAGCAAGGTCTTCAAAGTGAGAAAGCCCCCATCTAGTCCTAAAGCTAAGAAGACGGCTCCTAAAGATGCTGCCAAACTAATGAAGGCCCCCAGGACATTTAAACCTAATCAGCATTTTCATTCAATCACTGCTTTTGAAAACATGCAAAATGTATAACAAGAAGTAGAAAATGGCTCTTTATAATAAATCTTTATTCCAGACATAACAAATGAAACAATATGATGTAAAATTAAGTGCCAGATGGTAAGCTCCAAAATGGGAAAATAAATCAAACTACTTCTGCTAAAAAAAAAAAAAAAAAGTCCTTTATTTCACTGTAAGATATTTGCTTTAACTCAACTAGGAATATTGTCAGAATACATTTCTCCCTTTCTTTCTTTCTTTTTTTTTTTTGGTGAATATGGACTTTTAAAAAAATCCAGCACAAAGTAGGTGGGTGAGGAGTTCTGTCCTAACCCCACACAATCACAGATACCTGATCTTTCATCACTTTCCATAAATGAAATATGCAGTTCTACAATGCTTCTGTAATTGTTATGCATCAAACAAACATTTGTTAGACCTTTGATCCTAAGGAAAGTATATACGCCTGTACTGGAACAAAACAAAATATTGTATTTCATATCTAAAAAATAAATGCATGTCAAAATATTAAATAAAACTAAATGAATTAAGTATGTACTAAAGACAATATTAATTTCTAATATCTATAATAGCTTTTTTTAATATGAAACATGTATCGATTCCATTCCCTTCATTTAGTCAAATAATACATCCTATTAAGTATATTCTGATTACAGAATCTGGTTTCAAACCCAAATAAACATGCTATATTGAAGAGGGAAAGAATGAAGATGGAAACCAGAGAAGTGCTATCATCTATTTTAGATTAGTCAAAAGATTCAACCATATGTTTTTATTTTTATTTTTAATTCCCATTGAAGTGCCCAATTAAAATGTAATTTCAGAGCAGGTTTGTCCTTTGTTTACATCAACACATTTGTACTAAAGTCAACATGGAAGATGAACATTTTAATCAAAGGGGTGGTAGGAATCAGTCTAATAAATGAATATATCTCACACACACACACACCCCAAAACTCATGAGTTACATCTGCCAACAGCATTATACTTAATTTACTCAAGTTGTACAAATCATCGTAAATGAGCTAAATCTTGCAGAAGGTTTTCACACACACCTATTAGAAATTATATTTATTTATGATAATAATACAACTATGCCCAAATTATGGCAAAGATAATAAAGGATACTGATCAAAATTTCAAATTTAAGGCTAAAATTAAAAATGAAAAGTGGCTTGATTCTTTAGCAAAATTGTCCCAA
Source organism: Python bivittatus (assembly GCF_059951505.1). NCBI lineage: Eukaryota > Metazoa > Chordata > Lepidosauria > Squamata > Pythonidae > Python > Python bivittatus. The sequence continues at coordinate 49,089,547 of NW_028277075.1, forward strand.
TGGAAAATGTAATTGCAAGACTTTCTGTAATTTGAGCAAGTCTGAGTATGCATGTAGAACTACTGGGAAAATTACATGGATGGTTTTATGCAAACACCTGGAGTCACGTTTGGCTTTAGGGAGCATTTACCTTTACTTTACCACCTTAACAGGAACACCTGTACTTTCATCTTGCGTATTCATTCTCTTTGTAGGTTACACAAAACAGCTGTACTGCAAAAGTACTTAAGTCTGAATCTAAATGACTTTCAAGTAACATCCCATGCAGTGACTATAACAATCTAAAAAATTCAGGACTGGGCCAGTTGTACAAGCAATGCCAATGCCAATGTTTATTTTCAGCATGAGTATTTATGGAGGGTCAACAGAGTTGGGCATAATCTAAGAGATGAGCTGTGAAGTTTTAGAAGATATTACTTTTGAATCACACTTCTTTGGCCAATCCTCAGAAAACATGGTAGTAAAGAAAATCAGAACAGTAACCTGCAATTCAGAAAAACTAATGAAGTTGTGATATAAACACTGGCAGCAGAAATGACCATTTTCTTATTGAGATATCTACCCAATAACAATGATTTTAGTATTTGGTTACATAAAGGTATCCACAGGGAGGCAACTGCACAGAAAATATTTTTGTAGTTCTCTGGAGTTAATGAAGGACTACAGCATCTGGTTTTTACAATTACATAACGTTTTCACCTTTCAAAGTCGCTCGTAATTTACGTTAACAAATAATACTTACATTTCAGATTTTTTTTCAAAATGCAAGTAGTTTCATCCAGTTTTATATAGCTAGTATCTGCAACAATTACGCCCAAATGCAGTGCTGTAGTTAAGAGGCTTGCTGCTTCTATACACAACTGAATGCAGTGAGTAAACATGTGCATTGCACGCTACCCATCGCATAATTTTAGTTCTTTGCTCAGTCTGTAATGCTGTGTTTATTGCAAGGTCAGTTAAGTTACTATAAGAGATTTTTAATGAAAACAATTATAAATTTAAAATAACTGTGTTTAAAGCATTTAACAGTCACTAGGGTCAAGTGATTACAGCAGTTACAAGACCCCTGGGATATGTTCACACCAAAACAAAGTGAATAAATTACCCCAGCAGGCGTGTGTAATCACTAAGTGACCACAAAGGTCAGGCAGTGTACAAGCCCAGATGACTTTCATGAAAAACCAATAATAAAAATTTATCAGTCAAGGAAAAAATGCACACACACACACACGAAAAGTTAGCTGATAGTTACTGCATAAAAGAAACCACAAGGCAAAATGCAGAAAGACAAACCTGAATTCAGAAGTAGGAAAAATAAAAATTGGGGTGGGTGTACTACAGTAAACATGAGGTCTTAAACCATTTGATCAACTCAGCCCCTTAAACAGGCATTTCAGATGGACACCTATTAATTTAAAATTCTTGTTCTATCTCATGCTATCAGGACATATTCTGCAAAGAAAAGAGAAAATGAAGGGAAAAATGCTAACAGTCTTAAAACAATGACAAAAACTGTCATGAAAAATACAGGTAGTCCTCAACTTACAATCACAATAGGGACCAGAAAATTCATCATTAAGCAGTGTAGTGATTAAGTGAGGCGTCACATGACCCCACCCAACTTTACATTTTTTGCAGCGGTCATTAAGCAAATCACCATGGTTAAGTGAATCACACAGTTCCCCATGGATTTTACTAGTTGGAAGCTGTCTGGGAAGGTCACAAATGGCGATCACATGACTCTGGGATGCTGCAACCATCATAAATATATGCTGGTTGCCAAGCGCTCGAATTTTGATCATGCGATCATGGGGACGCTGTGACAGTTGTAAGTGCAAGGACCAGTCGTAAGTCACTTTTTTCAGCACCGTCATAACTTCAAACAGTTGCTAAATGAATACAGGACAACCTGTACTGAGCAAACTTGTTCTTGGTTGTTCCAGAGCACAAAATTAGAATCAATATTGAAAATTCCAGCAAAAGCAAATTTTGACTAAAAACGTGGAGCAAATTCAAATGGAATGAACTGTCTGCAGTGGATCTGATTGTCTTGGAAGGTGATGGGAACTTCTTTTCCAATAGGAAAAGCTAGCTTTAAGTTGCATCTTGCATTGCAGGTCTGACATTAAATTAAAGCAGTCTTTCCAACCAGCATTTTAAAGATGAGCTCATCTGCAAAAGGGAATTATAAGAATTGAAATTCAACATACCTAGAGAGAACCAAGTTGGAAAAGATGGGTTGGAGAGCTGGATTAGATTACCAAAGAAGAATCCAGTTGCCAGTATTCTGATCACAATAACCAGAGACCCTGTGATGTTAATCTAGATCAAACTGGCTTCCAATGGGTTCCCAAACTTAATATGAATGCTGGCTCTGTCCTTTAAACTTCAGATTTGTCATCTGGCATATAGTAAAAATTAGGTTGTGGGATTCCTTTTCAGGGGAGATTTGCCTAGCCCATTTCCTGCTATTTTTAGACATGGGACTAAAATAATTCTTGTTCAGAAAGATTGTGGGGACCTCCAAGTATGCTTATCGTTTGAAGGGACCAGCTTCATGAAGCCATCCTTACTCAATTTTCTGCAGCTGATTCATCAACTCTAGTTCTAATGCTTTTGTTTTGCTTTGTCTTGTGCTTTTTGTGATGTGGCACTCTCTCTGCTTTCTTCTGGCAGTCTGCTACTTTTTCCTGTTTTACTTTTGTTGTGGGTTTTCAATGATTTAGAAAACCACACTGTAAACTTTTGAGATCAAAAGATCAGTTATAAATATTTTAGTAAACAGGGGTGTGTGCCAGAGATATGGTTTATGAATGAATCAGATGAAATAAATCCCATGAATCTGGGAAGCAGCAGCATAGAAGCTCACTCTTGCATTGGAGCGTCCTGGAGATGATAGGAAGATTAATTACTTTTTCAATCTGCAGCTGCGAAGAGCAACAATGTCCTATTGTGATTAACTGCGGAGGCAATTCAGGATCAAATTGCTTTAAATACATAAATTGGGTTTGATTCTGAAAAGTTCAAACCACTCATCCAAATAGATTTTCTTTTTCTTTTTTTCCCTAAGAAAAAGCTTTAACCATTCTTTTATGAATAATAATTTATTTCCCTAAGGGATTTCCAAGAGAATCTGAACAATGTCATTACAGGGCTTTAGAGGCATGTCACTGTACAAAAACTGAGTGCACCGACACCCTCAGAGAGGGTGAGTGGTGAAATATGTATTGTGACATGATGACACAAACCTCACCATTTGCATACCTGCATCTGATGTTGGGGTGCAAAAGGGCAGGGTTTGCATCGTAACATCACAACACACTTAGTATCATTATCATTATTATTATCATAATCATCATTATCATTATTATTATTTGTCATTGTGGATAGATACAGATGTCTATGTAAGAAATGTCACAGCCATGCTTTAAAAGATATAAAATATGCAATTTCATTTATACAACCAGAATTTTTGGAATGCCAATTTGTTTTCCTAGAGTAGAGTCATATTCCCACGTTAATCTTATTATTCTTCATTTTCTTCCTTTTCTAAACAACTTCCCCAAGTTTTCTAACTCTATACAATAGCCCTCAAATTTTATGCAGCCCAGTGATACATATGACTATGACTTTCTGTCTTTTATTATACTTATATAACCCTTATATCAACTTATTAATGGCTCACTAATAGTGACACATACTTTCCTCCTTGAAGACTATATAAAGAAGAATCTTCAGTCATCATGATATTAATGTCTGTACCCCTTTATCTGAAACGTATATCCATGTCCTAGTGTTATTCTGATGCACGCAGCCCTTTTCAAACCACACTTATTACGGCATACCATAGAAAAAGCTATTATATTTTTACTATTCCTATTTTGCAATGGCCCAAAACTCAGATATCCTTTAAGTCAAGCAATTATTCAGCCTTTGTCATCATGGGATGCCAAATGACAAAGCTTATGTTTCTGAAAATCCAAGATCAGACATATAAATCCACATTAATTAACAGAATCATATTTTGGTTGCACAGGGTATATAACAAGATGACAAGGTTGCAAGGTGAATGCTTTTCAAAGCTGTAACACAATTAGGAGGCTGTAAGTGACACTTGGAAAGCAAAGGTTAATTAGGGTCATCAAAATGCAGTGATTTCTTACCTAACCAATCATTAAACTTCTTAACCTCAGAGGGCAGCCCCAACTCAGTGAAATCGCCTGTATGAAGCAAGATGTCCCCATAAGGCATCTGGATTCCATCTGTTCTGGAGTGTGTATCTGAGATGCAGACAAACCGTGTGTGGCCTGCTGGTTTTGGGGTGTCGTATGGAATAGGGTCGACCCTAAAACAAATGAAAGAGATTGCATTAAAATTAAACTTGCTACACACATTAAACATATTAGGTGTACTCACCATGTAGGTATTTCCTACTGATAGGAATTTTCAGTCTTAAAGAGAGCCCTGTAACACATAAATTGGTTTTTTTTTTTTTTAGTTTGCTTGTTTGTTTTTAGCACAACTATATATTAGGAGAATAAAGATCTGAGAATACCGTATACGTTATTAGTCAATTCTCTTGGCAAATACAAGTTATTATGCTTCTATCACAAGGTAACTTTTTATCAAAGTATGACGAATAATAGATGGGAATATAGGAAGAGTTGGTTGGAATCAGGCAGCATCAAACTCAAATAAAGTAAGCATGTATGGTCTTTCCATCCCTATATGGCTGCATCATGCTGGCTATATACATGACACATGACATACATTCACAGATGAGCAAAGACAAAAGTCCTGTTGGAATCATCTGTTTCCAAGTATTGTTCTAATGGTGTGCATATATTCTCTCTCTCTCTCTTTCTCTCTCTCTCTCTCTCTCTCACACACACACACACACACACAGTGATTTGGCTTTGAAGAAAAAAAGGAGTTTTGGAGCACAGAGGGCATAAATGTAGCATCTCTAACCTACTTCTCAATGTCTTTTCCTGAGATAGTACAGGAGCTATGCAGGGCAGTAGCACAATCTAGGGAAAAGATGCAACAGTTTAAAAGAACTGCCAACGGGTGTTAGGTGAGTACCCTGCACACTCAAAAACAAAATTTCTCCTTTGAATCTAAAGAGCTGCACAATCTGTGTGCATTTATGTGTACATGCCAGTGTGTATATGTGTACATCAGCCTATACACAAATAAGATAAATGTATTTCTCTCTTTCTTTCTCAAACATACCCATATTGAAAATGCATTCTTCAGAAAGAATAAAAGATTAACATTTTGGTGAGTTTTTATTATTAAATATATTATCAATCATTTTGCAGATTTTACCTCAGAGTGAATTGTTTATAGAGCACCTTTAATGCAAAAAAAAAAAAAAAGCTCAGTCACCTAGGTATGAAAGTATTTCAAGCATTACACTCATAATTCAATTCAATATTTACAAATATAATTGGCAATATCCGTTTTGGAAGTTCTCTCTTCAATTATTAGAGGACAACATTTATTAAGAGAATAAAAATTTACCATTCACCTAGATGACAAGAGCACAAGCAGACACCAGTCCACATATTTGCACAAGGTTGTCCATCTAGCAAGACACCATCATCGTCACCATAGAAGTTTACTCACCTTACTAACTCATCTACTAAAACAATGTTTCTAAACTACATATGCAAAACTGTATTTTCAACACACTGAATGTTCTATCATCCCCTGGCTTCCAATCCTAACACAGGTGTAGAATATTCAGTCAGTCCATAAGCATTCTAGAGATGTTGTTATGCAGAGGAAGGAATGACTTGATATAATACTAATATTTCAGAGAAGGGTAGGGAGATTAAATATGATGGCCATAGCAAGATTCAAAAACTAAAGCAAAAACAATTATGAAGGTTTGTGAGATCATACACTTGCACTTGAAATTATTTTCACTTGTATTTTTGCTTAGCTTTGTCCTTGTACACACACACACACGAGGTTAGAAAACAAAACATGGAGTTACTTTTATGGATAACACAAAGACTGCAGCTAGTGCAAAGTGTGGCAGCTTGGTAATTATTACTTGGAGATGGAATACTAGCATTAGTACTAGTGATTGGTTCTGGAATTCATTGATCAGGAATAGAACTCCTGTATCAGCAGAAAATGTGCCTCCTCTAAACACTATTGCTAAAAATGGATATCCTAGGTTCCTACCATTTCACGGGACCAAACCATGAAAATTATAACATAGCGGTTCTCAAACATTTTGGTCTCAGACCCCTTTACATTCTTAAAAATGATTGAGGACCCCAAGGAGATTTGGTTTATGTGGGTTCTATCTACCAATATATAGTGTTAGACATTAAAACTGAGAAATGTTAAAATATTGATTCGACTTCACAGACCCTTTGAAAGGGTCTCAGGGGCCCCCAGACCACTGAGAACCACTGCTGTAGTATTAGCTCTGTAACAGGCACATCACAGAGGGGGAAGGAAGGACCCATATAATGAATCCGTCCATATATGAGCTGTTCTTCTTAATTCATTCTATGGCTCTTGTAAAAAAGTATAAAGAATCTTTGCACCAAAAAATTGTTTTCCCCCTCTCCTCATATATGTTCTGAGTGGCTTCTTTTCTGGTTGGCAATTAGTGTTCTGCAAACACTTTAAAAAAATGCTTTACAATGTGTATGTGTGTATGAAGCACTTCTCTTCATAAAGCAAACGTGTCTTTTTCTACCTCCATGGGGCCATAAGCTCCTCTCAGATCTCATTTCATTTCACTTTTTTCCCCAGCAAAGGCGAATGGCCGTGCATACATATATATGCAGAGACAGTCAAGAACAATTTACAAAACTGCCGTGTGAGCATGGCAAGGGATAGAGCTGCTTTACTGATTCAAAGAGAGGTGCTTCATACATGCTCTTGCAAACTGTGAAATATCTCTTTTGAAAGATTTGAACAGCCTTATTCCCAACACTGGGAACTGTGTTGTAAGAACTGAATTTCTTATGAAATTCCCTCCCCTGGAAATCTAGTTGTACAAAAATTGGTTTTGCCCCAGCACCTGGTCAAAAACCAATTATACATGCAGATTTTTAAATCTTTGAGAGTGGAGATTAGTAGCATATTCTTTTGACACGTTCATTTCATGCTGATGATTCTTCTGGTTCTTTCCATGCATACAGACTTTCATGTTTATGGTTGGTTTGCTGAATTAGCCACTGTTTTGCTAACTATATTCATCCTGAGACTTATAAATATATGGCAGGCTACAAATAAAAATTTTTTTAAAAAAAACCACAGACAAATCATTTCCCTATTACCAATATTTGGACCAATTATTACAAACTTTTAAAAAGAAATTAAGAGATGGCATTTTCACTCTTCTACTTTGTTTTTTAGTCTTTCCACTCAGATAGCAGCTGAATGAGCTATGCTTATTACAAACCTTGCTTTTTCTTATAACCCCACAGAAATAATGAACATGTAGAATTATATAACTCCTATCACCATTTAGAAAATCTCAGCAAAAGCATGCAATTAATAGACTTTTTCCTCTTACAATGTTCTTAAATTAGTAACAGTGCCATCAGAGACTGAATTGGCAACCTAGATATAATTGTACTGATAGATAGATAGATAGATAGATAGATAGATAGATAGATAGATAGATAGATAGATAGATAAACATGTTTATCTAATGACTTTCCTCCTTACAATGTAGTACCAGGATAAATGCTTTGTTTGATTTTATAAAAAAATATCAGTGTGTTAGCCTATGGTCCTTTGTGGTTAAAATCATCTTTAAATCATCTTTATAAAATCATCTTTATAGCTATTGTAAAAAAAAAAAAAAGATTTTAAAGATAGATTTAAATTGAACTCTTACTCTAGGGTTACAACATAACTCATTTTTTCTATCATCTAATATTTTTCCTGATCATCAAACCCATGTATCATAATTTCATTTTTTTCTGTTTCATGCAAAAAGTCCAAAAGGGGTTTCCAATCAGCATTAAACTTAATCAGTGTGTTTTCTCTGATCAAAGCTGTCAGTTTAGCCATCTCAGCAAGCTCCATCATCTTCATGATCCACTCTTCCACTATGGGTAATGACAAATCCTTCCACAATTGTACATATAAGTTTTGCTGCTGTTATTTTTATTTATTTATTTATAAATTTATATATGCCACCCATCTCACTGTACAAGTGACTCTATCATGAATCATGTATAAAAACAAAGTTCCATGTGTTTTTTCCAACTCTTTGTCAATCAGTCCCAAAAGAAACATCTCTGGCTTCAATTGTATATTAATCTTTAAAATTTTCTGAATTAATGTATGTATTTGGATCTATGTTTTAAAACTTTTTCACATATCCACCAAGCATGATAAAAAGTCCCCTCTAGTTGTTCAGATTTCCAAAAATTGTCTAAAATGTATAAAGTACTTTGAATGTAAGTACCTTTATACATTTTAGACAATTTTTCTGGTGACAAGTTCCAATGATACATCATCTTATAAAACATTTTCTTAAGATTATAACATAATGTAAATTTCAGTCCATTCATTCATTCATTCATTCAATTTCTCCCCCGCCCATCTCCCCCAAATGGGGGGAACTCTGGGAGACTCACAGAAAACATTAAAATCATAAATATATATAAATACATAAAACATCAATTTAAAAACATTACTAAAAAAAGAAAGGGAGAGTCCAAGAGATGAAGAATCTGGGGCTGAAGACAGCAGGCCTTTATGGGGCTAGCAATCCCCACGCTTGAAGTATTCCCTCCCCACCCAAGGCCAAGTGGCAGAACCAGGTCTTCAAAGCCCCACGGAAGGCCAGGAGTGAGGGGGCCAATTGCACCTCCGGGGGCAGAATGTTCCAAAGAGTGGGGGCTACCACAGAGAAGGGTTTGTATGTCATAACCAAAACTTTTGGCCCATTTTATCATATATTTTTTCACTTGTTCTTCTTCTGTTTCAAATCTAAATAAAAGTTTATACATTTTAGCAATAACATGTTCATCATTTGTACATAGTTCTGTTTCAAATTCAGTCTTAGAATATTCAAAACCAAAACTCCTTTTATCTACTTTAAATATTTCTGATAATTGTACATAGAAAAACCATTGACATGTATATATTTCTAATGTCAAGTCATCTCTTGATTTCATTTTGAATTCTCCCTGGGAAAATTCTAATATATCACAAATGTTAACCATTTATGTGTAATTATCATTTCTCTTCTATAATATGCTTCTTGTAGTGAGAGCCACAAAGGTATTTTCAGACACAATCTGGATTTATATCTATTCCATATTCTCAATATGACCCGTCTAACAAAATTATTTTTAAAGTCAACATTAACTTTAGCTTTATCATACCATAAATAACCATGCCATCCAAGCCTTGTGTCTTCTAGCTCCAATAATCTTGTATTTCTCAGCATCACCCATTCTTTCAACCAAACTAAACAGCAAGCTGCAAAGTATAATTTCAAATCAGATAAGCCCAAACCTCCTCTTTCTTTAGCACCTTGTAACACCTTCTGTTTGACTCGTGGTTTTTTCCTCTGCCAAATAAATTTGGATATATTTTTCTGCCACTGTTTAATTAGTACATCAGTTATCAAAACAGGTATTGTCTGAAGTAAAAACAACATTCTAGGCAAAACATTAATCTTAACTGCAGAAATTCTTCCCAACAATGATAACTGTAATTTCTCCCATCAAAACATCTTTTTTTAACTTCATTCCATGTCTTAACCTAATTATTTTGAAAGAACATACAGTTCATATTTGTGAAAGTAACATCCAAATATTTTACATTTTCTCAATCTTGAAATCTGTTTTGTTCATCAATTCTGATTGGTCTTGCATCTTCACATTTTTTGTTAGCACCTTTGTCTTCTGTTTATTAATCTTAAAACCAGCTAATGCACCAAATTATTTTAATTTTTCTCAGTAGTTCAATCCCCTTTAAAGGATCTTCCAAAACCAGCACCAAATAATCTGCAAAAGCTCTCTACTTGTAAGTTTTTTAAATTTTTACACCCGTTATCCTCTCATCTTGCCTTATATCTCTGTTCAAAACCTCAAGAACCAAAATAAACAGAAGAGGGGATAATGGCAACCTTGTCTTGTTCTGTTTTGTCTTGTTCCGTTTCGTATCCCACAAGGTTTTGTTGCATTACCATTTAGAATAATTTGCACTGTCTGTGAAGAATAAATTGATTTTACCATTTCTATAAAGTTCTCCCCAAAGTTTGTATCTTCCAAGACTTTAAATAAAAAGGGCCAATTTAAATTGTCAAAAGCTTTCTCTGCATCTAATAAGATTAATGCAACTTGTTTTTCATTATGCTGTTCCAAGTATTCTATAATATCCAATACCATTCTGACATTGTCTTTTAACTGTCTTTTAGGTAAAAATCTGCATTGATCTTCATAAATAAATTCTTGCAGAATTATTTTAATATCACTGTCACTTTGCTTCAAAGAGTCCTTTCTCCAAAGAATGAGTTTCTGTGTTTGCCTGAAAGAATATTATTGAGACCTGTCTCATTAAGCATGAATAGATTCACCAGACCCATACTTTTACCATATATCCAGCACTTCCTGCATCTTATTCCCCAACGTATTTGCTATTTTAAATTTTCAGAGGGAGATATTAAAACCAGTAGCTGTACAAAGTCAGTTTTCTATTGTGTGTCACAGCTAACAAAATCTGAATCTATTTTTTTCTGTTGAAAATGTAAGATGCTTGTTTGAAATTATATATTTGTTTATACTTCACAAGCCTGATTTGCCATTTACAATTATAAGGCACCCACAATGATTACATAAGACAGCACTGCCAAAAATGCAATAATTCTCATATATTTATGAGACATAAATACACACAAACACACACACATACACATACATGTACACATAAACTCTTCATATTCTTGTTTGCAGATATAAAATTTAGGGGGTGTGACTACTAATTTAGAAATCATGCAAATAATTTCCATTGTGGCAAGGACGCATGAGGAAAATGTATTATCTGCTACTTTTTTTTTTTGTCATGGGTAATGATTTCAGGTCATGAATTGCCCCTTCTCCATAGCTGTACTTTTATCTTCAAAGCATGAAGTTGGTGGTTTTGTTTCTTGAGCCTTGGGAATAGTAAGAGAGATATTCTTTAAATGACTATGGAGTTTTATTCAAGATTTGTTCAAGTTTGTTGTGTAGACTTATTTGTCAATTTGAAAAAATAGAAAATACATTGTTGGAGGGGCTATGGGATTGTTACAAATCCCTATCTTTATAAAGGTTAGTTTCTTTAGACAAGTGTAGATGACTGGGAACAAACTCTGATTTCATTTTCTGCTTTATTGAGAAAAGCAGAACAAGTGAAAAGAATCACCAAAAAAACACCCTTCAGGAAGGAATCAGGAAAAATTAAGAAAATACATGGGACAGATGTGATTGTAAGTTGTGGAGGTGTTGTTATTGAGATCAGTAAATACCAAGTGAGAATCAACATCAAGGGAAGTTATGCCTCCTATCATTCTTGCCTCCATGGAATTATATTGTTCTCAGGGTGAATGTGCCCTCTCCATATTTATGAAATATGTTCTTCTTCCACTGTTCTTTTCCACTCATGGGCAAGTGGAACTAACAGGAGTGAGGCTGCCTTAAGGGTAAAAAAGAAAGCTAAGAAACCTGGACTTCTTTTTCTCCCAAGGAAAGACAGAAGGTAGGAAAAGATGCAGATAAATTGGTCATATCGAGGTTGCTCAGACTAAATGAATAATGCAGGATATCTTTCCTCCATTACACATACACAAGATGACTACATCTGATACTGGGTATCTCTGCCATACCCAGGAACTGATTTTATTTTTATTTGATAAAATAGATAAAAACTATCATGAACACCTACCACAAACAGAAAAATCCTATAGGGGAGTTTCCCATTTTCAGAAATAGTGTTAGTCCGTATTTTTTCTTGGTGACTCAGTTTAAGTATGTCAGCAACTTTTATCTTCAAAATAGAAATAATGTTCATTTCAGGATTCTTTTTAATGAAAGGCAATAAACAAATCTTTATTGAAAGTTCTTCATGAAAGCTTATTAATGAAAAGCTTATATTAAACTTTTACACACCAACAGGTTACCCCAATAATTCTAGTCATGTTAATTGGTTAAATATCAAAATACATTTCGGATTCATATAAAAGTTAAATTATTTTCCCATTATTACATATGCCAGTAGTACAGTTGAATTTTAATTACAGGGGATTTTAATTACTCTAACACCTGTTGGAAAAACAACAGATGAAGGGTCCCATCCAAATGATTCCTGACATATCTTGCTGACAACTTTCTCTTCCAGAAAGTGGAAAAGGGCAGAGAAGGTCACCTGTCCTTGACATGATACCAATCAACAGAGAAGACTTACTAAATATGTGGAAATCATAGTAAAATTGGGGGAAATGGTATAATTCAAGGTTTTCAACAATAGCTAAGTGCAACTGAGTGCGTATTTTTGAACTGTAAAAAGTGGATTTAATAAACTCAGAGAAAAATGTGTAATCTTTCTTAATTAGAGATGCTAAAGAGAAAAGGAGCTCAAAATGGGTATGAGTTGCCCACACACACACACACACACACAACCAGATTTGCAAGCAGTTCCAATGCAAAAAAATGGGGAAAAGCAAAAATCAATCTGGGTAGCTCAAATGGTCCCCTTTATGATTTTATGAAACTAAATCAAATAGTCGTCATCCTTACTCTCTTACCATAACTAGGTCAGCCAATGCCTACTTGAATTAACTTCAGAGATTAGTTCTAAAATATTCCATAAATTTGCAGAATTGTTCAGGCAACAGACCTGAACCAAAAATCAAGTTTTGGAAGAAGAAGGTTGCTCATCTTTGGTATTATTCTAATGACCAGAATTAAGTAAGATTAGAAGTTATATCAAGAAAAAGAAACCTTTTTCAAGAGGAATACCGACAAGTACTTAATCCTCACCTTGTTGGTAACTACTGCAGTCATAAGAGTGCCTTAATGAGAGAAGTAAAATGAAATTGAGACTTCAAGATTATTTATTTAGTCGTTCATTTATTCTTTCCTTCATTCAGTTTCTACAGCCGCCCATCTCAATCCAAGTGACCCTGGACTTCATTTGCTTGGTTACAGAATGGCATTAGAATTAGTGCCCCATGACTAATATTTGTATAAAATATTTGTATATTTTATACAAATATAAATATAAATTTATATAATTTATATAAATATAAATATAAAATAATTGTATAAAAGTGCCCTTTCCTGGATCGGGATGCCCTTTGAACAGTCACTCACGCCCTTGTTATCTCCCAGATAGACTACTGCAATGCGCTCTACATGGGGCTACCCTTGAAGAGTATCCGGAAGCTACAGCTGGTCCAGAATGCAGCCGTGTGGGCTATTGTTGGACCCCCAAGGAGGGCCCATGTAATACCTCTGCTCCGTGAGCTGCACTGGGTGCCAGTTTGCTTCCAGGTCCAATTCAAGGTGTTGGTTATCACCTTTAAAGCCCTACATGGCATGGTAAGAGACCGCCTCTCCCCTATGACTTCAACCCGTCCCACCCGATCACACAGAGAGGGCATGCTTCAGACCCCCTCGGTGAAAGAACTCCGACAGGCTGGGTCCAGAAGGCAGGCCTTCTCTGTGGTAGCCCCTGCTCTTTGGAACATTCTGCCCCCAGAGGTGCGATTGGCTCCACACTCCTGGCCTTCCGTAAGGCTTTGAAGACCTGGTTCTGCCACCTGGCCTGGGGTGGGGTGGGAATACCTCAGGCATGGGGATGGCTAGCCCCATAGAGGCCTTCTGCCTTCAGGCTCAGATTTTTTCATCCTCTTGGACTCTCTTTCTCCTTTTTAGTAATGTTTTTAAGGTTTTATGTATTTATATATTTTATGTCTTTAATGTTTGTTGCAAGTCGCCCAGAGTTCCCCCATTGGGGGGAGATGGGCAGTTGAAAAATTTAATAAATAAATAAATAAATAAATATCTTCTATGAGAAACAGTTTGGTATAGTGGTTTAGGTGCTGAAGTAGAAACCAGAGAAGACCATGAGTTGTAGTCCTTCCTTAGGCATGAAATCGAGTGATTGGCCTGTAAGCAAGTCACTCTGTCTCAGCTCAGTCCACCTCACAGGATTGTTGTTGTGGGGAAAATAAGAGCCAGAAGCATAAAGCATGATGCTGTGAGTTATACAAATAAAAGGTGGTATACAAATCAACTAATAAATCAATTAAAAAGCCACATGTATATGCCACAGCCACCATCAACAATTAGATGCCTTCTAGAAGCATATGACTGCAGCTTCCATCATCCAAACTAGCATGGCCATGTTTTAGGATTTATATTTTAACACACCTAGAAAGTTCGTGACTGTGGGATACTGTGGTATGCAGCTGCTTGAAATCTGCACTGCACAGGAGTTTCTAATCAGCCAAGGCAAAAATAGAAGGCACTGTCTAAAGTTCTGCCAGTCCATATATTTTTTCTGTTGCCACCTCAAAAATTGAAAAAGAAACACAAATCTCTGAACAGATTAAGAATTGAATAAAAACTAATATTTCTATAGGCTGGGAATGTTCAGCAGTTGCTTTGGACAAGTTCAGCCATAGCCGGCACGGCAAATAATCAGGGCTGACAGGAATTGGTTTTTTTTTTCCTGTGCTCTCACTGTGAAAATGCTACTTTGCATTCATTCATATGTTTGCTTCCAAACAACTTGAGAAGACAAATTAATAAAACACATGCACACACATATATTTTCTTTTTCAAACTTTTGCAGTGAACTTTTCAATTCTCCTAAAGAGCCAATTCTTTGCAAATGATAAATGCAGTAACACAGTCCTAGAACTCATTAAATACAATTCACTGCTTGGTGCGGGAATACAAATTAAAACATCCCTAACTTAGGGTTGTCCAGTCTCCATTTCTAATGAAACAGAGCCCACCATTTCCTTGAGTAATTGATTCCTCTCTCAAATTACCATTACCATTAGATGTAGTGTTACCTGACTAGAGATAATTATTTTTGACAGATTTTGCTGGATTGGGAACTGCTGAGGGGAGAGGGGACAACATGCACCAGCTTTGTTTCACCATTCACTTTGAAAATCTCAGAAGAAACCTCAAGGCCCCAGGGGCTCAGGGAAGCCTGGCAACTCAGTCCATAGAAGAGGAACAGAAACGGAAAGAAGAAGAATGCAAGTCAATGACTGGCTACAAAAATGGTGTCAGTGAGAATGATGGGCTTTCTGGGATAACAGTCTGAATTAACTAGATGAACTACTAGCATAAGATGAGTTGCACCTTCAAAGACTAGTAAAAATGTATTTGACCAAAGTATGGCAATTCTGATCATGAGAGCTTTAGTTGAATCTGAGGTATATGTGCGAATGATCTCACATAAAGACTTGTGCACTGTGGAAAACAGAACCTTAAACCAGTCAATGAAAATAAAAAAGAACATTGGATCGTAAAGTTTATGTCCTTCAATGCCTATACATTAATGCTCAGAATATAGGAATTAACAAGATGAGCTTCAGCTCTCAGCACAGGCAAATAAAATTCAGTAAGTATAACAGAAAACAGGTAGCATGACTGCTATGTCTGGAATACAGTAGGGTAGTCCTTGACTTATGACCATTTGCTCAGCGGCCATTTGAAGTGAGAGTGGCACTGAATGAAGAGACATGATCTGTGCTGAAAGTTACAGCTTTTGCAGTGCCCCCATGGTAAAGTGATCAAAATTTGGGCGCTTAACAGCCCACCCATGCTTACAACCGCAGGAGCAATTCAACCCCCCCACCTGCCTATCTCCCCCCCATCTATGCCCTCTTGGCCCCCTGCTTCCCTGAGCTCCTCTGCCTCAACTGACTTTTGCCATCTTCTTGCCCCAAAACACCCCTTTGCAAAAAGCTCCTGGAGCATGGTGCACCAAAACACGCCTCTGGAAAAAACTCCTGGAGTGTGGCTGGGCTGGGTGTTTTGGTGCACTGCTGCTCAGGTGCTACTTTTGGCACTTTTTTTCGTTTTGCAGCCTGAAGCAAAAGCCTAGCCCAGCCCCACCCAGGAGCTTTTTGCAAAGGGGCTTTTTGGAGGTCAGTTAAGCGGCAGAGAGCAGGATGGCGGGGGTCTCAGAGTGCAGGGTGGCAAGGCAGCTGCAGCTGGGACTGAGCTAGGATGGCTGTGGCTTCCCGGTGAATGGCAAGCAGCCCTAGAGCCGCACGGTTCTGGGGCTGCTTGCCACCCCACAAAGCAGGGTGCAGGGTGGCCAGAAGTTTTTTCTAATGCCTGCCAACTAATATTCTAAAAGCAAACTGCAAATCATTCAAAAAGGTATGAAGTCAGCGTGGCTGGACAGTTTAAATGTCATGCTGTGAAACAAACTCTACCAAGCAGGGTGCTTTTGTTTTTGTTTTCCCCAGAAAATTCCTGGTTTTTCTTAACAGCTTTCTCTTTCAGAAGGTAATAGAAGGTGTAATCAGCTACCCTTGACCTGATACTAATCAATAGGGAATGTTATTGATGCAGCAGAAATACTGAGAGACATTTTATGTTGGGATTCTTGATCTTATGGAAAACTAAAACTGAACATAATCAAAGACATACCTTGGAGTTCAAAAAAACAAACAGATTTTAATAGATTCAGAGCAATGCTAAAAAGGATCCCATAGCACGAGAGGGTATTGAGAAAGAAGCTTCAGATGTGCAGGGAGATCCTAGAGGAGGAGGTACTAAAATGACAACTAAAATTTTGATGAGGAAAAAAAAAGTAAAGATGTCAATGCAAACCCTAGAGAAGATCTGAAAACAAAAAAGAAATATATAGGAAATGAAGAATACAGACAAGGAGCCTGAAACTAAAGAGAAGGCTCAGGAAAGTTAAAACTCAGAATCAGTTAGTAAAAAGACGGTAAGAATAACAAAAATTCTTTCGGCATGTTCAAAATAAAAGGAAAAGAAAAATTAAAATCAGTATATCATCTGCTCAACAAACACAGCAAAATGCTGACCCTTAACAAAGAAAAGGCAACATTACTCAACTTGTATTTTGGTTATCTTTTCCAACAAAATATGTGTATGTTCTACCAAAAATCTATGGAGATCAGTAGAACGATGGTAAGGAAATACTTTATTTTGAACACACTTAAATCTAAAAGGCCAGCTCATAACAGAATCGTTGAAGATTGTGCCAGAATACAAATTTGAGAAAGAAAGAAAGAAAGAAAGAAAGAAAGAAAGAAAGAAAGAAAGAAAGAAAGAAAGAAAGAAAGAAAGAGGGAGGGAGGGAGGGAGGGAGGGAGGGGAAGGGAAGGGAAGGGAAGGGAAGGGAAGGGAAGGGAAGGGACGGGAAGGGAAGGGAAGGAAAGGAAAGGAAAGGAAAGGAAAGGAAAGGAAAGGAAAGGAAAGGAAAGGAAAGGAAAGGAAAGGAAAGGAAAGGAAAGGAAAGGAAAGGAAAGGAAAGGAAAGGAAAGGAAAGATAACTGTTTAGGCACGTTGAAAACAATGCAGAAATTATCAGACATTCCTATTCTTGGACTTGTCAAGAATAGAACGTGGCAGCCTAATCTTAAGCAATTGTGAGAAAGCAGCAGCCATAATATATTTTGACTATGCAAAGCATTTGAAAATTACCTTAGATTGTGCTGACTAACAAGTTAGTTAAATGTGGGCTGGATGATATAATGAAAATTGAAATAGGTACTCTAAAACCATCCTCAAAGAGTATCAGTGGTTATCCATTATATTTAAGAAACAGAGTAAGATACCACAAGTTTCTGACCTGAGACTGCTACTATTCTTCAGTATTTTATTAATAATTTGGATGAAGAAGTTGCAGAAATGGTTATGAAACCTGTAGATGACACAAAACTAATATCCTTGAAGGCAGAAATACAATTCCAAATTATCTTATTAGAGAAAGGAGATTTACCTTTGTGTGTTCCTTAGAAGTTTAACTTAAGCATTTGTCATTTAGTTCATTTCATCCAAATTCTATCGCTGCTTCTTAGTTCAATAAGCCAATAATATACTTGATGAAATTGATAGTAACTACCTGATATGTGTAGTGATCTGGGATTGACAGGGAAAAGGAGAGTCGGAGCGCACACACTGCACCTGTCTGCAACTCCTTAAAGACACATGTGATTTACATCGGTACCAGCAGGTACAACATGTTTGCTCAAAAATCATCTTTTCCCTTTCAAAACTGGCATAGCCTTATTAGTCATTTCTGTGACTTCTAGAATTACAAGCTTAATTCTCCTGTGGAGGGCACTTTAAGTAGCACTTTAAAATTAAGTTTCTATGTTCTTAAAGAGCCAATTTGGTGTAGTGGTTAAGGCACCAGTCTAGAAACTGGGAGACTCTGAATTCTAGTCCCACCTTAGGCCAGTCACTCTCTTCCAGCCCGAGGAAGAAGGCAATGCCAAACCACTTCTGAAAAACCTTGCCAAGAAAACTAGTCCAGGCAGTTGCCACAAGTCAAAAACTGATTTGAAAGCACCAAAAAAAAACACAAAACCCAGTTCTTAAAATTAATACAAAATCCAAAACAAAATCATTGTTTTCCATATACTACAGGCCTCAGTGAAGGTTTAATAAGGGTTGATGAGAATCACCTTGCTGTTACAGATAAATTCAGGAGTAGGAACTTTAACTCCTAAGGTTTGGACTTCCCCTGTTATTGCCAGTTTGGGCTGAAATTAACAGGGTCAATCACATGCTCCCGTTGCAGATGTTTTTGTCAACTATATGAGGTTATAGCCCCATTATTTCAAATCTATGAACAGTTTAAAAATGTGGATATTTGGGCATGGAGGATGGCTAAAAAAATCATCATACAATATAGGAAATAAATCTACATTTAAGGTGCAATTTTGGTGATACCGTTTTCAACAAAGAGATATAGAAGTTCAATTTTTCAAGCAGTATGTCAATTTTCTGGGGAGTTGTTTGATTTAGAGTATAATTCCCCAGGCCTTTTTCCCCCTTTCATTTTTTATTGCCAAGATTATTAATTATGAGGTTACACTGTCTTTAGATCCTGACTGCAGATGTTAATGGAAGTATATATTGTACTGCAGAGGAATTACTATAGACAGTTAAAAACTTTAAAAATACTTATTAACTAATCAGATTAATGAACTAGAATCTTAATCTATATCTTCTATATATCAAAATCACTTAGCTTACATATTATTTGGGTTTTGAGAGGAAGCTTCAGAGGCTTAATAAAAATTTCAGTTTTTACAAACTCTATAGTATTGTGCATTAGAGGCATAAAAAAATCATTATAAAAAAACAATGGCATCAGAACCTACAGACAACTAAATGCCAGGCTCTGTATCACTTCTAATGCTACTGGGATGTTCTTTGTTGGAAGTAATTCCAAACCAGGCTATTAATTTTCTTGGAACATTCATTAAAATCAGACAATTGCAAAGCTCATAGTGATAAGAAGACCATCAAATTTAGAGCTGATATACATAGTTAGGAAGCTCATAACTGAATCCATCACCAGACTGTTTTTAAATGGAAATGGAAGAGTAATTTATAACTGTGAATGAGACCCATATACAAAGTTTCCTGCATGTTAAAAGTTAGCACATCAAAGAAAACAAAATCAGCACAGCTTTCTCCAATGGCCTTCTCATTTTTTTTTTTTTTCCTGGGCTGGAAGTTTTTGTATCACAGAACAACCATGTGTATACTTAAGAAGCCTCATTTTGTGACACATAAACTTCACTGCGACTAGGATACTTAATCCAAGCAACTGATTTTTTACAATGCAGAAGAGAACAGAATGCTGCATCAGTGGTATGAAAAAAACCCTCAAGTTATATAAATCAGTAAATCAAGTTATAGAATAACTACCTCATTTAAGCTATATAAAAATTGTAAGAATTCAAATTATTAAATCAAGCATTTTTTTTCCCAATCTGTTCATTACCGCTAGAAAGCAAATCCTGATGATCCTCTTCAACACAGTGCTTCACAGTACACATACATTTGCATGGGGCAGAAAACATCCTCATAATTCTTATGTCAGCCAGCATAGCCAACACAGCCAATGTCCATGTTGACTGAGAATTATGGGACCTCTCATCTCATACATCAAGAACGCACCAAGTTGGGATAGGATGCAGTAGTGAACTAGTTTTAGATTTGTTTTGCTATCGCATTTGCTGGGTTTAATTGTCACTGAATTGTGTAAATATTTGAGAAGACACTTTTATTTGTTCAGTTTATATGCTTTCTTGTTGAATTAAATAGTCTAAAAAGAATTATGCTATAAATGAATTGTATTTATTTTTATAATCTTGTATTTAATATAAACCTTTAAAACTATCGGAGAATAAAATTAACATAGGATTTTTAAAAGTTGTTTAGTAAATGGAAGGCAGCTTTGTTTACTAATTTAAATTATTAATTAACACATAATTACTAATTAATATATTGTACTAAAATATTTTCAGGGGGGAATATCACAGGAAACAATTTTTCTCTAGAAAGCCTAGGTCATTATAGATATAAATGCACTCCCTATGTAAAAGTAACCTTGGATGTGTGATTTTGATCCATTGTTTTTGATGCTATATTTATATTCTGCCTATGTCTTGAACAACTCAAGACGTCATCCACAATGCTCCCATATCCTATTTTGCCCACAACAATAACTCTTTGAGGTATACCACAAATAGGGAGATTTCTGGACCAAGGGCTATATTCAGTCTCTGATCCCTTAGAGGGATGAGGGTGTCAATGACACCCTCAAAAAATGAGCAGGATCAGCACAAAGAAGGCAATAACAGGACAGGTGCAAAAGAATTAACTAATCTGCTTATTATGTATGCAAGCTTTCTACCTTGTGTGTGTGTGTGTACAGTTATAGACAAAAGTATGAAATCAAATTAAAATTTAAGAACAGAAATATTTATTTCATAAACAATATAAAAAATTGACTAATAGCTGATGATATTTCTCAAAAGTCCTCCTATTTGCCTCTCTGCCATAAAGAAATTTAAATATATAGCGGTTGGATAGTGTGGTGGTTAGAGTGCTGCCCTATGATGCAGGAGACTGGGTTTGAATCCTGGCTAGTAACTACCTTACCAGTAGGAGTCCTTGGGCAAAGACCCCCTAACACGTCACCTGCTTCCCTCGGATATGAGAGTGACACAAACTAAGAGTCATGCCGGCTTGGACATCGCCCAAATTAACAAGGTCCACACCAGATGTTCAGGAACCAGGACAATCTGACAATAAATGGGCTACTGGAACAAACCATACATGGACAAGACAATTGGAATTGATGGAATGTTACAACAACAGTAGACCTAATGAGAGGGGATATATGAAACGTATAAGGGAACCATGGATAAACAGAAGACCTAGATCCACATTAACTGAGAAATAGCTAGTTACCCAACGCTTCAACTCATTTCACATGCTAGCAAGGTTATGCTCAAAATCCTACAAGCTAGGCTTCAGCAATACATGAACCGAGAACTACCGGATGTACAAGCTGGGTTTCGAAGAGGCAGAGGAACTAGAGATCAAATCGCCAACATTCGCTGGATCATGGAGAAAGCACAAGAGTTCCAGAAAAATATCTACTTCTGCTTCATTGACTATGCAAAAGCCTTTGATTGTGTGGATCACAACAAACTGTGGCAAATTCTTAAAGAGATGGGAGTACCAGACCACCTTACCTGTCTCCTGAGAAATCTGTATGCGGGCCAAGAAGCAACAGTTAGAACCGGTCATGGAACAACCGATTGGTTCAAAATAGGGAAAGGTGTACGACAAGGCTGTATACTGTCACCCTGCTTATTTAACCTATATGCAGAGTACATCATGAGAAATGCCAGGCTGGAAGAATCACAAGCCGGAATTAAGATTGCAGGGAGAATCATCAACAACCTCAGATATGCGGACGATACCACCCTAATGGCAGAAAGTGAAGAAGAACTAAAGAGCCTCTTGATGAGGGTGAAAGAGGAGAGTGCAAAAGCTGGCTTGAAACTCAACATAAAAAAAACTAAGATCATGGCATCTGGACCCATCAATTCCTGGCAAATAGAAGGGGTAGAAATGGAAGCAGTAACAGACTTCATTTATTTGGGCTCCAAGATCACCGCAGACGGAGACTGCAGCCATGAAATTAAAAGACGCTTGCTCCTTGGGAGGAAAGCTATGGCAAGCCTAGATAGCATATTAAAAAGCAGAGACGTCACCTTGCCGACAAAGATCCGCATAGTCAAAGCTATGGTTTTTCCAGTAGTAATGCATGGCTGTGAGAGCTGGACCATAAAAAAGGCTGAGCGCCGAAGAATTGATGCCTTTGAACTGTGGTGCTGGAGAAGACTCTTGAGAGTCCCCTGGACTGCTAGGAGGTCAAACCAGTCAATCTTAAAGGAAATCAACCCTGATTGCTCATTGGAAGGATCGATAATGAAGCTCAAGCTCAGATACTTTGGTCACCTAATGCGAAAAGAGATCTCTTTGGAGAAGACCCTGATGCTGGGAAAGATTGAAGGCAAAAGGAGAAGAGGACGGCAGAGGATGAGATGGTTAGATAGCATCACTGAAGCAATGAGCATGAAACTGAGCAAACTCAGGGAGGCAGTGAAGGACAGGAAGGCCTGGCGCAATATGGTTCATGGGGTCACGAAGAGTCGGACACGACTTAACGACTAAACAACAACAACAACGCTTCAACATAGTGAAGAGGAAGCTGTTCTCACAACTTTAAGGTAGACCAACTACACATTACATCCCAGACTGAAGAAGGCCCAGAAGAACAAATGGATGTGTAGCCAACACCTGAAGCTGGAATGTCACTGCCACCCCCTCCATTACAGAGCACAGCTGTTGATATGAGGCATAAGATCACAGATAAACTAGCTACAGTCAATCCTCAAGACCAATTACCAAGGCTCAGTGAAGAAGTATACCAATGAACTTGTATACACTACAGCCACTGTAATCCTGGAGATGCTTGACTTCACAATCAAGAAGAACAGAAGTACATACCCCCCCCCCCCGAAAATGAGGTTGGAAGCTAAGTTCAAGGCAAGTTAGTCAGCTGGTGGAACAACAGAAGGGTGAGGAGATTAAAGAAAAGGCTCAACTATTGAAAAAATACAAGGGCCTGATTCCATCTGAAGCCCTAGAGACTGCTAAACAAAAGCTCACAGCACTGGCTATCAGGCTAAGGAGCTACACTGGAAAAGCAGAGGCCTAGAAGATAAATGCCCTGTTCTCCAAAGAACCATCCAAGGTGTATTCCCAACTGCAGTGCAACAACACATTAACAGCAGAGCCACCAACAGCAGAAACTAAACAATACTGGAAGAACATATGGGAGAAAGAAAAGACACATAACACCAGTATGAAGTGGCTGCAGGACCTGAAAGCAGACCACAGCAATCTCCCATAACAGGAACCAGTTACCATCACAGTACCAGACATTCAAGAGTGGGTCAAGAACATAAAGAGCTGGATAGCACCTGGCCTGGACATGATCCACACCTATTGGCTAAAGAAACTAACAGCAGTGCATGAACGCCTAGCAGCAGGCTCCCACCCAGACTAGCTAACACAAGGAAGGACAGTGCTGATCATGAAAGACCCCCACAAGGGAATAGCACTATCCAACCACTGGCCAAAAACCTGCCTCCCCACAACATGGAAAGTCCTATCAGGCATCATAGCCACCAAGCTACAGGATCATATGGACCACTACATGAGTAAAGCTCAGAAAGGCACCAGGAACAACATCAGAGGCTCAAAACACCCGTTGCTCTTAGAGTAGTCACCCAAAACTCAAGGCCTAGACAGACCAATCTAAGCACAGCCTGGAAAGCCTACAACTCAATGCCACACACATGGATCTCTGAATGCTTGGCGCTATACAAAGTCAACAGGACACAAGGGCCTTCCTGAAGAACTCAATAGGACTGTGAAAGGCAACAGTGGAAGTCAACTCAAGACAGCTTGCACAAGTGGCCATCAAGTGTGGCATATACAAAGGTGATGCACTATTCTGCTTTTGAACTTATATCCATATCCAGGGCTTGTGATTATCTGGCTGAGGGGGTTCGAGCCTATGCAGAACAGCGGGGGGCCAGCATACACTGAACAGCACAACCAAGTAGCTGGCATTGTGTACGGGAATATCTGCACAGTGTATGCATTAGACTCTCCCAAGTCCAGATGGGAGATTCCACAGAAGGTCATGGAGAATAACAGGGCTAAGATCCTGGGGGACTTCCAGATCCAGAAGGACAGAGAGGTACTGGCCAGTCAACCAGACCTCGTGGTAGTAGACAAAGACCAGAAGGTAGCAGTGGTGATAGATGTAGTAGTGCCAGGTGACAGCAACAACGGGAAGAAGGTATATGAGAAGCTGGAAGTACCAGGGAATGAAGGAGAAACTAGAGAGGATGTGGAAAGTAAAGTGGTTCCACTGGTGGTAAGAGCACTTGGGGCTGTGACTCCTAAGCTGGGAGAATGGCTCCAACAGATTCCAACAACATCAGAAGAGTGTCCAGAAGAGTACAGTACTAGGAACAGCTAAGATACGGTGCAGAACCCTCAAACTCCCAGGCCTCTGGTAGAGGACTTGAGATTGCGGAAGACACAGACCACCCATAGGGGTAAGAGGGAATATTTTTTTTTGTTACAGACAAAAGTATGAAATCAAATTAAAATTTAAGAAGAAAAACAAATATTTCATAAACAATGAAAAAAATTGACTAATTGCTTGATATTTCTCAAAAGCCCTCGTATTTGCCACTCTGCCATAAACAAATTTAAATGTTTACAAATAGCACATAGCAGTCTACTGCCACAAATCACATGCAGATGCATCCTTCCAAATTTATATACATCTTTTGACGCTCCCCATGCAACTTACTATCCAGATAACTATTTAATAACTGCCTATTTCTGTAAAAAATAAAAGTCAGCAGTCTAGGGACAGAATCCAAAACTCTGGAGGAAGGGTTACATGTGGCCCTAGGGTGGTCAGCTTTATATTGTTGTTTTATGCTACTTGAATATTTGTAAACTTTTTAAAATATATATAAACTATTCAATCAACCACCACAAATAAACTAAAAAAAAAAAAAAAGCTTTAAGTTGCTTTGCAAATTAAGCCCTAGTGGTTTAACAGAGGCATCTCTTCTTTTGTTTTCTCTCACTACTGGCTCCAGTGAGAAGAAAATTATTGTATACCTTAAAGATGGTATAGCTCTGGGCCCATTTCCAGGCCAGGTGGGTGGAATAAGGCAGTTTAAGATCCTATAATATTCATGTCCTTTCTAGTGCCGTACCCCAGAAAATTTAAGCCGCAGACTCTTTCAGCCCACGCACCCTACTGTCTGCATTGAGAAGGACCCCCCCCCATCATCTTGTTTCCCTTTTGCTAATTTCCTAAGGAATACAGGATTGTCCCCAACAAATACCTTAGTTTTTGAGAGTTGGAGGTTGGGAATAAAATACATTACTTTAATGAACAAAAAGTGTTTTGTTTTTTTTAACCTGAGCTTTAAAACAAGATAATACAACTCAAAAGAAGCTTTTTTTTTTTTTTTTAAAGCAAAAAGGCTTAGGAAACAAATACTTCTGTTAAGATAATTCTATAATGGTACAACATTTGGATGAGTTAAGTTTCATATAATTACAAAATTCAACTTTTCAATAATACACCATCATTATAGCTAAGACTAATAGTTGTCAAGAATACTTCATGCCATATTGATGTATGCCAAAGATGCGCAAAAAAGTCTGGACTTAAATGCTCTGTGGAGTCAAAATACGATACTAGTTAAATCAATATAATCCTGAAAGAATCTTTTGGAAAGGAAGTGCCACAGTTAAGACTTTGAAGAAATTAGTTTACACACACCCTTATTCTTCAAAAGTGGCATCTGGCTATTAGCTTTTAGAACTGGGAATTTTAACTAGTTATTCCCAAAGAGCTCCTATTTGATTAGTACCAGTGTTTTCATTTTACCTGTATATAACATACAACATCTGTTGTACCATGTTATTAGTATGTAAAATTTTATAGTTCATATTTTCTAAGCAATGGAATATCTACCCAACAAAAAAAATTAATCCAAGTTAATAGACAAATTTGCAAGAGAATAGACATTCTTTTCATTTACACTTCAGAAAGAAATACCTTATGATGCTAAATTTACCTCTTCAGTTTTATCAAATCTTTAAAACCATTTTATTTTAGGTTGTCCTATAATGCAGCTTAAGCAGCAATTACTTTATTAATAATCTCTTTCAGCACTATCACCCCCAGAAAACTGCATTTTCTTGGCATAAAATAAAAATGTAACACTTTCCTTCCCACAAACACACTTCTACTTTTACAATTTCTCCATAGAATTTGAATAAATTATAAAGTGTAAGTCCTCTGAATTGTGACAAAAATCTATTGCATGAAGAAAGTTTTTTATATATTAATAATTAATTAAACTGAAGTTTTATGGACAGCCATTCTGGATTCTCTATAAACCTGTATTTGTTTCTGTATTTCCATGTTCAAAAATTAATGTATTAAAAGAAATCTCAGTGGAAATACTTGGGCATTCATCCATTTATCACCAGTTATGCTTTTGACAATTATTCTTTTTCTGTTAAGTCATTTATTTTTCAGTGAATTACAAAAATGAATTATAGTCAAGATAAAAATGTGCCTTAAGGATATTTTCAAAAAGTCAATTTAAAAATTGTCACCTGCAGTGTTGTAACACACACACACACATTTCAATAAAGTTTGCAATTATACTTCAAGCCAGTTTGGGAATCAACAGTAGTGAAATGTTTTACTGTACACATTCACAAATCAAAGTTAAAGCTTTACTACCTATGGTGCAGAAGCTACTCCTAATGAGGAAATCATATGAAACAGCACCAATGAGATTTTGAATAGATGAAAACGTGAATGTTCTCTGAATTTATCTTCTGCAAATTTCATTTTATTGGTTTGCAAGTAAGATGCTGCCATGAGCTAGAAACATCACTTTTTCCCTTAACAAACCAAGCATGCATGCTCTTCCTCTAGAGTGTGAAGAAATTATCAACATAAGAAATTCAAAGACTGAAAGAGAGAAAAGCTATATGATAGAACATTTTATGATACAGAAAGCGATGCAGGCAATGTAATTTCATTTATGTGATTTACTTGTAAAACCTTGCAAATACAATCTCGCTAATTGCATTCTTGACAAAAGACTGGATCTGTTTAAATACAATTTCTAACCATGGAAACATCATGGCATACCCTCTCTGCTGAAACATAAAGAAAACAATGACATTCTGTCTTATATTCAAAATCAAAAAGGATGGTAATTAGTCAAGCACTTTTAAAGTGAAATTCTATGTACGCATGTGCATAATCCCACCTAATGCAGTGAGTTGTTTCCAGCAAGTTCAGTAAGCATAAGACCACCACTGTAACATATTAGGTCTTGTACATGCTTACCTTCAACTACTAGGTACAGTGGTACCTCGGGTCACAAACGCTTCTGTTCACGACCAATTCGGGTCACGAACAGCACCGTTCGCAAAATTTTGCTTCCGTTCGCGAACTCCGCACTGGGTGACGAACAGGATCCGTGGCCATTTTCCCTGCCGTGACACGTGGTCGTGGCTTCCTGTAGGGAGGGGGACTCTCCCTCCAAACAATAACCGCCTCCCCACCCGCCTTCCTGTCCTCCACACCTCAAGAAAGGTTAGTATTCTCTCTCTTCATACTGTACTGTACTGTACTTTGTGTCATATTTTTGTGGTTTAAAAAAAAATACATATGGTTCAGAACGGATTAACCGTATTTACATTGAACCTTATGGGAAAATTTGATTCGGGTCGTGACCAAAATCGGTTGGCAACCAAATTCGTAGGGGTCAGAACGGATTAACCGTATTTACATTGAACCTTATGGGAAAATTTGATTTGGGTCGCGACCAGAGTCGTGGAACAAGTTCGTGACCCGAGGTACCACTGTATTCCTTTCCTTTATAACCCTCCCCTCTTCTTAAGTCTTTGTAGTAGGTTTTCTGTTAGCTAGCCATCTAACATTGAAATATAGTCATCTTTATTTGGTCAATGAGCAGCAGAATCTAACATTTAAAGGCCCTAAGGTTCTTGAAAGAGATACATTCTACCAGGCAGGACAGGAAGTCAAAGAGGAAGCCTATTATCAAGGCTTCAATGGATTGCCCAGTTCTTTCAAATGGAAAATTCTCTAAAGCATTCTGGATGTATTCATTCATGAGTACAGGCCGAATTTCAGAGATAGAGAACATGTGGTCCTCTAGATGTTGCTAAACTAACATTTCTAGTATTCCTTTCTATTGGCCAAGACAGCTTTAGCTGACTTGAGTTACATTTCAGCAATACATGGAGAACCACAGGTTTCCTACACATGGACACGAGCACCAATCCTACACAGAATTCTTGTTAACCAGATTTCCCTCTACCCATGAAACAAAAAGAATAAAAAAGTGTTCTTTCCTCACTTCCTGAGGATATTTCAGACTCCCCAACATAAAAGAATTGGGTTGCCTTATAACAATTATTTAAAAGTCCAGAGCTTCTTTGAGTATCTTAACATCATATCTAAAAGCCCAATGGTAGCTCAGAAAAGAGTATCTTCCATGCTATGGAAATTATATGGGAGAAAGAACTTGTATTCTGGACTAATAAGTATATACATGTGTTCATGCCTTTACAAGGGCTCTACTTTACATATGTTTTGCTATATATGTCAATTTATTTATGTGGCTTTTTAGAAAAGTAAATCAGAAAATGCAGATCACTGCTGTTACCTTGTACCTAGATTGAAGTACTTATGTTATATAGATTTCTACAGTATTTGACAACATATTATTTGGTGCTTTGTAGTCCTAAATTTCTTAACTGCTTAATCCTCTTTTCAAGATAGGGGACATCTGATTATTTGCTTAGCTCTTTATAAAATCACTTGATATCCTGCAAAAATCAGATTTTAGTAACCATCACCTATTTGGAATTCTCTGGAAATCTAAAGTTCTTTGGGAGTTTTCCAAATAACCACAGACTAGAATATTGGACATTGCTTAGTCAGCAAATTAAAATAAAAACATGCAACTTGAGATATTTAAATTGTTTCAGCAGCTGCATTTACAAAACAAAGATATATGGGCAGTGAATAATCAGCCAACTTTAGAAATTTCTTTGAATTCCTACTAGATAAGAATATTCAACAAATACGGTCAAAGCTATGAGAACCCTAGAAAATTATGAGCTGTCCTAAGTCTGGGGGAAAATTAATGGAACATCCATTCAAACTAGTCTTGAAGCTTGACTACATGTATGAATAATGTAAATATTCCATTTCATATTTCTGAAAGTTACCACTTTAATACAAAGATAAATATCCAGACACTTGACTTGTATGCAGTAGTCTGTTCACTCAGGGACCACCATCCACCAGCAGAATGAAAACTTTCAAGTCTTGTACGTGTACCCCTCCCTCAACTGGTTACACAAATCTGCTCTGCAATCTTGAGGGACCCCGCAGAGCATATCTGGGAGGTCAGGGAATAGAAAACAAGAAGACCTCTGTTACTCGCATGATAGATATAGCCCAGTTGGCCACAGAATATGTATGCCAACTCTTCTGATCTTGCATGATCTGTGGCAGATTTCCCAAGATATGTAATTTATTTAGCTCTTATGTATATGCAATATAAGGTACAATTTCAAAACCTGTATATGTGCTATGAATTTCAGGTAGACTTTTTATTTGGTTGCTAAAATATGGCCTAGCACTTAACTGCAGCCAGCAATAAACGTAAAGCCTTCTTTACAAGCAGCTAACTGGAGTACATCACCACCAACAGCATGCCTGACAATTACTCATGTAGAGCCTGGTGACAGAATACATATAAACATGATCCAGTACATTACTTTCCCCTTGACCTTTGATAAATAAACTATGACTGTGGAATAGCAAGGGTTTCAGACTTTTTATCTTGTTATTCCCTGTCTGATGAGAATGGCCATGTAACATATTGAGCTGAAAACATTTAAGAGCACAGAGGCTTACTATGCTCATACAAGCCAAATGTTTAATAAAATTGTAACATTGCTGGAATATGAGACCCCTGTATGTTCCCCATCTTTCAGCCACATGTCAAAAATTAGCATATTTTGAGTTTAACATGATCTCTTTTTTGGGTAGTATGAAATGAAAACAAATGTAGATAATAAATAAATACATATTACTCTGATTTTTTTAACCATAAAAATTCCATTTGTATATAAAGCAATATAGGTATGCAGAATTTGTTGACATTCTCTTTGGAAAGGAAAGAACAGAAATCACTGTATGCAGCTATTTTGGTATGGCAGGAGAGGGAGAAAAGTAGGGAACAATTTTACCTGGAATCTTTGAAATTTGATTAATTCCTAATCACATTTACTCTGTTTGCAAATGACTTCAAAATTTTTGATAAAGTTTTTGAAGCAGTCAAAGAGAGCATAAAGATTAAAGATTAAATCCCAGAGATCTATGTATCTTATTGTCACTCCCAATCATAAGGGATAGATACTTTTAAAATAAACAGTATAAAAAGGTTGTACTAAGTTGCCTGAACTCCATCAGTGATAAAGGCTTCACCATGAGGGGAAAAAAAATATATCTTGTCAATGTTTGACATAACCCTGGGATGCAAAAAGTCCTCCAATAATGTCCTAAGAATGTTGGATGTATAGCAATAAGTGGTGCTGCAAGGTAACTTTTAAAGTTTTATATACCACTAGACAAACCCTGACCCGTTGGGTCATCATTTCAGAGATATTTCCTTACCTAAACAAAGAAACAGAACAACCAAGGGCAAAAAAGCAGTGGGAGTGTGAGCAACTTAGGATTTGCTGCTGGTTTCCCCACTGAAATGTGCCTTGGGAAGCTGGCAGGGAACGTCAGAAATTAATCTCCCTTCCTTCCTTCCTCCCTATAATATAGGGTTGCACCGTTTGCCCTCCCCTCACAATCCTCAAGAAAGCCCCAGTGAAACCTCCTCTTCCTCTGACCTGTGGACCCGCTCCTCATGCTGGTGTGTCCCCAGGGCCCCCTCTCTTGAGGGAGGAAGAGGGCTTATCCGTCAATTGCCAGCACACCCCAGCCAGCCCTACCTCGCCAGCAGGCATCTGAGTCACTCCTTCATCCTTCCCTCAATACCCGCCACTGTTAAGAGATTTAAAATTTCAGCCTCGGTTCCAAAGCAGCCAATTGCTGCTCACCTGTCAGGCCTTGCCGCCAACTAGTTGGGTGCAGGGGACAGAGGGAGGTGAGAAAGAGGTCAGGGATATGCCCGTGACAATCACGTGACCTGGACTGACCACGGTGATGTGGCAGCACAGTAGTGCTGAAGTGGCCACAAATTTCCCAAATTTCAATCCCATGGGAGTAATGGGTCCCAGATTTTGGACCATTCTGCTGCCCATTTGGGGTACCTTGGTTCATAAACTGTTGCCTTATGATGCACCATTTCACCCAGTTGAAGGTTACAGACATGAGAGTTTTAGTAGTATATAGACAGATGAATTAAAGTTAAAGTTGCATAGTCTCCATTGAGCCACTTTACAACTGCCTGGGTTGTTTCCCCAGAGAGTGTGTGACATGAATGCCATATGACCTGCCAAACCTGGAATAGTAATGATTCAATCAATTGCTGCAATGGAGAATCCGACTTCCAATGTCCATTGTCCAGATGCTATTTCATGCCCTGTTAGCAATCCTACAGCATAAATATCTCTGCTACATATCATCTGTTGTATCTGTCTTGCTATTCCAGACTTACTTAATGCAATGACATACCACAGAAATATATTAAAAGTAGTAACTAAAAAGGAGCAAATCTGTATACAATCAAAAAACAAGTTTAAATTATAGAATAAAAAATGAAAGCTATCCAGTGCTATATTTATCAATATACAACAGAATGCTTTACATTTGTAATAACGGTCCTGGTAGACACTTTATTTTTCTGTGAAGTGATTTCACTTTTAGTAATGCATTGTTTCATAAAACAGTAAAAATATGAATGAACCCAAAACAATTCAAATTGGCAACCAAAACAGATACACTATTAGTCTAAATGCACCTAATATAGAATATGTGTGTATCTATATGCACTGGTCTTGGGATGTTAGCATGTTTACATGTTTTCCCCTTATTAAATAATGGGAGGTGTGATAGCGATTATCAGCTTTTGATATTTAACTTTTCTGACTGAAGTAATTTCCGAGCAAATGTCTGGATTTCCTTAAACTTCATTTAAACCCTGCAAGTTGTGTTTATCCCAGAAGAAATAATTTACATCAATGCCTTGTACTACTAGAACAGCATTTCTTTTTCTTTAATAATAATTGTTATTGAAGTTTAAAAATAAAGACAAAAGACTAATACAAATTAAGAAAAATATAAAAAGAAAAAATGCAGAGAAAAAGAAAAAAGATATAAAGAAAAAAGATAAAGAAATGACTTACTCCTTCAAGACAAGTACAGTACAAACCATTTCAGTAACTTACCACCTTCTCTAACATTTCAACAAAAGATCTCTTCTTCCAATATTTCATCCCTCAGTTATAAGCAAATTATAAAACCTCATCATTTAGTCTTAATCAGCAAAAGTCCATTAAGAGTTACCAGAAATAACATATATATTTCAACCTTAATCAAATAAATCAGTTACATATTCCTTTACTTTACTTTTAACGTAGTAACTTATCATTTTCTCTAAAAATACAACAAAAAAACCCCTCTTCCTTCCATATCTTATATCTTATCTATAAACATATCTTTAAGGCCTTGTCATCTCTGGTACTTATACAATATGTAAATAAATAAACATTTATTTTTTTGCCCTCTCAAATATAAATTAAATAAATCCGATCAGTATAATTGTGGGAGTCTGAAAATGTTAAACCCGTATCTCTACAAGGGGCTTTGTGCCCTTAAGGAAGATTTTATAACTTTAGTGGGTATCTAACATTACATAAGCTTTTTTCAAGTGGAGGCTGACTAGCCTTGTATTGTCTAAGTCTTCCTCTCTCTCTTTACTAGAGTGTCCATGATCACCGATACACTTGACATCTATAAAATACCAAAGACACAGTTAGGATCTCTTAACACTTAAGACATAATTAAGCTAAGTTAAATAAATCTGAATATGCACTTTTATTTGACATAAATACATGGAAGTCTTGTTAAACTGAAGATCGACTTTGTCCACTGCTATTTGCAAGAAGTGAGTTTTTGACTGTCTGAAGCCACAGCCTAGTGTGATGCTAGGTCAACTGCAGAGGAAAGATGATCCATCCCCTTCCTGCACAGCAGCTTTTCTCAAGGGTCAAAGAAACCTGTTCAACAGTGCTGATAGTGGCATGTGGGCTTGTGGGGGTTTCCCAAATCAGTGAGAGGCACTTGGCACGAGTGGAGCTGCTGTATGTAAGTAGCATACATTTCAAAATGTATGTCAAGCAACAAAACTGCTTTTATTCTTCTTTTAAAAAGTTCGTCTTCTAAAAATGGAAGGATCGGTGAAATCAATTAATCCTGCTACTCTTCATTACCACAACTTAATAATAAATCTCACTTAAGAAATTTTACTTATATCCGCTTTTGAGCTATTTTAGGAATTGCTGCTTCTAGTGTTAAAGACAAAAATAGAAATTGAATTTATAAAAAAGGCTGCATTTTTCTGTTTATGTAAGACATCCACTCCATTTCTCCCATCTCTAATAAAAGTTGTTAATTTTCTATAGTATGCTCCTGAAATCTTCATCCCCTTTATGTTGTATCTCAGTAGTATTATATATCCCAGAAGCAGAGTGGGAGCCCTTACTTCTGCTCATTAAGGATATAACATCACCACAAAGGGAACACA
Source organism: Python bivittatus (assembly GCF_059951505.1). NCBI lineage: Eukaryota > Metazoa > Chordata > Lepidosauria > Squamata > Pythonidae > Python > Python bivittatus. The sequence goes on from NW_028277075.1 coordinate 49,123,559, forward strand.
TTACATGTGGATTTGTTACATATTATATTCATTGCTCAGTATTTCAAATTAGCATTTATCTTAATATGCCTTCTGTTGTTTGCAGATCCGGATAAGTCAATACGATAAACAAAATCCACAAATACTTTGTTCTGAGCAGAACCAACACTAGGGTCTAACAAACTACATTTTCAACATCAGAGTGGTTTGGGACCTAACCACAGCATCCACAATCACAGGTTTCTACCAAACAGAGACTAATGAGATGTACGCTATTTTTCTCCTCCAGTGAAGTCTGAACATTTAAAACACTGTATTAGGATCATAATATAAAACCATAATGCTTCTTTATACAATAATGTTACAGGTCAACTGATGCCAAAGTTGGGGCCTTTTCAGTGGTAGCCCCTTATTTATTGAAACTCATGAGTTTAAGAATGGAATAAGACGTACAGAAGACTAGAATGCAAAGTTTCCAAGTTACATATGTTTACAAAAGAGATACAAAAGAATGGGTTTGTCTGGGACAAACCTTTTTCAACATCTGTTGATGAAGATTCTCAGTCTTCCATGTGGAATTATCTGGAGCTTGAGTCATGGCAACTGGACTTCTGTTCTTTCTGGTTTGATACGTTTCACTGCTTGTCCAAGCAGCTTCTTCAGTCTAGAAAGTTGGTTGGGGGGACCCCATAAATGTCCTCCAGGGTGCTTGCATTTCTCGCTGACATGATGGGCTCATTGAAGGGACAATAGGAGAGTGATTTTTTTCAACATCCTGTTCTCCAGTGCTTATTTAAAATAAGATGTAATGACTCCAATAATGGCATTTATAAAACAACAGGATGTAGTGAATGTAATCAAGAATAAAACTAGAAGACAGCTATACATTTGCAATCACAGGTAGTCCCTGGCTACTGAAATAGCAGCTGGGAGTTCCTCTTTTGCTCCTAATAGTACAGTAGGTCTGGTGGGAAACTTCAAGTATGGCTTGTTCTGTCCTGTGTTGTTCAATTCTTACTAGAAAACATTCCTCAGTTAAATGAAACCTTTGGGAAACCAGTCCGAGAGGAAACATTTGAAATGGCAATGAGGGGAAACAGGGAGGCAACCAAGCAGAATAACGCTGTTAATTATCTGTAAATAATAAATATAGATGTGTATTCATCAATCAGAAATAAGAAAAATAATGTACAAGACTGCATGTGTTGCAGTCTTTTTAAAGTTATTCTGAGGCAAGTAACATAAAGCATCGCTTCCAATATAAATTTGCTTTCCAAAAGAGCTGTGTAACAACTGGTGCTTTAAGAGACAAAGGAAATAAGGCAAAAATAATTACATATGGATAAAACAGCTAAACTGTATTTTGTTTAAAATTGCTTTATTCATATAATGTGACTTTAAGTTTCAGAAATACAAGGAAAATGTCTTTGAGGGAAAATGCTAAATAAAATGGTGGTAAGCCTGAAACAAAAGATGTATGTGCGTGTGTGTGTCTGTGTCCATAAAGTTTAAACACATTTTAAAAGTTTTACATTAAGAATCACTCTATGCTTATCATGCTAATTTCAAGTACTCTGCTTTCAAGCATTTCCATGGTTACTGAAGGACAGTAGTCTGTACATTAGTTAAAATGTGCATTACTAAGTTTCTAGCTGCTATTTTATTAATTTCATAAATATACAGAAAGAAATTCAATGTGGTGTCAAGGGAAGCATTTCTAGATTCAGCCTGAACACAGTCATTGCAAAGTAGCAATCTTTAAAATGGAATGCGAAAGTAGGTCAAACTGTCAATAAAGCAGAGTGCCCTGTTTGAGTTATTACTTTTTAATAATGTAACCACTAAGGAATCTTACTGGTCCTATATATGCACGGTTTCAATATTAACAGCAAGCGCAAAAGTAAATAAATAATATCTGAAATAATGTATTGTACCAAAATAACACCAATAAAATGCTAAGCTGCAAGGCTTAGCATAAAAATGAAAAACACTAATGGAACATAGTGCAGTGTGCTTATACTATGTGTAGTCTGGAATCATGCATAATGTAACAGTGCAACTGCTAACAGCAGGCTCACATAAGATAATTTACACTTGGTTTTATGGACATGCGGAACTGAACTTTGAAGTCATCCCTAATGAGATTCAGCTTGGCCCTAACAGCATCCTGAGAGAGTGTGCAGGGTTTTTCTCTTGCTTCCAGTGCATATTTATAAAGTGGAACATAGGCTCATTTAAATTGCACACGTGGGTTCATACAACCTCCCCATTACAAAGGGGAAAGTTTCACACTAGGGGAAACGCTTACCCATCTACCAAGTGTTTTAATTACATCTGCCACTTTTGCAAACTAGCAAAAGTACCTGGAAATGAGGAAACAAAGAACTTTGCTGCTTTACATTTAACCTCCCTGAACTCTTGGTTTGAGTGGGAATGCCTTGATGGTGCTACAGTTTAGTAAATCTCACCACCTCAAATTAAGAGGAGGAGAAAGCTCAGGTATTTCACTAAATCTAAAGGCTGCTCAGGAGTTAGCTGTTTAATTACCCAATCCTGCAGTAATGTGTGAAAGTCGGTGGAAGAGGCATGAAGAACTTCTCTTTTCGAACACTCCTGCATTCCACAGGGTCCAAAGCTGTGCCACATGGGCCCTGAAACACGTCAGAGATATTTTTTTTCCTACTGCAGAGGAGTTTGAGGTAAAAACATGTATTGAGTCAGCTTTGCCTTAATAATTTTGTTTGCTAATTTTAACATTAATAAAGTATTCATTCAGAGAACATGCAAAGATGCCTATCTTAGCAGTAAAAGCCTTACCATAAGATCTATGTATCTTACTGGTGAAGAAAATATGTAGAGCCAATACACTCTCCTTCGCCACCATTTTCAGTTTTGGAATTTATTCTGTTCTGACATCTTTGGAGAAGAAATTCATTCCCTGCTTGAACACTGAGATAAACCTAACCCTAAACACATGGTATATTCCCAAATTCATGAAACTGTCAAGTGGCCTCAGATAGATGAAATGACCAGAATCAGGTTGCTTAGTTTCAGGAAGTTGTTATCTAATGCAACTTCAGCTCATTTTCTGTCACTGTATCTTGAATCAGTAATATATGAAGCTGATCAATATTCTGTGATATCCATTTTCTTTATGGCATAGTATCAGACTTTTGGATGGGTTACCAGCTGAAAAATCACTTTTTTTACATTATAATAACCATCAGGTCAGGTTTAAACGTTAGAACTCTAATATTAAGCCACAATCGTTTGCTCAAACGTATAATGTATTTGTTTTCAAATTTATTTAGAAGCAATGAAACAATTTCAAATTGCTACCGCCAGAATTTGGTTAGGTCATTAAATGTAGTGCTTCTTTTCTCACTGGTTGCTTTCTTTTTTTTTTTTTACAAATCAATTGTTCATTTATTTTCTGCTCATATTGTTTCTTGCTTAGTCCACCTGCTATTTCACTGTATTCTTTTAGTGCTTTATTAAACAGGAAGGGGGGGAGGGTGCTGCTTCTATTCCCTTCCACACACCACCAAATGAAACAGCTGTATTTCTGTCTAATGTGACACTGGGTAGAAATCATCGTTCAAGAAATGAAGAAAATGTAATTATTTACATTTTCACAAAAGATATTCTGTCTACAATTCATACTGAACGGCAACATTTTACTGACTTCAAAGGCTTCCAGATCAAACACTTTAATTTTATCCTTGGCAAGATAAATATCTTATAAAATACAGAGAGCTAAAGTAATTACATTTAAAATTAGAAATCATCTTCAGTTTTTTTTGTTATTTTTAGAAATAAATTGTCTCAAAGCAAAAGTTTAGATGCATATATACTCCTCATTAAAGACCAGTACACAAGTATTTCATCATAAAGCAAATAATAAGAAAACTGGCATGCATTTGCTTCAATCTTGACCATTCCTAAATTATTAATAGGTTTTCCCAATTTTCTTCCCATTAATGAAATCGAGCCAACTCCAGGCTGAACATACCTGGAAATCTACTTCCTAATGGCCTGATTTTTCCCATCAATAAAAAATTGTATTTAATTATGAACATGTGCTCAAATAGTCTTTTTTTTCCCAAGACCCAGAAATTATAATAGCAGATAATTAAAAACAAATAGTGACAACACTATGAGTTAAAGGTCTTCATTTTGTTGCCAAGCTGACATATCAAATTCAGAGATAAACAAAGACCGTTTCTTTTTCCCCCCCCATTAACACTGTGGCTGTGTTAAGATGCAGCAATGCAAAGCAGTCTGGCAAAACACAATCAAAGGTCACAGTGCAAAAAATAATACTCCAGAGGATTATTATCTTTTAATTTTCACAGTGTGTCTAAAAACTTCTATTGCTGTATCTGACTCATGCTGCTTCATTATAATGACAGCATTGCTAGGAGACAAAGTAGTTTAGATATTTCATACACACATATATATAGCAATCTTCAGACAATCCAAAAGCTTGCGATGGCAATGTGAGGTCTCGTTCAACGTCTGGAAGTGCTAGTTTCAAGATCGGTTCTGCAGAATTTTTTTCAGCACATCCTAACAATATACCTGAATTACTGATTACTAGTAGTGTTTGTAAAACTAGATACAGCTATGCCTCAAGGCAAAGATAAATAAAAATACATTTCTATTTAGAAAGATATGGCCTTCAACAAGTTTCAAAAGCTTGTGGCAAATCTGGGCTAGTCATACAAATATTATATTACGATGAATTATATCTATGCCAAGCTTGAACAACTTGTGGTCCGCTAGCAAAACACAAAGAGGCTATTAAAACCTCCTGGTTTTGCTGACTGCCTAGGTCTACAAAAATGAGATAGAGAGTTGTCAAGTACCTGGTAGACCACAATGACTGCATTCAGCTGCAGCAGTACAACACTAGCTAGCTTAGCCTTGTAGTCTCAGTATGATAGACTGAAAGCTGATGTACAGTAATAATGCTATTACTTCCGCACAAACTTGATACAGTGGTTAACGTTTCAGAATGATGTGCTGACCTTGTGATCTTACCCATTTAATTCAATTTTTTTTTTTTTTGGTACCATACAAACAGAAAGCAGCAAGGTCTTCTCTTAAAGGTACTCAACATAATGTGCCCTACCAATACAGTCCTACCCACACACTTTTTGTCTTCTTCAAGCCATGGCCCATCAGAGATGCTTGGGGGTGGGTAGGCACTGAGTTATCCACTTTATGTGCTTAATGACAGAACTGTAATGCTCTGCTCTGAGACAACTGTGAATACTTGTTTTTTTTTTAAACAAATATTTCAAAATATCTATTTTTCAGGATAAAGAAATACCAAGGGAAAGAATAATATATCAAAAAGAGATCAAAACATATTGTCATCAAGATTGACTGAAATAGGATATTAATATTTTACCTAGAAAAGTAATACCTTGCAAGTTGTAGGTCAGTGCTATCAGTTAAAAGGTCACTGTCTTTGAATATAATTTGAAATTTCAGCTTTGTTCATTTTCTTCTCCCCTGATATCCTGGATTCTGCTAAATTAGACAATTACTAAAAAAAATTAATGAGTGACTTCAGCATTTATATTATTTACACCATTTACCAAATTGTTGTGTGATTGTGAATAATTCTAGGATAACAATAGTAGTTGTGCTTTGCTCAACATAAAGGGAAAAAAATCTATTTTGATTGCAGTTCTAGAGCCTCAGGTATAAATAAGTGATGTTTCAAGATTCCAGAAACCTGCTTTTCTTCCTTCTGTACAGTATCCCATTGTATAAAATTCTGCATTACTATTATAATGTCATGACTATAACTCTCTTGAAATTCTCTAACAAATGAACCTTCTCCCCCATTCTTCAGAAGAGAAAACAGCTCTAATTCCTCACATTACATTTAATCTGTTTTTTATCTTGTTATCAAACCATTTGGAATTTAGTAGCTGATATAGTAAACTATTTAAGATAATTATATAGACAGCAAAGAATGTCAAAAAGCCCTCTCTAAACTGGGGCAATGGACATTAAATTGGCAAATACGGTCCTATTTAAGCCGATACAAAGTGAATCAGATTGGGGCAAAAATTCTGATTCTAACATATACTGATGGCACCTGAACGAATAACTGATAGTGTCCCCAATTACTGAACATGGGGGAGAGAGACAGAGAGAGAGACAGAGACAGACGGGTTTAGCAAATCCATAACTTTTTAAAAAACACTGGCAGGCTGCACAAGGCTGCTAGATGAGCCACATGTTGTGCAGGCCAATTCTAGAGAGTTGACCAATTTGTAGAAAGTGACAACCCAAGTAATCATCAGAACAGAGCAACTAAAGTGACACATGGAAGGGAAATATTGAGATAATGTAATAATAATATAAACCATTGTTACATGTTGTATTCAGTGTTACCTTATTATTTACAACCTGAAGTGATTTGAAGTATTCCAGCTGTAAATTGGAATTTTACTGCTGAAATCTACCAAACCACATCCAGAACAGCCAGATCCAAGCACATTCTGGAAGCCAAATGGATCGCTCTGGTGTTCCCTGGAATGTTCCATCCCCAGAATGGTGAGTTCTGCCCATCCCTAATGAACTACAGTCTTGCAAGCTATAGAGTCAAGAGAAGCATCTATTTTAACCATTTCAAGACAACCTACCCAGGCCTAAAGGATTAGGGCTTTTTCAAGTATTATTTTCTCTCATTCCCTCAGGGAGAAATAATATTTTGAAACTCTGCTAATGCTTAGTATTGGCAGATGTGAATGCGGTAACTCTTCAAACAGAACAGCAAAATGAAATGACTTTTCTATCAATCTTTAATATTATCTACCAAAATACTCTCTTTAAAACCTCTACCAAGGTTACACTCATAAAATAAATACTTGGTATTGCCCCCCAGATAATAATGGGACTATTTTCCTCGAAAAAACATTTTGAGATGTAACAGGACTTTGATTTTGATGTCATCTATAATGATGAATTACAGAGTGAAAGATATGAACCTGTGACACATTTTTGGCTATGTTCTTGATACTGGGAATATCAGCTGTTCACACTTTAAAATCTGAATGAATTAAAAACAGGTAAGACCAAAACCAGAAAACTACAGCACAAAGCACTACTTGGCTTCTAAGAATGGAATTCAAGCCAGCCTTATTGACTGCAAATAACTCCTAACAAATATAGGGACCAACTTCATCCACTCTGCAGAAATATGTCAATGTTATAAATGAAAAACTTCAGTCAAACGTAAATTAATAAGCCTGATGAATAATCAGCATTAAAAAGAGTATGTGTTCCTTTATAGAAGTTAAAACAGGCCTATCTTTTTATTTTAGGTAGAATCTACTTTTTCCAGGAAGATTTCCCCCTTACTAACTATTCTCCTCCGAATGAGGAACAGTATAGGTAAATAACTTTATTTTCACTGAAATTATGGACTAACTGAATACTAAGCCCCTGCAATGCTACCCTCCCATTCTCTTTCATCTTGTTTCTAAGGCAGCTTCTGGAACCTTATAAGAAAATAAAGGAAAGGATGTTGCGGCAACTGATGAGTAGTGCTTTCTTTTCCTGTACACCGATGATGATGACGATGATGATGATGATGCATGGACAAGATGCTTTACCAGCCAGCCTGAGGTTTTTGGGAGCTCTGAGGAAACTGTGAGCATCATGTTGGCAAACAAATGGTAACCTTCAAAATCAGCTTTCTTGACTACACCATCTGTTCAGAAATATGTACCACACTGGCACACAAAAGAATATTCTAGGAATTGTCACCCTCGCTGGAATTTATTCCTCTACAATGTTTTCTGGAAAGCCCATAAGGATGGCTTTGACTGGTTTTAACTACTGAGATAGCTTAGTTAAAAAAATAATACTAGTAATCATGATTAAGAATATACATGATATTACACAAGAAGGCCTTTGTTCTTAATTCTGTGCTATGTAAAGTCTCTAGTTAATATAATTATATTAGAATGAAGTAATGGTTACGACATATGTATCTCATGCCTGATGTTGCTCTCTGAGGTCAAAGGAAGTTACCATGTGCTGACAAATCAATGATCTGGTAGACTTCATCATACATAGGCTTTTAAACAATATATTTTACATCATTATGGCTACTAGATATGGACTGCAAAAATCCAAACCATTAGAAACTTGAACTCGGCCTTACCACCACATGCTGTCTGTTAAAACAAAAACTTAGCAGTATATTGCAGGCTACCAAATTTATTAGGCATCTTAGAAGTTCCATTTGATTTAATATAATAATAACAACAACAACACCAAAACAAGTCTGGATAGTGGACATTGCAACACCTGGAGACAGCAGAATAGAAGAGAAAGAACTGGAGAAAATCACAAAATACAAAGACCTGCAAATAGAAGTAGAACGACTGTGGCAAAAGAAAGCAAAGATAATACCAATAGTAATAGGCGCCTTGGGTGCAATCCCAAAACATCTGGAGGAACACTTGAACATCATCAGCATTGACAAAATCACCATCAGTCAATTGCAAAAGACAGCTTTACTGGGAACAGCTTACATCCCATGATGATACCTTTAATACCATCAAACAACAACATCTGCCTATCCCAGGTCCTTGAAAGGACTTGATACTGAATAAAAATGCCAAATCTAGTCTAAACATTTGGCTGACTGTGCAACCAACCATAGTATTTTCCTTAATTAAACAATATCCTTAAAATGGTACAAGACTAATTACTTCCATATTCCTCTGGAAATAAGTTCAGCTGTGCTCAACACCATTCCATATCCCTTAAAAGAATTCTAACATTATAATAAAAGAAACTGACAAAGGAGATCATCATGAGCTGACTAAATTTAAAAAAAAATAAAAAAGCTAAGTGGCACTTCACAATTTTTAGATTCTACAAAAGAGTAAACAGCCACTGAGAAAACATCAACAGAAGAAAAGGAACACATCTACACAGCCATTGCACAGAATCTTCTCAAGTCCTGCTAAACTACCTCATTGTGGCGGAAAAGGGGGTGTTCCTGGGAGGGATCAGCAAAACCCACTGGGATTCTGTGGGGTCAAGGTCATCTCCTAGTGACACAGGCCGATGCTGGAGGCAGAAGATCACTTTAGTATCAATGGTAAAAGCATCTCTTCATTGTACAGGAGAAGGCAATGGGAAACCACTTATATATTTCACAAAGGAAACTACATGGATAGATGGTATAAAATGTTTGACAATAAAGTGCCAAATGTTGGCCCCTCAGGTCAGATGGCATTCAACATCCTGCTGAGGAAAAGCTGGAGATTTTTCAGAGTACTAATAATTTCTATGAGGTGGCTAGACTAAAACCTTCCTGATGCCCAGTTGCTGATGTCATTCAGGAATGAAAATCCAAAGCTGCAAACATAGAATTACAGCAGGAATATGAAAAAAAATAGGGAGAAAGAAGTAGTTGGATTGTATGGCCAAGAAAACTAAAATGAAGCAGAATCCAAAAATTTCTTCATTGCTATTGTATATAGGTGTTGTATACTGGTATTGTATACAGGTAGTTCTCAGGCTACAATGGCATTTGGAACCAGAATTTCCATCGCTAAGTGATGTAGCTGTAAAGTGCAACATCATGTGATTGCATCACTTAGTGATGGCAATCCCAGTGGTCCCTGTTGCCATTGTTAAGGAGGACCCCACAGGTTGTTAAGTGAGGACTGACGGGAAGAGGTGGGAATCCAGGTAAGCAGGCCAGGGGCGAAAGCCGCGGGCAGGTGCTACGGAGTATGGGTGGGTGGGCAAGTGTCATGGGCTCTATGAAGTACAGGCAGGCAGGTGCCATGGGCAGGAACTAAGGAATACAGGTGGGTGGGTGCCGCAGGCAGGCACCATGGAGTATAGGTGGGTGGGTGATGCAGGCGGGCACTACGGAGTACAGGTGGGTGAAAAAGCAGCAGGAGTGGCTTGAGACCTCCTGCTACCTTCCCTATTGACTTTGCTTGTCAGAAGTCAGCAGGGAAGGTCATAAATGGCAATCACATGACCACAGGATGCTGTAATATAATTGTGAGCCAGCTGTCAAGCACCTGAATCATGATCACGTGACTGCGGAAGCACTGCAACAGCTGTAACTTCAAGGAGGAGTTGTAAGTCCCCCTCATTCAGTGCCATTGTAATTTTGAATGGTCACTGAACGAGTGGTCATAACCTGAGGACTACCTATATAACTATTGTATATAGGTGATGTTTTGTTCCAACAACCAAAGCAATACCTAATAACAAGGACATCACCAGATGGACTACACAGAAATCAGACTATATTATTTATACAAGGAGGTGGAAGAGCTCAATTATAACAGCAAAGATGTGGCCAGGAGCTGACTGTGGAACATATGATGAATTACTCATGCACAAATCCCCAATTAAACTAAAACTGAGGAAGAAAGTCAACCCATTTCTACAATATGACCTTGAGCATATATCCACCATTTTCAAGGAAAAAATCAGGAATTGCTTTGGTCCTGAACCTCTTTAACAAGGAACCAGAGGAACTGTGGAATGAAATCAAAGACCTTGTTAAGGATGAATGCAAAAAGAAACTACCAAAAGACCAAGAAAAAGAAGAAAGTAAGCTGGTTGTTAGAACAAGCAGTGGAAATTGCCAAGAGAAGCTAAAGCCATGAAAGACAATGATCTGAGAAAGGAATTTAAGAAAAAAATTCAGAGAACTGTTCGAAGACACAAGAAGCAGTATTACAACAACATCTATAAAGGTGATGAGAAAAGACATGGGAAAAAAGTCTTCCAAAGACTCTGACTCAGAAGGGGGGGGGTGTCCCAACCTCAAATTGGTATGCTAACGTACACCAGTGGACGTAACTATCAGTGGATAGTAACTGATTTAAAGAACATCAAAGAAAGACTGAAGAAGTATACTGAAATTCTATTCAGTAGAAATGTCAACATCCTAGTTACAGCAGTTCTGAAACATTTTGATCTCAGGACCCTTTTACATTCTTAAAAATGACTGAGGACCCCAAAGAGCTTTAGTTTATGTAGGTTATACCTATCAATATGAACTGTATTAGAAATTAAAACTGAGAAATGTTAAAAAAATTATTTGACTTTGTGGACCCCCTGAAAGGGACCCCAGGGTTCCCCAGACCACACTTTGAGAACCACTGCCTTAGAAGATATTCCCTACTTACAAGAAACTCTAGTACTAGAAGATAAAATTAGATCAGCACTCCGGTCATTATCAAATTGAAAGGCTAGAGAAATTGGTGGAATATCTACAGGAATATGGCATGCAACAACAAAGGTTCTAAACACGCTATACCAACAAATCTGGAGAATGACTCAGTGGCCAACAGATTGGAAGAAATCTATTACATACCAATCCAAAAGAAAACAGACTTAACAGAGTGTGCAAAATACCATATGATATAATAATTTTACATGCTACCAAAATAATGCTTAGGATCATCCAATGTAGATTAGACATCTACACAGAAAGATAGATACCAGATTTCAAGATGAAGAGGCCAAGGAACCAGAGACATTATTCCTGATGAATGCTGGATAACTGAAAAAGCCAAAGAATACCCTCCCCCCACAAAAGAAGTTATAAAGTGCTTCACTAATTACAGAAAGGTTTTTGATTATGTCAACCATGTCAAGCTGCACAATGTCCTGAGGAAAATGGGAATTCCAGAATATCTCATTGTCCTCATGAAAAATCTCTACACAGGACAAAAAGTCACACTCTGGGCTGAACATGGTGAAACAGACAGGGTCCACGTCTACATAGGAATGAGATAAGGCAGGATACTCTCTCCTTATGTATTCAATCTATATGCAGAATATACATTGTGGGAGCTTGGACTGAAAGAAGTTGAGTGTGACTTTAAAACTGGAGGGACAAACATTAATACCCCACGCTATGCTGATGATACTAGTCTGACAGCTGAAATGCAAACAATCTGCAAGTTCTACTAATGAAAATCAAGGAGCACAATGAAAAAATGGGATTAAGATTAAATATATAGAAGACGAAACTAATGACAGCAGATACACTAGCCTCAGAATTTATTAATATATGGAAGTAATGGATAGTTTCTCCCTTTTAGGATTGACCATTAACAGTAAAGGAACCAGTAGTCAATAAATACACTGCAGACTACACTCAGTAGGGTAGCAATGGAGGCCTTGAAAGGATACTCAGATGCTGTGACATGTTATATAACAAGGATCACAACCATGCAGGCAATAGTCTTCCCTGTGAAGCTCTATGCAAATGAAAACTATACTTAGAAGAAGCAGGATAGAAAGGGTACTGATGCTTTTGGTGTTAAAAAAGACTTCTGAGAATACCACGGGTAGACAGGAAAACAAATAGATCATAGAACAAATCAATCCAGAGTTCTCACTCAAGGCACAAATGACCAGGCTCAATTATCATATTTTGGGCACATTACACGAAGACCCAGCTCCCTTGAGAAGTCTATAATGCTGGAAGAGGTGGAAGGAAAGAGAAGAGGGTGACCAAGAGCAAGGTGGATGAGCCTGGCTGCAGTTCATGATAGGAGCACCACTAGAAGACCTGAAAGACCACAGGTAGATAATACTGGAGAAGGTCTGTCTATGTGGTCTCTAAGCGTCAACACTGATCTAATATCACATAATCAATCAATCAATTGCCCAGAAAACCCCAATCAAATTGATCTTCTTAAGTGCCACAAATTAGGAAATTATGGCCTTCCCACACCTCCTGCTTAAAGCATTTGTAATCTCAAAGTAGCTGTTTGATAATTTGACTTTTGGAAGGAAACACTGTCCACTGGTAAGCCTTCTGAAAACACCATTCTGGCCACTATTATAAGTTTTATACACCAAAAGTTCCCACGAAGATGGGCTATATTGCAATGTTATCCCTGATGTTATCATAGCACGCATCATTATTGAGGTTTACAACTTCATCCTCACTCACAAATGATAATATACCAATATTTTTATATATGTCTTAAAACAGTATTCCTCAGCTTTTGTTTCAGGTGTGGTTTTTTTTCTACCAAAGATATATCAAATACTTTGGGGCACTAATCTGATGCTTATGGATTCCCTGCCCCATTTTTAAAATTATTTTAATTAAACAAATAAATGGGAAACTAGGATGCTGCAAAGTATAACACCAACCATGAATTCACAGTCTCCAGAGGTATCCCTAGAAAATGAAAATGGCAAGTGGATAAAGAGCAGGGCTGTTTGGACAGTCTCCCTACTCCATCCAGCCCAGTGCTTAATCACTGTAGCTTCTGCATTAATCGTAGCAGGTTTTTCCATCCCAGCATCATGAGGTTTTCTCAGGCCTGATATGCATATGCTAAGCATGGATATCTAAGCCAGAAAAACCAAGATGCAAGATTTCTATGAAAACTGAAATCTATGGAGGCTTGTTTACAGTTAGATCCAATTAACCAAACCAGTAGCAAAGAACTTGGAAGAAAGCTCTTTTTTGCTATATATCATATCATATCATATCATATCATCAGAAAGGAAACAGAGATCTCAGACAAACTACCTCCTGTACCAAACTATAGCTTCAACTTTATCAACGTATTTACAGATATTACATTATAAAGATACTATACAATTAAAGTCTCATCTTCTAATGCTAGTCAGGCTACAATAATCTAGCAACACACTTCTTTTACAATGCATTAGCCAAACCAGAAATGATTTAGTATTAAAGATGAAATCATTTTACAAAACCTACTGTACTGAAGTATACATGACTTGAGTAAGTATAGCTGGCTGATTACGGAAAATAATTATCTCAGGTGCAACTTGTCCTGCAGATGTTACCTGCTGAGGATAACATTTATATACAGTTTACGTATAAGACCTCAGCTTATATCAGCTACAAGATGTGTTCCTCTGTAAGTTATTGCAAGATATTTAAGTTTAATATAAGAAATATGGTGAAATTATTCCTTCTATTGTCCTAAAGTTAAAGACTATTTCAATTAAACTCAACATAGCCATGTAGGGAGTTTGGGCAGTTAAAAGAAAAAAGTAGTTTACCCTTACATTCTACCAGGACTTTTTCTTCTTCCCAGTCAAGCTGCAGCCACACTGAGAGTTCCTGGTGATATCTCTTCTAATTGCAAATCAATCTTGCTTTTCCAGATCAGCAAAGGGTAGTTAAGTGATACCATCTGCTACCAACAATCTAAAATTTCTGATCTTTCTTCTCTTAAGTAAAACTTTTTATAAAATACAGTGACACTGTAACATCACAATCAAGCAACTGTAAATATAATGAACAGAATAGGGGAAGCATTTCAAGATTCCAGTAATACAATTTCCTAGAATGAAACAGGTTACAAAGATTCTGTAATGAAACTTGGACTTTCTGTAAAATACCATTCAGGTCACAAGATAGACCTCACAGGAAAGGGTTAACTCCATTTCTTCTAGTCAGAATGGAGAGCTTAGACTTTTGCATCCAGTGCCTTTTAGAGAAGGCTTTTCCGCTTGACTCTGTCTTAGGTCAAGAAATAATAGTAGTAAAATAACAATAATACCTTGCATCTAGAAAAAAAAGAAGCAAGGAAAGAAGTGACAACAGGAGCAGAAACTGATGAAGGCAGGATCTTGCAGAGACTCTGGATTGTAATTGCTGTCATTATGAACAGAATTAAAAATATATAATCTTTTTTTTCTGTGTTAGTTGAACCAAAGATATTTGACTTGGGACAAAGGAATCCCTTTGGGAGTAATAATACTTAGAATTATGATTACCCCAAAATGAAGAAACATCCATCTATAAGATTCAGTGTAGGAACTACCAATCTTCTAGCAGTGCTTAGGTAAATGAGAATCAGGGTGACCCAGTTCAGGAAATTAATATAAATTAGTTTTAGATCAGAAAATATAAGGCACAAACTGTTGTCATTTGCTCAAGAAAAGATGGAAATCCTGACATACTTTACTGCATTACTTGCCTTCTTTGGTGTGAAGAGTAAAACACAGTAGAAAAAAACAGCCAACAAAAATTAAAAACCAAACTTAATCAAAATAAACTATGCTCACACAGGTTTTGGACAGCTATATGGTGATTGTCCCTTGCGGCCAAATCCGTTTAAATATATGATATGACAAGCAGGGAAAAAAGGAATACAAATGTATCATGGTGCACAACAAGCCAGTCAGATGACCATTACCCTCCACTAATACCTGCAATCTCAAAAAGCATGAATGCAGAAGAAGAAACCTATTACTTTTAAATCAATTGACTTAAAGTATAATATTGTACAAAAATATATACAACATAGACAATATTATATCCAACATCCAGCATAAATTGTATTCTCACTGCACACAGAACAGAGATCATTCTTAAGAACAGATTATAGTGTAAACAGTAAAGATACCAAGATAGCCATAAACAAACAATATACAAACTGCAAAGTAAAATACAGAGCAACATCAAACCTATCAAATGGAACCATCTTTCTAGTTCACTGTAAGTAGAACAATCTTTTTTTTTCAGTGAAACCTTTTTTAAGGAACTTCAGAAGTTCAAATTTTTTGATAACTTATTTAGTCCTTATGCCAGTGTTGTCCAAACTTGGCCACTTTAAGATGAGTGGACTTCAACTCCCAGAATTCCTGGGACTCCTGCTGGCTGGGGAATTCTGGGAGTTGAAGTCCACTCTCTTAAAGTGGCCAAGTTTGGACAACACTGCCTTATGCTGTCAAATTGTAAAATCAGTGGTGATAGTAATTTACCTCCAATGGGTCAAATTGCCCTTCTAATTTCAGAACTGACTGAGGGCTTCACAATCTTTTGCTGATAACTAATCTTAATCTTAAAACTGGAGATTAATAAATGTATTACAGGAGTTTCTCAGGCTTAGGCAACTATACACTACAATATGAGCTATGAGAAGTAGATTTTACCATTTAACCATGTAAGAATCAATCTCATATGTGTTATTGCTTATTTAGTTATTTCCCCTGCTCTATTTATCAGTACCGAATCCAGCATACTATATATGTTCAGCAAGAATATATACATCGTGGTTGATTTCTCAGTATTTTGTATTATCTTTACAAAGTTTTTCATCATAAAAGAAAGAAAACATGAAATTTCTCTACAGAAGAAAAAGGTAGTGCCCTTTTAAACTGCATGTCTCATCAGATACAGTGAAATTATTCTAGTATTGCCAGTACAGAACAAGCATATTTACAGAAAGAAATACCCTTAAAGTTCAACTGCATTATCTACATTTCTTCATCCTAAGAAAACATTTTGTTGTTGTTTTTACACTGAGATACAAAAATTTTTAATCAAAGTGCACTGCCTATCTATCATTCTTATTTTTCCAATCCAATGGAATATTGAAAAGAAATTTATGTATACATGTTTGGGACGCTTGTCTGTCAACTCAACATAATAACTGTCTCAAAACTGAACATTAGGGGACCAAATTTGTTGTGGTGGGAGAAGTTAATAAAAGAAAGGCCAAGTTTGAAAATGGGCCAAATCAGGCTAGGGGCTGTGGAAAAAAATATTCCAGAAAACATTACCCTGTGCTGGGAGAGGCAGTTTGACAGGAGCTCAGAAAGTTGCTGACTATTCCTTTCTAAGCTCTCTCCAACCTGGACCTATGATTCAGAAATAAGCAGCTCACACTGTCCTGCCTGCTTATACACAAACACACACAATCATAAAGGAACAGCAGAAAGACACACACACACATGCAACAGAATCATTTATTGCAGAAAAAAATACAGGGCTCTTCTATGGCTACTGCTGGTAAGGAACCGGGGGAAAAAAATCCAGAAGCCATATAGCATGCTTTACTGACTACCTTTTTATTATTGTATCTTATCCTAAAATTTACCCAAATTCATACATACATGAAAATGTTTTCTGTTTGAATAAACTTAGTGGATATTTATTGCCCTTTATTTTAATCTTCCTCTCTAAGAGCTTAGAGCAACCATGGGCTGAGTTATTGCAGTAACTCCACCACAAGCTTATGAGATAGGTTAGACTTAACTAAAGTGATTGATCTAGAAAGGCAAACACAATTTAAAAATATATACTGTAGTCCAGCAGTACATAATTTTGACTAATTAGCAAACCATTAGCATTTACAGTCTCAGCAAACATAGAAGTCTATAACAAAAGAGTTGGTAGGGTACAGTATATTTCACGGGTCCCAACTTTAACAAGCCTGCTCAAGACTGTACAACAATATGCATCTCTATAGAAATCTGCATATTTATCCATTAAATATCAATCAAAACTACAGAAACCTAGCCCACGGTATTACAGTCTTTTTTGTGCAGTACCAATTCTCTGCTGTTGTAAATTAATTTTATATATTTTTCGCAATGGAGATGTAGGATATAAATTTTGTAAGTGAGTAAATATGGAACTAATAATAACAAGGAGTCTAAAATAAGCTAAAATTCATACATAATGCATGGGATTAAGTAAGAAACAGACAAAGAAACAGAGACTTTTTAAACCTAAAGAACAGGGTGGAAGCTGACATATAGAGGAACCAACCGAAAGACACTTGTAATTTGAAAACAACAGCTTTTTTCAACTTCTGAGTCCACTATCATATCTTAACTGGGATTTAAAAAGCATCTTGGAATACAGTGCAACACTGCAGGGGCAAAATATACATTATGTTTTTAATAAAATTCTGGACTTTTATTTTATAGACTAATACAGCTTTGGGAGGAAGTTGCGTAGAAAAATAGACTGACCGGCTTTCTTCATTTACCACCAACAATTTTTCTGTTAATCTATCCTTGCTTTCCCCATTTTGGAGATTCAGTTGTGTGCCTCTGTAAACATGGCAGTAGAATGCCATTGAAGGAAATCCTGCAATAAAAACTATCCAGGTTCCACGTCCCTGCAGCTATGCACTTAGATGCCAAAAAGCACAGGCACACAACTGTTTTATGCACACCTCTGCACTGAGGTCCCTTAAGCAAAAAGAAGCATGTATGAAAAAATGGAAAACATATAGAGCCCTCTCTAACAACGGTAAGAAACATATCATTTAATTCTGCTGGAAATCGTCTGTATGCTTTGTCTTCCTCAATTATTTATCTTTAAGCAACTTTGCGGAATTTACTGGACAAATCTGGAACAAGCTGCACACCCTTTCTAAGTTTCAACAGATTTCATTAATCTGAAACAAACAAAAATCTATCCCTAAAGTTGCAAGATGTAGCACTTACAGATGTATCAAAATAGCTATTAATTTCTAGAAACAAATGTAGTTTTTATTTTTAGTTTGCAATTAATTATGGAAAAAATTGATCTGATTCCACTTCCACTGAATAATAGCATCCTAGTTATTTAAAAGATATTGGATTTCAATATTTCAGCATTCTCTATTTTCCATAGCTTCAAAGAGAACAACTCAAACCACATGTAAAATCTCTACTATAGAAATGAATTGCAAAACATATTGAATTATCAGTTTCTGTGCAACAAATGTAGCTACAGCTCAATTCAACAATCAGATAAAAGTAATTTGTTAAAATAACACCTGGAATTCTTTCTCATTGCACAAACTATTAAATCATGTGGAAAGACAAATATGAAGAGGAGCTGGATTTTTTTTTCTCTTGAACTGTATTCCCCTATAACCCACTACACCTATTTCAAACACTTCTAAAATTCAGAGTTTGCCCCAGTGGTAGAAGAAATACTCCTAAGGTACAAGCTTACTACATGCTTTTTTATATCGTGCCCAAAGCCTTTTTTAAACCACTCCATGAAAAGGCAACTGTGTTTTAAAGGGATTAAAATATTTGCATTGGCAATGACCTCTTCTTTCTTTTTGTATGGGTGAAAATATGCTAGCTTTCCATTTACTGAAGAGCTCTGCATATCTCAAAGGTTTGCATACCACCCTCAGTGCAAGGAAGATTGTTCAATAGATTGTTCAATAGGGAACATCTTATCAGGTATTTTGTACCTCCTCCCAAGTAAAGTTCAAAGTAGCAACATGCTTTAGCATTCTCACTATGCAAAAGCTGTTATCCACACAATGAATGAAATACCCCATTCGCTTTGGGTCAATGTGAGGTCAAGAGGTGCCCTTTTGTTTTATAATTTAACCTATCCATTAGACCAGAGGAAAAAAAAGAAGCTTAACTAAAAATGCCTGATAAAGATCACAATTCACTAAACAATGGGAAGGAAATCTGGAATTTAAGACTTCACATAGTTTTTAAAATGGGTGTGTGTTTGTGGGGGCATACACACACGCACATCCACTACACAGCACTTGGCCTGTGTAAGTCCTTCTGCTGTCAGCAAGATCTCAGAAGCCACAATACCAAAACCGAAGCAGGCTAAGGAAAAGACCTTTTGCTCTGCCTTTGTTGGTTTAAGTCTGGGACATAAACATTATTTTAATGCAGTATTTGTATTTCTTGGGACTAATCGTTCAGCCCTCTTGGAATCCTTTGTCTTTCTTGAACAGAAGAATGCAGCATGCGACACACGTTCCCCTTACAACAAGGAGGACAAAGGATTCAGTGATCAGGAGACAATTAGTCCCAATTAGGCCTATTTCGCAGCTGAGTGCAAAGAGTGGGGGAAGGGTGCTCACATTTTCACGAAATATGTCCCTCTGGCAAGTTCCAGTGAAATCAATAAAGCTACAAGTCGGTTACAAGGCCTGGAGTTCACATACAAAATTGTGCTGAGCTTTACCAAGTCTCTGACATCTGGAGCTCTTTGAATCCACTACACTATGCAACCCACTTTGGACATTTTTGATCAACTTATTTATAGCAGAGGGCAGCAATAATTACAAAATTTCCACATGCCTATCCTTGGGGTTGGAAACAACTTGGTTGCAGTTCACATAATGTAAGAGCTGACGTTTCAATCCTCTTTCCTTTTTTAAAAAAGTGTTTTAGTCCTTATCACTGCAAAGATGCCCTGGTAAAAGCTACAAATTTGCCAAGTAATTTTTAAAGCCCAATTATTTATGTTTTTTAATTCTCATATGATTATTAAGTCATTATCTTAGGACCATTTAGACAAGCCTAATTAACTACTATGAATTAAAATGCTGAAAAGTAAATGAAAAATATCTACTGGAAAAATCCATATCCCCACTGTAAGCATATAGTGGGTAAATTGTGGAATCTAATGTAAGGGTAGATATGATTTTTTACAATTTCTTGATATAGGTGAAGGTGGTTACACAATGTTTGACAACATGAATGGCTCAACTGTACTTACATGTGTACATGTGGAGGCTGGAATCGACTTTGGTTAATATTGTAGTGTGTGAACGCCTGGGTTGGATTTGAGCTGTATTCATCCACAGAAATGGAAACTTTGCCTTGTGAAGGAATTCCATGTGCCATCCTTCCTCTTTATAGACATGAGCGACTTACAACTTTCCAGAGCAAAGGACAGGAATGAGCATTGTGTTTCAGCCAATGTCAGAAGCCGAAGATGTCCTCATGAACTCTGCAGAATTCTGGACAACAATATGGAAACATTTACCATTTTGAAATTCCATCTAAAAACGTTAAGCTCAACCTAACCCCATAATTTCCCTTATCTCTTCCCTATGTCACATTAGCACACATACTCTGAGCAAACTCAAACTCCAAACATGGACACTTATGTAAGCAAAAGCAAAACCGTCCACATCCAAGAGGAAATATATCAGTAGGCATGCAAAAGTACAACTTTTGTGAAGGAAGACTGAACTTGTTTGCTGTGATCACAGACTGCAGAGTGACCACTTAGGGCAAATAATGGAAAACAATGGAGTATCTTAGAAAAGGGCTGGTTTGCTGGCTGGTATTCCAAGCTGCAATATTTGTGAGCATATCCTACTAGTTCTAACAAAATGTTAAGTTTCTTATCTGAAATGTTTAAAAACATTTAGTGAATGACTGCATTTTTATATTGAATTTAAAAATCATGTTCTTTGTATATTTAAATCTAACAGTTCCAATGAGAGCAGCACAAGTTTATTTTCTTAAAACTTCCAGCACAGAAATATCTTGTCATTCAACAGTTGTATCCATTCCTTTTTTCTCCTTCAAACATACCTTGCAAATATAGTTTTATTTTGGCAAATGTCAAAACACTCCATTATGGGTAAGTTATCTTACATTATAGTAAAACAAATAAAACAATCGTACTCTTCATTTTGAATTTCCTTTACATTTCACAATGATGTTTTAATAATGTATTGTCAGAATCATTCACCATATTTCACAAATACAATTATAGCTATTTATCAGATTCAGTGACTTCATTTCATAAATTGCCACAGAGCTGGAAATTGGCAATTTAAAAAAAGGAGCAAATAAAATGATCAAGATATAGCACATATTACAAGGAAAAGTTAATGGTAACAAACCTTTCTAATTTACAAAATCAATTTAATGATACATGTAGTGAAGATTTAGAAAGTTATAATTTGAAAAAAGATTAAAAATGAATATTTCCCCCTCTTCTATTATAATACTCAAATTCCAGATCTTTCAGAAAAACCACTGGAAAGGAGTCCAAGACAGGCAAGAATTATGCATTCTGAATGCACTATGTAACACTAAGATGTGGTGACTGTCATTAAAATGGCTTTTAAAAGGTTAAATAAGAATATTCAGTTTATCAGTCATTTAAACACAATATCCATGTTCAGAAGTAATATGCTCTTCCATACCAGATTGAGGAAAAACAAGCAAAAATAGCCTTTCCCATTATATACCCCTTGAAAGTTTACAGAGGTACCTAGAAGACAAGTTTTAGAAACAGATTGCAGGAGCAGATGGACCTTGGTATGATCCATACATCTGTCAAGGCAATGCACATGTTCTAAAGCAGCTTTCATCCATCTGTTGCCTTCCAGGTGCTTTGGACTTAACTTGGCTATGGTTGATGAATTATGAGAGTTGAACTGATCTGTAGGGTATAAGGTAGATGTACTTCTCTCTTACTATTTTACAATCCTACTAGAGCTGCCTTCTTTTTAATTATTTAATGCAAAAAGAAAAGTATTAAAAGGCATGGAGAAATTTGTTATCACCTACAGTCCTGTTCCTCCAACACATTTCCACTGGAAGCTAAAACACACATTTGTACACACTAGATTAAAACTGTAATTTATTACTGTGAGCCATTTTATCTTAAATTTCTTAAACATCACACATTATATACCTTCCTCATATACATTTGTTCAGGTCAATATGAATAACATGATGCAAACAGTATTTTCTGTTCCAATTTTTGCCAAACCTTTCTGATTAAAAATAATCCTCCCCACTCAAAGGTATATAAAGTTGGGCACTCAAATATCCCACAACCTCAGGCCTATGTAGGCTTCCATATGGTAGGTAGGTTAAGGAATCTCACAACTCCCTTTCTAGAGTCAGGATTGTTCGTCTCAAATTAGGAAAAGCCATTATAATGAAATTAAGTCCTAATCCTATCAATCAGGTATGGCCCAAAATGTAATGTACTTTAGTATATTTCAGTAAGTTAGATTTTTGTTTTCAGCTTTGACTGCATGTATATGTGTTCATGTATATAAGATTCAGTATATAAAGTCTTTGCCCAGTTATTGGTGCAAGATAACTGCCTACAAATTATAATGAAGGAGCCTCCATACCAACTTTGCAGCTGTTTCCTTAATTTCCACCACAATTATATTTTACTGTTATTTTGCATAACAGTAAGATACAACACCTGCTTCCAATTGCAGTTCTGTAGTGAAGACTGTAATTCTCTTTTGAGATACTAACTATGAAGGCAGTGTGCAGTGTGGAGCTGCATAATTGCACTGCACTGAAAAGTAAATACAAATGAAAACATCTTCCCGTTAGAGAAATGACTGTCATTAAAAAAGAATGTTAGCCCTGAGAGCTGAGAGGGAAAAAACACACTTTGTATTGTGAGAATTTTAGTCTTGGCGTGGATTAGGCAGTAATGTTGAAATGGCATAGCAATTTTTTTCTCACACAAAGCAGATTCTATTGGATAAAAGACAACATTAATGAAATATAATCCCATACTTTTTCTGTCCTTTAAAAAAAAAATAAGCCACTGTATTTTCATTAACTGAGGGAAATCATAAATGTTACATTTTATAAAAACCTAAAAAAATAAGCTCACTGAAGAGAGTGAAAGATCTTAATTCAATCCTATTTATTTTCTATGTAACTTTCACCTATGAGGGAAAATGTTAAAGCTTAAGGATACTGACATACATGCCGAAATCTTGAACTTCACTTTTGAGATCTTAAAAAGTGAAATATTCCATTTACATTCTCATTCTATTTAACTTCTTGTATACAGCTTTTTAAATGTCCACCAATGACTGTTAAACTGAGCAATAAAGATCATGTTTTCTGTCAGAAGAGACTGATTTTGCTTGTATTTTATTAATTTTCTTTTAATGTCTTTCTATCTAGTACAAAACAGCTCTCATATTAAAAAGCTTAACTGTGATCTTTAATGAAGAACTCTTTGAAGAAAAATATAAGGCAGAAGCCAACTACTTCAAAACTTTCACATACAGGCTGGTATTAGCCTCTCCATCTGGATTTCTGTTTTAACTATGTAATTCTTTTCTTCCCTTTACAACAATCATTCCCTTAAGAAGAAGTATACATACTGGGGAATAACTCTGACCTTGGTATTCATTTTAATGCAGAAGTTAGTATAACAAAAAAAACCAAAATCCTGAATTACCATGTTATCTCATATATGATTATAGAATTCAGGGGAGAACCTGAGAATGATGATAAACATCCCACAATAAAGTTGATGTGATGGAAAATTGCCACAAGATCAAATGAATTGATAAGCAGGACATTGATAACATTTATATTGCAATTTTGCCTCACAACACATAGCACTGTGAAGGATTCTGATATTATTGCATTTTTTTTTGTCAGTGACAAGATAGAAATTGATATTTTTTTTTTTTAAAACATCCAAACCCATTATTTGCTGATAGGAAAAGAATATCTATAACATGAGTGAAAAGAGAAATCCATCATTTAATTCATCCACAGAGAGTGTTAGTTTTCCCTTACTTTTAACTAGCATTATCCAGAGGAATCCTGAAATATTTGAGATAAGGGGAAAGAGTGAACACTGCTATTAGCCCTCTTTACAGGCTCGCCATTATCGCTGATACTGATACAAAATAAAGCAGCAAATGCACAATGTGCAAATCAATGCATGTTTACTCAGAAACAAGTCTCATTATTCTCAGCGGAGCCTACTCCATTGTCAGGGCAAGGATTGCAGACTAAATATACTATTCCAATGCTATATATTGCAATGATATACACATTTGCTTAAGCACAAGCATCAATACATTACATTGAGACTTACTTCTGAGAACTGTACTGCTCAACTCAAAATAATCTCAGAGAAATAAGGGTGTGTGTGTGTGTGTGTGTGTGTGTGTAAAAAAAAAGCAAAGAACCCTCTATCCAACTTGACTCTTGCTGACTCACAGGGACACATCTATGAAGTTTTCTTGGTATGATACAGAAGTGGCTGGCCGCTATCTTCTTCCCCGGTATCTTTTTGACTTCCCATCTCTTCTAGCGCAAGTTTACCCTCTCACTGCAATCTTGTGCAACACCAACAGATCAGAATCAGCAGGCTACTGTATTCCTGGTGCCAGATAAACTGTCACTGGGGGAGGGAGGGAGGGATCATGAGTTGCATCAAAGCAACAGTTAAGCAGAAAAATGTTATCCCAAACATCCGGCCTGTAAAAGAAACCAAGTCAGGTTTCCCTTCACCAAACCAAACCGCCGCTCCTCCATCTCGCGCACCGCAGCACTTGGGGACCCTTCCCTTTAGAGTGGAAACCCTTACACCGAAAAGCCTCTCCCTCAGTTGCAAAGATGCATCTCCTCAAGCCCCTTAAGCTGAAAGGCACCCAGGAGCAAGGAAGACGTCCCAGGTTGCAGGCACTACCTCTCGGTGGCCGTCAGTCCGTGCCCATCTAAGCGGCGCTGGGTGGACTTTTTCCCCCCTTCTCTCCCGGATAGGTGGCTGCACTCCTCTGAATCCACGCTGGGCGTTTGGGCTGGCTCCTCTCTCCCTCTCCCATTCCCTCTTGCCAGGGCTCGGAATGATTGATCACAATCAGCGGCCAATAGCTTTGACTGCGCACCATCCTGCCTTTTCTATCGCTCCCCCCCCCCCTTTCCCAACGTCATTCATCCCAACCTGATTCCCCCCTTCCTTTCAAACTGGCACGAGAACCCAGATCAAATCCCATAACCCATAACAAGCGCACCCCACAGAAAGCTGCACATTTTTCAACCCCTCAATTTGGGGGGGGTCTTCCCTTCCGAAACCCCTTTTTCGGTGTATTGCACGAGTATGGCTTTGGGCGCGCGCGCGCGCTTAAAGTTTTCATATTTTTTTCTGCTCAGATCTCTGCAATGACCAAAACCTACCCCCCTACCCGCAAATACAAGCCGATCGTTCCAAGTCCTATTTCTCACGACGCTGCAACACTTTCAGGAGGTCGGGTTGAGGGATGGAGGGGGGGGGGATGACATAATCATACAGCAAGGGAGGAAAAACATAATTGCGATTAGTAGCATGCAAACAGCGACATGAATACATCCCAATAAAATGCGAAGGTTTCCAAGTGCGCTTAGGCCTCGGGGGATCATTGATTTCAAAGCATGTTTTGGAAAAGAAGCGAGGGGGGGAGGAGAGAAAGGGGGGGGGGAAATGTAGCTGCCTTGAATGTGAAAGAAACATGGAAAACTCCAGCTACGAATAGCAAAGAACCCCATTTGCAGTCGCTACTTTTTTTTGCTCAGATTTCTCCGACTGATTTTTTTTCCCTATGGAAATTGGGGAGGGGGGAAGAGGCGGAAAAAAAACGCGTCTTGGAAAGCGGGGAATACGGCAAGAACAAACGATTTCTCCCCCCGCCCCTCCCGGCGCCGTCCTTCTCTCCCGCCAGTCACACGTTTCAGTTTTTCATGCTAACTATACTTCACATTTCACTCCCTCGATCTACCGTTTCGCCTCGCTTTCTCCGGCAGCCTTGCACAGCACAATGCTCCCTTTGGCCTACCCTCCCCCGGTCGTGCTCTAACATTATAACCCCGATCACCCGAGACTTTCTAGTAAACAGCGAGCAAAATTAATCTCCGCTGCCAAATCTATTCCCAAACCGCCGCCGCCACCCGCGCCCCCCCCCCCTCCGCCAGGCAAGAAATGAACGCCGAATCTGGGAGGGGGCAGGAGGAGGAGGAGGAGGAGGAGAGACGGGGGCAATGCAAGCGGGGGTGGGAAGGAGGAGGAAGAAGGAGGCAAAGAAACAGACCCTCGCGCAGATCAGCAAATTAGCTTTCCTTCTCAAAAACCTTTTTAAACCCCCCGTTCTAGCCACAGCGAATGGCAAATAAGCAGTCAGTTTTGAGTCTGATTATTGTTTCGCTGTGGTTGCCCTCTCTGATCTCCTTGTACATGACAAGGCACCTCTAACCCAGCGCTTTGTGTTTGTTATTAGTAATTCTCTCTCCTCTCCCTCCTTCCATTGGATTCCTCTCCCCTTCTCTCTGAACGGGGCGGAAGATTTACCTTCTCTCCCTCTTTTTATTTTCCCGGAGGTGGAGGTGTATTCCTAGGGATGCCTTCAGTGCTGGGGAAGGAGCCGATCCATGAGGGGAGGGGGCGACGCTGCCGAGAAGCTGCTGGTTACAGAGAGCGAAAGAGCCAGGGAGACCTTGGCATAGGTGGGCGGCTGGTGTAAGGCAGGGCAGAACCTTCGACCCGCAAGGAGCCCAGGAGGGGAAACGAAAGAGAGGCAGAGGGGAGCGAGGGGGGGAGGGAAAAGAAAAGAAAAGGGGGAGAGAAGAGCGGTCCTGGCTTTGAACTGGAGAGCGAGAAGGAAAGAGAGAGGGAGGGAGGGAAAGAGAGAGAGAGAGAAAGGAGCGAAGGAGGAAGAGAACAGTGCAGTGAGTAAGGACTGCCACTGGGGTCAGGGAGCAGAGCACCAGGAAACAGGGCGGCCAACGCGCGCACACTACACACACACACACACACACGCAGAGCCAGCTCCTCCTTGCTGCTGTTGAATCTTACTTCACTGCCCCCCCCCCCGCCACACTCACAGCCAAAAAGGAAGGGCAGCATCCGTCGCCGAACCGCGGCGAATCTTTTGCCCTCCCCGAAAGATTAAAGATTAAATAGGAGAAGAGACCCAAGGCGTGCAAATCATCAGAACGCTTCGATGTTTTCCACTCATTATGTCGTCATCTTATTTAATCGTACCATGGTGGGGGTTCCCTCCCTTCCTTTTTAAGAAACATAACAAGGTGCATTTTAAAAAAGTAATATTAGCGGGAGGATTAAAGCAAGGAAAATTAATACTAACACATGCTAAGCCAAAATATATTTATATAAGCAGATGTGAAAATATACTTATGTAGAGGCAAATGTATTGGCCGCTTGTGTTGTTGTACGCAGGACTGCCTCAAATTGCTTTCTGACAAAACTCAAGTGGAAAATAAAATAGAATGGAACAGAATGGAATGAAAATGGATGACTCAGTGTCATCCATATCCTCAACCTTTTGTGAAGTGTGGTGTTGGGAAGCAACTTTTAAAAATAAGATTTTTTCTTGATCATCTCTTCATTAGTAAACAAGGTAACTCACAACAGATCTTTAAATTACATACTGTATATAGTGTTCCATAGAATCATATTGAGCATGTTTACTCAGACATTACTCTAGAGCAGTGATGGCAAACCTATGACACACATGTCAAAGGTGACATACCACGACGTTTTGGGTAACACACCAGGGTTCACCAACACCTGACAACAACTATTCTCCATGTCTGAGTTACCAAAGAAACTGAGTTTGTTTTACTCATATTTCATTTTTGTAATTATTTGATGTTTCTTCATATAATACATAGCACCACACATGATTGGACTGCATTTTTTTTAAATAAATGAATATGTAAAGAATTGCTTCTCTTTTGTTCGGTTGGGGGGTGACACGCCAACCGAGTCAAGTTAGGCATTTTCTGAATTTTTGACACACACAGCCCAAAAGGTTTGCCATCACTGCTCTAGAGGGACTTACTCCCAGGTAACTAGGCAGAGGATCCCAGTCTAAATTTATCAGGTCTTTACAGACAGGGTCAGTCACATTTAGGAAGAATGAGAAACGAATGTCCTTAATAGTTAAAAAAAATCCCAGACAAAACTATTTGAGGGAAATACAAAGAAATAAAATTTAAACTCCTAATTTCTGTCAGTGGAATGACAATATACTTCATAACTAATAATAACGCCAATAAAGCTTTGTGCTTTTTTATACTTGTCTAGACTTCAAAAAACTGTTCACAATACTGCATCTGAGGGTAAAATAGAACAGTTCTTTAAAAGAAAAGGGACATTCATATATGGAATGTTAAACCAAGGTTAAATGTAGTTTTCATCTGTTTCTTCCTAACTTTATTAAGAAGTACAGTTTGAAATATTCATCTGTCATCTTTCCAAAGGAAGGAACTATGTAGGGGTCATTGCTTACAGTTACCTCCAAACCAGACTACTTTTTGTGTGCTTGCTTTATGCAGCTACAGTACTGCTTTGGAACCAGATTTTTCAGAATTTTACATTAAAAAAGAAAACTTGCAAAGCTTTTTTCCCAGAGACAACATTAGGACCAACGGAATGAATATGAACACCACAGGTAGCAGTGAGTCTTAAAATCCATTTTCAAACATTTTAAAAAATGCCTGTATTTTTGCAGCTTATAACGTGGTGTTAAATAAAATGCACTTTCTTAAGAAAATATATTTAGAGTGCAATTCTGGGTAGCTCTAGAAGTAAGCCTTATTGGGTTCAATGGAATTTTCCAGAGAATGAAGGATAGGGTTCTTAGATTAACAATTATAGTTTATGGTAAATTTCTTCCTCATAACCAATACATGAAGTTAAATGGATTATCCTTATCTATACTGGAAACCACCCCTTGCACTAATCATATGCAAGAATGAGAAGGGTCAAGCACTGTAACTTTTAAAATTATATGGATATTTACTTCATGGTACCTTATAGTACGCTAAGGTTGAAAGACAATGGATAGGCCAAAATTCTGGCATCTATAAAAATACAACCATAATGGAATTAATCTGCAATTAAAATCAGGATAAAATAAAGCATAATAAAATAATTCTAAAGCATAACAAAAAGCAAGCTTGTTAGCAAAAACATAAAAATAAGCATAATAGTGATACATTCAATATACTGTAATGTTGGTTATCATTTTAACCCTCCTTGATCCCAAATTAAAACTATGAAAGTTATAACATAAATATCTAAAATCACTCAATGTGCAGATGTTATTTCTTTCTTGTTTATTGTTACATTTATATTTAGCATTTCCTTCAAAAAAACTAAGATGACAAAATATGTTTGGAGGTTGTGTATGAGCCGCAGCCATACTCACAAACCTATACAGGTAGTCCTCGCTTAGCAACCACAATTGGGACTGGCAGCTCAGTCGTTAAGCAAAGCAATCACTAAGTGAAACTGTGACTGTGCTAATGATCTTACTTCAACTTTCCTTTGCTTTACAAACCTGCGAAGGTCGTAAATGCAAGGACTGGTTCTAAAGTTATTTTTTCATCAACATCGTAACTGTGAATGGTC
Organism: Python bivittatus; assembly: GCF_059951505.1. NCBI lineage: Eukaryota > Metazoa > Chordata > Lepidosauria > Squamata > Pythonidae > Python > Python bivittatus. Next base: position 49,153,269 of record NW_028277075.1, read on the forward strand.
ACTAAATGAGGTAGTTACTAAATAAGGATTACCTGTAGCCATTACTTTAGGAGTCTCACTGAATTCAGTAGAATTTGTTGGACTAAGATTATAGAGACCTAAATTCCAATCCCTCCTCAGTCATGGTAATTCACTGAGTGACTTTGGGTCAGTCACTGTTAGCCCAACCTACCTAACAGGGTATTCTCGGGATAAAAAGCAGGAAGATAGCCATAGACCCTTGAGCTTCTGGAGAAAAAGCAGGATATAAATATGACAAATAAAATAATAAATACTTTCAGAGTAAGTGGGCATAGGTTTTAGTATGAATCCAGCATAAAAGTTCTTCAAAATAAATTTATGTCATATATGTGACTTTTCTGAGACTCCTAAGAGGGAGTTTTGTCTAACAATCATTTGCCATTAATACCATTTCCCATAACACTTCCTAATAATCTTTTGTACTGGTGATTTAAATTAGAATTGAGCTTGTCATGATCTTATTCAGTCTCTCCACAAGCCTCCCCATTGGCCAGTCACTTCCTGAGAGCCCCTTTCCACATGAATACATTAGCAAGCCAATGTGCTATAACATGAAAGCTAGTTACAAGGATTATGGGCTGGAATGACCAATAGCGATCTGATCATCAGTAGCTCAGGCTTGAGGTCAGATCTCCTCCTATCATTCTCCACCATGATAAATGGATGTTTTGGATGGGGAAGCATAGCTGCTACAAGGCCATCATGGGTAAAAAATAGTATTTTGGAACAACAGATCAGGAACAGAGCTTCTTGGGGGTTTTCATTTATAAGTGGATGAGTTGGAACCATGTATTCCACCTCAGGTACATTATGGCCTGTTTAGAAATAGTCCAAATTGTCTTGAGATTGTCCAGATAAGGTGCACAACTCTAGCAGCTATAATAGAGACTTAAATAAAGTTCAAGCTAGATAAGCAATCATTCTTATGTAAAAGGCCAAAGAAATAAGAATGGTGGGGGCTGTGTGTACAGCAGTAAAGAAGCCAAAATATTGTACTGAAAAGAATTAGACAATTATGAAATTAATTGCTCTGAGATACTGTGATTCTATTATGCATTACTTTATTACTGTGGTAAATTATTTATACAAATTAGTACTAAACTGACTTGATGTTTTTATTATAGATGTGTATTATTTTATTTGCTTGCTTGTTTACATATTCATTCATTTATTTATCTATCACATTTATATAGCAGCTCATCTCACACAAAGCGACACTGGGTGGCATTCAATAATTGAATAAAATAACAAATAGATAAAAACAATAATTATAAAAGACAAAAAAGTGATTATTAAAATGCAACATTATCAAAAGTTTAAAAATTTAAAATTTTAAAATATACAAACCCCATTGAGAGAGCAGAATATCAATCATAGTGGAGCCATCTAAGAATGTCTCCGGTTCCCAAAGACCCCCAGGCCTGATGACACAACCAGGTCTTGAGAGACTTTCTAAATGATAGCAGGAAAGGGGCGAGCCTCATTTCAGGGGGAAGAATGTTCCACAAGGAGGGACCCATGGCAGAGAAGGCCCGCCTCCTGGGACCCACCAAATACAAGTCCCTGGCCTTTGGAATGCGGAGCAAACCTTCCCTGCCAGATGTAATGGGACGGGCTGATGTGATCAGGGGGAGGCGGTCCCTCAGATAACCCAGCCCCATGCCATGAAGGGCTTTAAAGGTCAAAACCAGCACCTTGAATTGGATCAGAAAGCAAACTGGTGCCCAACACAGCTCTCAAAGCAGAGATATAATATGTGCTCTTCTAGGAGCACTCCTAACTGCCAGCGCTGCTGCATTCTGCACCAGTTGAAGCTTCCAGATACTCTTCAAGGGCAGCTCCATGTAGAGTGCATTATAGTAATCCAATCTGGAGGTGACTAGGCATAAGGGACCGTGAGTAGAGCTTCCCTATCCAGGAAGGGGTTCAATTGGCGCAAACACGAAGCTGTGTGAAGGGCTCCTAGCCACATCTGTCACCTGCTCTTCTAGCAGGAGTCACAAGTCTAGGAGGACCTGCAAATTGCACATAGGTCTGTCCAGAGCAGTGCCACCCCATCCAGCACCAAAGATGGTATAGTCCCAAAACCAGCAGGACCCCGAACCCAAAGCCACTTAGTCTTGCAAGGGTTTAGTTGAAGCCTGTTATTCCCCATCCAGACCCTCACAGCCTCCAGACACTGGGATAAGGCATCCACATCATCACTAAATTCGCCAGGGGCAGAGATGTATAGCTGGGCATACTGATGATACCTCATCCTGCGGCGACAGATGAGCTCATCCAGTGTTCCCATCGAGATATTAAATAGGAGAGGGGAGAGCACTGAATCCTGTGGCACCCCACGTAGTAGGGGCTGAAGGTGGGACTTCTCCTCCCCAATCATCTCCGACTGGAATCAGCCCTGGAGAAAGGAGGCAAACCAGCACAGCATTGTGCCGTCCACTCCCAGTTCCCTGAACTGATCCAGAAATATACCATGGTCAACAGTATCGAAAGGCAAGGTCAAATGGGGCAAGAATGGATGCACAACCTCTATCCCGCCCATGCCAGAGATCATCTAGAAGCGCGACCAATGTTGTTTCTGTCCCATACTCAGGTCTAAATTCTGACTGAAAAGGATCCAGATAATCTGCTTCATCTAAGGCTCTCTGAAGCTGTTGCACAACCACTTTCTCAACCATCTTACCCAAAAAAGGGAGGTTAGATATTAGATGAAATTTGTCCAGTATGGTGGGATCTAGCAATAGCTTCTTGAGGAGGGGATGCACCAAAGCCTTTTTAAGAGGCAAAGGAACAACCCCTCCCTCAAAGAAGAATTGATCACTGCTAGAGCCCACTCACATGACATCCCGCAGGCCGCTTCCACAAGCCAGGAGGGGCATGGATCTAGGGAGCAGGTAGCTGAGCTGAACCTGTCCACTTCCTCAGGTCCAACAGGTTCAAACCGTTCCCAGATAACTGGGCAAAACTCCACTCCAGGCATCTCCTCTGGACCTGTAACAAAACCAGTGCCAACTATGAGTGGATCCGAGCAATTTTATCTGACAGATGCTGAGCAAATTCCTCCGCACGTCTCTGTAAAAGGTGCTCTGGGCCCCTTTTACCCAAGTGGGCTCGTGTCACCTGAAACAGGGCTGCAGGGTGGCAATCTGCAGACTCAGTAAGGGTGGAGAAGTACATATATCTTCCTTTTCAAAAGAAAAAAATCCTCCACAAAGTGTGTACAATATGAATAGCATTTAATGAAAGTGTAATACATAACAAAAATGTCACAAAATTACTGCCATTACTTAGCATTACTCTTTGTAAACTTTCTTGAGTGCAGTTTTAGATAAATGATGGATTAAGCAGCTGGTTGAAGCAAGGAAACACAGACTTCGTACTCACTCCAACTTATCTTCTATGACTGCTTTTCCCCTGATTGTTTGAAAGTAGTTTCCTCTAATTCAGTTAATCAGCTTCCACTGTAGTTCAAATGTACATATCAAATAGGTGCAGAGAATCAACATGAATGCATGTTGATACTGAAGGTATTGATATTGAAGTGGTGGATAGCTTTTGCCTTTTAGGATCAACTATCAACAGTAAAGGAGCCAGCAGTCAAGAAATATATTGTAGATTAGCACTTGGTAGAGCAGCAATGAAGGCCTTAGAAAAGATATTCAGATGCCAGGATGTGTCTACAAAGATCAGAATAGTGCAAGCAATGGGACACTCTATGGAAGCAGAAGTTTGAAGACGTGAGATATTGACGCTTTTGAACTTTGGTGTTGGAGAAGACTCCTGAAATTACCGTAGACAGCCAAGAAAACAAACAAATGAATCTTCAAGTATATCAAGCCAGAGTTCTCACTCAAGGCACAAATCACTGGGCTCAATGGAAAGAGAAAAAGAGGATGAACAGCAGCAAGGTGGATGGACTCAATGACATTGGTAATGGGTGTATATTAGAAGACCTGATGGTTGAGAATAGATCTTCCTGGAGAAAATCCATGTGGTCACTAAAAGTCATTGCTTGCAACTGACTTGATGACACATAATCTGTTCATCAATCTAACATGTATTTTTCTCTGTTTGCCACGTTCAGAGACCTTGGCTTAGGACTTCTTTTAGCTTCTACTTTTATTGTGGAAGGACAGCTCAGAAGTGAAGTGAAAAATCTGAATTAAAATCCAGGAATTTTAATTTCACTGATGTTGATATTTTGATGCAAAATTTGATTGGTTAAGTTTCTAGAAAATTTTCTTATGGATTAAGACTAGATATAAAGGAAAATCTTATTAAAAGTCACTCTGCTGGCAAATGCACCCAAAGATATAAAGAGTCCTGAAAGGTAATGAAGAAGTATGTATTTCCACCCCTGCTCAGATCATTCTTGTTGGGAAGGATATAACTGTCCATGAATCCAAACACTGCCTGTCAGTCTTTCTGTCCTCCTAGCTTAAGCACATTTCATGTGTAGTCCAATGCCAGCTAAACACTAAAATTGGACTCAGTGACTACTCCCATCAGCAGCAGCAGCAGCAGCATCACCAATTCACAGCTTGAAGCGATGATTACTGGAAGAAGATATTATATATATATATTTCTATTACTAGGCATTAAATACTACTAAGTATGCATGTGTATTCCCCAGGAATGATATCCACAGCTTTATTGCTATTTTTTAGCATGTTGAGTGCAAACATTCTGTAATGAAAAGATCAATCTTCTCTCTCCCAGTACCATCCCAAGACATTATCCCTGAGAGATTGTTGCCAAAACAACCCCTGAATTCTTTTCCTAGTATCTCTGCAAGCTGCACCTCCCTTAACTGCTCAATGGAATCTTTGAAAGAGAGTCCTCTGGCATGAGCAATTGGGCACTGAGGATATAAACCTAACAAGAGCTTGGACTTTTTAATGAAAATGCAGGGAAAAGGTTTCTCTGGGACACTCAGATCCAGGTCATTATGTTTAAATTATTTCTGGCAACTTTGGTTGGCTTGAAGGAGAAGCCTTCATCTGTATCATTTTTTATCATCACCCCGCTATTTTACTGTGCCCCAGCTGCATTTTCTGAATGGTCCAACAGGATTCTTGGAAAAATACCTTTCAGTTTCTGCACTATTTTTCTGGGGGTTATTTCCCTAAAAATTTCTAACAGTTCCCTCTTTATTTGTCCTGTCTTGTGCAAAACTCAGCTGTAGTTTGAACCAGTTCTGCTGTTTCTTCTTTCTAAATCTTTGAATGTTTTCACTATGTCTCATTTATTTTTCACCAGCAGTCAAGCATACCAACTGGCGTAGCTTCTCAAATCTTCTATTTCTCTAATATCACCTTCCCTTCATGCCAGTATACATTTTCTTCCTCTTTTTTCATATTAAGATATTTAGTAGTAGTATACCAATCCAAGTCACAGCAGATGGCAGCACATAGCAGACCATGGCTGATCTCAAAAAAACTAAGCAGGATTAGATCTGGTTAGTAGTGGGATGAAAAACCTGCAAGTAATCCCAGTAGTACAAACTAGGCTGTGAAGTCAACAAAGGTCTTGCAAGAAGGCTCGGATAAGCCACTCCTGTGTTGTTTCCAAGAAAACAACATGGACCTGTCCATATAGTCTAGCCAAGAAAGTTTTATCTAAGTTTTTATTCCAGTACAGAAGTGAGAATGTTAGCCACTTTTTTCTGTAACTGAATAAATGTTTCTGTAATATGACCTTTGATCAGGTTCCGTTAAAACATTTATATGCAAATCCCACCCCCACCCCCAGCAATCATCTGAACAGTGTGATTGTTGCTCGTGGGTGTGTTTAATGGATGAATTTCTTTCTAAAGAAATTGGTATAGATGTCAGCCATTGGTGATGTGATCCCTTAACCATTATGCCTCAGCATGTGTGTGAAGTTCAGGAATATATCTGAAAACAAACACATTTTTCTTATAAGGCATCTATATCCAGGAAGCTGTCCATATAGAGAATATATTCAGACTTCTTTTTTTTTATCTATATTTGACATAGATAAACCACATGCCAGAATAGGCAAAATCCAAAATCTTATTCAGCTGTATAAATAAACTGGATATGCAAAAGCTAAGGGGAAAAATAATCTTAAGAGCTAAAGAGCACCTCTTATCATCTCTAGAAGTGTTTTCAATTAAGAAAATAATCAAGGTCAGAAATGGTGAATAAAAGGACTGAAAAACTGGAATTGAAATCCAGTATTTATTTCAGTTTCACATTCTAAAATATCATCTACTATGTCTGTTCTGAAATATCAACTGTTTCATCAGATGCATCTGATAAAGCTTGGCTTTAGTGCACAAAAGCTTATGCCATAATAAATCTGTTAGTTTTAAAGATGCCACAAGATATTTTCAAGAACGTTGCTTCTTTTCATATATGCATTCCCATTTTCATAACAATAATGGATTAATGATAGAGAACCAAGAATGCCCAGACTTATGGGCTGAATCCTTAAGGAGGGACAGAAAGAAAGAGAAGAAAGGGATTGGATCATAACACTGATGGGGCAGTAAGAAGGATCTGTAAAGAGTATGAAAATGGAAGTCTCACCAGATGCTCTCTCAAGGTTTTTCTGCTTACCAGATCAAACCTATTTCACAAGATATTGATCATCTTCTGCTTTCTTCCTATTAAATTAAATTATTTAAATAGCTGATTGAAACATTCCATTTTGGCCTGTGTGATAAAAAAGAAGCCAGCCAGAAAACATGGCAGCTGGCTTTTTCAGATGTTTACCTTAAACACATTTAATTAAGAAACCATTTCTACTTGTTCTAGCTGTACTTTGAAATGATTTTATCTGGGATGATGTAAAAAACTGCCACTCAAACTAATTAGAAATTTTCATTAAATTTCAGCTGTAATACTGACAAACCTTCAAGTAGAGCTCTGATCTTTGCATGTATATTTTCCACGCAATGGCAATTTGCATGCATACAGGCGAATACTCCCTCATCTGTGGGCTTCTCCACATCGGGGGTAGGTGGCGTTTAACAGTTAGATCCTTGAAAATGGAAAAAAACACAAAATGGTATTCAAAGAAAAATATTCAGAACTATATGCCAAGTACCACATCTTTCATGGATGTGATACTTGGCATATAGCAGGTTTCAGGCATTAAAAAAATTCTTCAAAGCGACAAAGAACTTTCTGAATTGCTACTTTTTCTCAAACAATTATCTTAATGCAACATAAAATGAACACTTGTTATCTCTGGCATTTACTAAGTTATTACTCTAAACTCAGAGATACCACAAAGCGTCTTTACAGGTAGTCATTTCTGCTGACTGCCAGAATACAAGCAATACAATCTAGTTTATTTTAATGGCAATTAAGTACATCAGAAGTACTAAAGTGGAAAAGAACTTAAGAGGTACCAAGAAGAACCAAGCTAACAGCCGTCCAGAAAAACCCAGCATTATGTTTCAACAGTGACAATGCAATCAACAAGTATTTAGAATAGTGATACAAATAAACTAACGCCAAAAGGAAGAAAAGTATCTATGTAATATTAATATACAACTAGCCTAATCCATTACCACATTATGAAATCTAGAAACATACTGCACCATCTTCTTATATCTACAACATAAAGAGATTTCAAAAATCAACAAAGAACACATATCTTGAATCCACTCTTTGATATGTGGAGCACCGTCTTTTTTCTACCTGCACGGAATGATTGTCTTACCCAGTTCCTTGGCTCAATAAAGCCAAAGTTCTTCATAAAATATCAAATCCCACATTTTGGGAATAACAGCATCATGTTTTATACCTTTAACAACTATGTTTTTTCACAGGATTGTGTTAACGTATATAATAACTTGAGATAAATTCATATGAGTTGTTTTACAACAACAACCCCCCAAAATCCCATATCCAACTTTTTTTAAAGCATACTTTGGGGAGACCAATAAACAGAAAATAAAATTTTCTGATGAATTAACTTCATTCTTAAATCACAAGCGTATTTAACATTTCTTGTGCCCATTGATTTTCCAAGACTGGAAATTCCAGTTCCTTATTTCATAGATCATAATTGTTGTCCGTATTAACTATTATATGCTTTGGTTTTGCATAAAACTGAATTATCAGTATTATTTCAAGTACAGCATCTCCTAAACATCCAAATATTTTAGGTTCCTCTGAAGCTGCTAAAACATCTAGACCATGTTGTTTTAACAATACATGCTTTAATTGTCTATATTGCTAGGTAAATGAATAAGTTCTATTCAAAATATAATCTGTCAAAATCCTTAAAATACTCATCGCTCATCAGTTGATTCAAGGTGTTAATCCCATCTTCTATAATGTCAATTTCTGATGTGAATCAGAATTACAATTTAACCACTTTGTTGTTAATGCAGTAATGTGTTACAGCTCTCAAAGTTGGGAAAGTCAAGTTTTGCTTACTGTAAGTTGACCCAAGAACTTATCAAAATTTCAAAGGAGTCACATACTGATTCTCTTAATGAGCTCAGAAGGGATAATAATCAAGAAAAGATTCATTCCACATGACTTTGGATATTAAATAAAAGTTCAATGGTAAAGTTAAAATCTGGAAGATTAAATACAGCATCCTCATAAATCAATCTCAATTTAACCAGAGAGAATCGAGGGGTCTTGTGCTTTCTCAATATTTTAACTACCTGTGTAAAATATCTAATAGGAATTGATACAGAAATCCCTCTTAAAATGTACATCAGTCTAGAGGTTGTATTCATTTTAGTTACATTAATCTTAGCCCAGAGATTCAAAGGTAATTCTAACCAATGATTTATATCCAATATAATCCTGTATATGCATATAGGCATATTGAATTCAATGTGCTTTTCAATATTTGGGAAAAATATACTCCCTACTATTTTATACAAGCCAAGCAAATTATAAAAACTCAGCTTCTTACAGTAATGTATAGATCATTTTGATCCTAGTGGAAGAAGTTAGAATTCTTTTTCCAGTTAACAGAATCTAAACCATAGTGTTTCACTACTTTGTTTTAAATCTCTGGCCAGATTTTAAATGTCAGCTGGTATAGCTCAACAGCTTAGTACAATACATATTCCATAAGGCAGACCAATTCTGGCAATATCCTCATTCAGATAGGAAACCATGTAGACATGTGGCAACTGCAAGGCCCATACTCCTCCCCCATTTCTCTTTAAGTGCATCACCCTTACTGTTTTTGGACAAGCCAAACCTTTGAAAAAGGGATTGGCCGAAAAAGAAAATGTGGGGAGTAAGAAAAAGAAGACGCGGAGGGAGGGGGGAAGTAAGCAAGAACTGTGGCTTTGGAGCAAAGCCCCAAAGATGCTGGACCTGAGCTAAATGATGGATGCTAAGCAAGGTGACACTTGGAAGGAGAGACATCAGCAACGAGAACAGAAGAAATCAGCCAAGCTGCTGAATGCAGCCCAAGTTCTTGCTATTTCACAGTGCCCAAGGTGCTGGCAAGGAGCAGAATTCTAAACTCTAGTCTCTTTGGAGCCCCAGGCATTGACAGAAAACCTGGGCTCTGGTGAGAAGCCTTGGATTGGTGAGACAGAGCAGCATCAGAGACAGAGCAGACCACTAACCACCCCCAAGTAAAAGCCCAGGACAGTTGCCAGAGAGGCCAATCTCAAAGATATCAGTCTTCCACTCAACACCCAGTTGGCCAGAGGCCGCACAACTGACAGACAGTGTGGGTTAGGAGGGGCCAGCATAAGCGAAAAGAGCCAGATAACAAGAGAGTTAAGAAGTTGAAGCAAAGTGTATAGCAGAAAAAGTATCCAGGAATTTAAAATGGTAGAATATTATATAGTCAACATAAAATAGGTATATAGTAAATAGATAAGACAGAAGGTAGAAATGAGAACACAAAATAGTAAAATAAAGTAAATTAGTTTCTAGAAATAAGAAAAGAGAAACTTAGAGCTCCAGGTCATGGAACAACAGAAGAGATGCTAAAGCATTGTTGGAGGCAGACAAAGAATGAATCCAACCAAGCATGAGTTGGATTCTGACTGTCAAGGCAACTCAGTCAAGGAAACCAAGTATTGTCTTGCTTGGTTATCCAGGAAGAGTTTGATCCTGTAACTCCTGAGGAAGTGGGCATGGTCCTTGGATCTGTTAACCTGACTACCTGTTTGTTAGATCCCTGTCCCTAACCTTCACATATAGACTACTATGTAATGAACTCTTGCCCTTGGAGACCACCCAAAAGCTTCAACCAGTCAAAAATGTGGCAGTATCAGCAGTTATGGGCACATCTCAATATGCCCATGTAACACCTCTGCTTTATGAACTGCACTGAATACCAGTAGGCTTTCGGGTGCAATTCACAGTGCTGGTTATCACCTACAAATTCCTACACATCATAGGTCATAATTATCTGAGAGAACATTTCTGTCCTGCTGTATCAGCCCTTCAAGGTAGGCCAGGTCAGGAAATAAACACTGCAAGCACTACTGGAACTCTATTGTTGGATATAATAACAGAATCTTGTGAGCTGGTCAGAGTTTCTCCTTTATTATCTGTTAACAGTTTTTCCATTCCTTTGCCAACATTATCTCTGCAATCCTGTATGTGTTGTTTCTGCCTGTCCTGTAAGAATGGACAGAATCGACATGGTCTGGGTCCCATCCATTACACAGTGTCATCTGATGGGACCCAGGAAGGATTGAGGCACCTGTCCTCTGGAACAGCATAAGATTTGAATAGCTCCAGTCCTGCTCTCCTTTTTAAATGAGCCTTGAAGACTCTTTCCCCGGTCTTGTGGGGTTCTGATTTCTGTTCCACTGTGATGACCATCCTCCTTTTCTGTCTTCTGATGTTGTTCTGTTTCTTTGGTTTTCAACTGGTATACCACCCAGAGTTGCTGAAAAGTTGGACAGCTTTGGAAATGTGAATAACATATAAATAAATAAAATAAAACAAGCTCTTCCTTTGTAAAGAAATGTTTTTGTAACCCCTTTTCTATTTAGAAAGAAAACCTTTATAACAGAAACATGTGTCTCCATGTCTTACGAGGTTATTATCTCACAAACAGAAACTACACCAGAATGGCAGACTCTTCTTTTGCAAGTATTTGAATGTGCACAGTGTTACAGAGTGATATTTTGACAAAACTGCTCTGTCTTTTCTTGTTTTAATCACGTATGAGAAAAGGTGTTGCAGCAGATGACAGTGCATAGCTGAATGTCACTGATCTTGAGACCCACCAGGAAGTTCCAGGACTGTAAGCGGGACTGGGAAGTAGGACAAAAAAAAGCCTTCTTAGACAAAGACAATGACAGACCAATTCCATATTGTTGCCCAGAAAACTACATGGATATGTAGCCCGTAGTCACCAGAAATCAAGCTGGGCTCAAAGAAGTCTTTACCTTAAAGAGATGGTCATCATTCTTTTGTTTTATACTGGATAACAACTAATGATAAAAAGATGGTCATCATTCTCTTCTTTTATACTTGATAACAAATATTCTAAATGTACTTTCATTAATCCATCAAGATTAAATCTATGACAAATACTGTTAGGTCTCCTGCATAGCATTTGTGCAGCAAGAGGTTACAACTCTAAGGCATACAGCATTACATTTGTACTGTCCAGCTTTATATTGTAGGTCTATATTGTAGGTCTTTCTGTGTCCTCTTTTTACATGATGCCTTATTTTACCTCGCTTCTGATACTGCATGCACTTCCGGTAATAACCTGATGCTAACAGTAAATTATTGCGGATCCTTTTCACAATTCTAAAACTTCTAAAGCTTCTTGCACTCCTAATCGAACTGGTTGTTTCCCCCTTTCCTTACTTTTCCTACAGATATCCCTTCAAGCATATCATGTTTTGAAACAAAAGGAGGCACAACCTGAATTTTAGACCAGTTACTCTTTTTATTGGTCCGTACTGTTCTTTACATTACTCCCCATCCTACTGCTTTATCAAAACGTGCTTCTGATCTAATTCACATGTGAACTTGGTACCCCCCTATTTAATTGGCTTCATAAGATGCATATATTATAAAAATACTTGTGTGTTTTTGCAAACTAGAAAATGAAATTGCCTTTGTTTATGAAAATAAACATTAATGTTCCTAATCACTGGTAACAACTGCTGCTGTGCTGGTCTTGTAACAATTCGCTCGCATAATGGTACAGCAGCCTGCCAAATTGAGGTAATAGTCTGTCTTATATTAGACAACATGATATAACAACATTGTGGACATTTATTTAGTGCTTCATCATGAAAATAAATAAGTCCTTCAGCAGCCATTTAGCATATTTTCATAAGAATGAAGCTGATTTGGAATGTTATGAATAAGCTCTATCATAACCTGTATACATTTTAACTTTCAAATGAAGTTCAGGATAAATAGAAAATTGCATGTGTTTGCTAAATTGATGTGCAATGATAGTACACAGACTTAAATATTCAACTGAATGTTTTGTCTTTTCTCAGCATAAGCGATATAATTTTTTCAGAGAAATATTAGAAATTCCATAATCATTTTGGAATCTTTCCATATTATTCTTTGTCTCTTATTATCTGTATTTATTATCGGTCTTAGTAATGACAATAAACTTCTGGGTATTATATTTCCATCTGTATTCAAAGTAAAAAAAAAAAAAACCTATACAAGAAATCTGTTCATTCTGATTCAGAATGTCATTTGGAAGTCAAATTTATTGAATTTGTGTTAAGTTCTTAATCTAATATGCAGAGCATGTCCAGATTTATATGTGACAGAAAAATCATGCCATAATGGTTTAGAAGAGTATTTTAATGCACTTATGGTGGTAAGAGCATTTATCACTATGGCCAAAACTAAATCTCACCTCTCCCTCCAGACTGAATTTTGCAAACAAATAACTGGGTTGCCAAAGAAGAAACAGAATATAGTCAAGCTATATTTCTTTCAGTTTTCCATGGTCTTAACTGAACTTATCACCTAGTCCCTATCCAATGCATTACAAGAACATGTAGTTCAGTTCTGACGGTTATTTCTAATGTGTGGGTGGTTATCATAAGATGACTTTTCTGTTGCTTTTGGACAGCAAATACTGCTTTGCTTATATCAGCTCACAGTGAGCTCTGATGTTTGAAATGTCTCCAAAAAAATGCATTTGTTCCCTAGGATCCAGTGGAATGTCATATTACAGCATCAGAAAGAAGGACGGAGAATGTAGCATCAAAAGTGCAATACAGTGGCTAGAAATGAGCTTATCTGAAATCAGTGGAGCTTTAATACAGTGGTTGTTTCTTTTCAGGCACCTTTTATTGAAGCAGTACATGAAATATATGCCTTTATAAAATTAAAATCTGGGAATATATATATAGATATATATATAGATATGGATATGGATATGGATATGGATATGGATATGGATATGGATATGGATATGGATAGTTGTCAAAATTACCACTTTTCTGTGATGGGCAACTATACAAATTTGATAAATAAAAATAAATCTATAAAAATACATTACAATCTGCAAGTTCTCTATGGCGTTATTGTCTATCCTAAGATAGTCTAAATGTTTCAGGGGTTTAGGTGGGGAAACAGCGCCTCCAACATATGACATGTTTATGCATTGCACTAAGCACCATCTAGAAATAAATGAATAATAAAAGGAAAGTTAGGTGGGAGGACCAGTAAAACACAAAGTGAAAGCAATCAGGCTTATTGTTATCCTAAGACTGAAGCATAAAGTATTAGCTAGTCCAGTAAAATAATATCTGAAACACAAGTTCCATTGAACCCAGAAGAAGACTCAATCTATCATGTAAATATTTAAACTAATCAAAGAGGTGTAGGGCATTATGGCAGAGATAAAGAATCAATGGAAAGAACTAACATTACCTAACAATCGAACAACACTGTTAAGGCATGAGAAACCAAGTTATTTGCCAAAATGCCAAAAGCACAAATTCTATTACACTGTCAACATATGGGCTTATGGTAAAGTCCCCTACAAAGAAGAGGGCAAAAATAATAGCTGTAGTTATTGGTTGCATTGCTTTGTATGAATTAACAAAGAGAATATGGTCCAAAGGATTATGTAACTGATACCAGTGTAATCTCCTTCAACATAAAAGGGTTAAGGATGCCAGTTAAATGAAAAGCATATTGAATATAACTAAATACAGAATCTAACTTTCAAAAGGCAAATCAAAGGAAAATCAATTTTTTGAGAAAGTAAATAATAACAAAAGGTCTCAGTCTAATTAGAGATAAATGATGGAGAATGGTCAGAAAATCATAATTTGGGGAATAGGAAATGAACTGACACATGTAGAAATCTCAAGTCTCATGATAAAAAATGTATGAATTTATCCCCAACTTATACTTCTAGTTTAAAACTTTTTCAGAAGTTCAATTTTTGCTTTTAGGTCCAAAGAAGAGAATGAAATACACTTAATATTAATTCTCATTTAATTCCAACTGATGCAGTCTTTTCTTTTCTTTTCTTTTCTTTTCTTTTCTTTTCTTTTCTTTTCTTTTCTTTTCTTTTCTTTTCTTTTCTTTTCTTTTCTTTTCTTTTCTTTTCTTTTCTTCTCTTCTCTTCTCTTCTCTTCTCTTCTCTTCTCTTCTCTTCTCTTCTCTTCTCTTTTTTCTTTTCTGCTAAAGCCTCCTTTTAACACCAACTCTAGTTTGGCCGCACATTCTTTTTCAAGGCAAATATATCGGTATGCACTTGGTCGATGATAAAAGAGGGCATGTGGGAAGGAGATATATGAAATGTTTGTCACTTTTAAAAATTGTTTACATGTGTAGTCTAGTGCAGGAAATGGTACATACAAACTCCAAACAAATTTTTAAGAAATCTAAACAAATTATTCAGAAATGTCAGATCCTGCCTACAGCAAATTACTCTGGCTTTTTGCCAGTTTCAAAGAACTATCACTTGATTAATGCTTCTGTGCCGAAGAGATAAAGCAAAGCACACACAGCCTGTGAAGAAATATATGTCTAAATATAATACAACCAGCCTATTCATGTTAATATTCTATCCTGAAAAGACGTTTTCATTTATTAGTCCCCAAATTAACACTAAGCTGCAAGATTGAGCCTATTTGCCAGCTTTACCTTTGGACAAACCCAGCAAATGGTGCAACAATCTCTTTATATACACTATGTTCTGGATAGTGTCCCCTTTCATCCTGATCTGACACAAAAATTAAATGTTTTTTTTAGCAGCTGCCCTATCTTGAAAGTACTGAGCTACAAACAACAGTTGTGGGGTTTAAAATGTGTTACTTCCATCAGCTTGATCCTCCTTGAAAACTGTTTTCTTGCATTTATTGTCTAGTTGCTTTATGTCTTTAAGGCAAATGGAAATTATTGATGAAAGTGACCAGTTTAACTTGTAGTACAATTTGATGAAAACTGAAGCAATGAACCGTGGGAAATGAGTGCATCAGTATCATCAAACAATGCTTGAAAAATAATGAAACAGAAATATGAGGAATGTTAAGCAAAGACTGTGAAATAACATTGCTAATGTAAAAATTAGGGGAATCTATAACATCCACATCTTAAAGGTGTCCATTTGGGTGCAGTGGCTTTATTTACATACTCATTCTTCTGCAAGGAAAGTACAACAGGGATCCATAACCTCTGGGGGAGATGGGCAGCATATAAATTTAATAATAAATAAAAATAAATAACTTCTGAGCAACATAACATATTGAGTAAAGTACTGAGATTCAAACTCGACTTAACACCAATTATTTAAGAGAAATTCCATATTTGTGTCTACCAGTGGAGACAAAGCACACAGCTTCTTGCCTAATACATACACTTTGTAGGTGTTTAGTAAACTCGTGCCAAATGCATCCCACCCTTAGGCAAAAGGAAGAAATCCAAATAAACTATACAGTACAGGGAAAACATTGCAAAGAACAATGAAACCTCTGTAATTAGAAGATGCAATTTTTTCTGGAGGTTAGCAAATAACAAAACAATGGTTAGAAGAGGAAGAGAGACAGAGACAGAGAAACCCTTCATCTTTATAAAGCTATATGAAGACTACAATGAGCCATCTTCTGGACACTGCTTTATTTTTGTCTTCAAGTGGAGTCAAACCCAAACCAGAATTATTTTTTTAAAGATACCTTTATTAAGACATTCATTTTTCTCTTTGCCCTTCCTTGATATTTTGACACAGTATTTTAAGACACCCTAAAAATTGTCTGCAGCTAGTTGGCAGAGAAGCAGAGGCAGCTGAAGGCATTGGAGCTCCTATTCTGATGTCAGTGTCATGCCTAATGCAAGAAGCAACCTCCTCAGATGTGCTGGGATTATAATTTTCAGAATTCCCAGCTATAGTGATTTAAGATTTCTTCTCTCTAAGCAACCTGGAATGTTGATACTGAAGAGCAATTAGGGTATTCAGTGATATCTGAAGTTGTTAGAACAAATAATGTTTAATCTAATGCTATTGCGTTGATGATTTGTTGTAAGTTCCTAAACAAGGACTAGACAGCACTTCTGTTGGACACATTAGTTAGGAATCTTGAGAATTGTGGTTCAACACATCTAGAGAACACTTGTTTGGGTCAAGCTGGCAAAGAAAATACAGTTGATGAGCCATCTAAAAATTGAGCTTTTCCTATAAATAAAACTGTAACATGAAGTCCTGATTAATGTAAACATCCTCCTTTTATTTTACATTTCCAAAGCAGTATCCAGACATTTTGTTATTTCATCGGCACCATTGCTATGAATACATTTTAAAAAAATGAATAAATAAAAATAAAAGCATCTAATGGGTTGACCCATTACTGAGAAGCTAAGTAGACAGAATTCATCTGTTGTTTCCCCTAAAGCTGCTCATATGTAATCCTTTTTATACAATGACTTAACTGGTAAAAACTAGTCAGTGTTTTTTATCATTCAGTTGCAGGTCATTAGAAGGTGTCAGATAATTTTCTGAATTGCTGGGTTTATGCAGAAAGAGACAAAGCACCTTGCTTTCTGTTTTTCGAGAGCAGCCCAAAGGGAGAAGTCACTGGAAGGGCTAAAATTTCCCCAGGGACATAGGCTAGGATGTGTCAGGAAGTTCAGCCCAATTGGGTAAAGTCTGTCATAAATATCTTTTACTGGGAAATCCTTGGAAAAAGGGATCTGCAGTGAGGTTTTAAATTATCCTCCCTCTTTTTATACAACACTTGCCAAAGAAAACTCAAGAGTAGTTCAAGCAGGCAATTGTAGGCGTATATGTAGGCAGCATGTAGTGGTTAGTACTGAATACAGCAGCTCCTCCTCCATTTATCTGTTTTGTCTGTCCATATACCCATCATCCTGTTTGCAAAAAATTGTAGAATCATGCATTGGATAGGGGTTTGCCCTCTTTGCATCTTAAACAAAATTTGATACATATACGTGGGATTATTGGGAAGCATATAAACCCACAATGGAGGTCTAATGGGGCACAAGTTGTTTATAGCTCTGTATATATATTTACAGATATTTATATATTTCTATAGTTGTACTTACAGCTTACTTTTGACAGGTTTCCAGGAAATATCCATATTAGTCTATTACACTAAGCAGAAATCTTTTGTGACACTTTCAAAAGATATTATACATCTGGTAAAGTGGACTATGGTCTACAAATTTACATTATAAAACTTCAGTTAGTCTTTTGGATATCACAAACTCTTGTTTGCAATGATCTCAAGCTGTATCATGACCCTAGTTTTCTAACCAAGTGGGCAGATTCCCCACTGTAAAAGCAATACATTTCAAAAGAAGTGGCCTCATAATGTTACTAGTTGATTAATAACTACCGATCACAAATGATTCCTTGACTTTCAGTTGCTTCTCTAAAAACGTAACCCATTTTGCAGATGTCCAGGGTTAAAAAAGCAGTAAGTTGGTGGTACAGACAGGCGATATGAGCACCTTTCCACATGCCCCGATAATTCATGTTTAATGCATATAAGCTGATATAATGAATCTGACCTTAGGAAACCATATAGTGTAATTCAAGGAGGAAGCAATCTAGAGTTTAAAAATCATGAAGATTCGAAGTAGATGAGACTTTGAAACTACTTCTCAGAGACAGCCATCCAACCTACTAGATCACTGATGTTCAGTTTAAAAGGCCCAAATCAGAAAATACAACATAAAACGAGCAAGTGAAGTAGAGAAGTAACTTGTAGAAAAAAAGCTGCATAAACCTAATATTTCTGGGCCAAATGACATATAATACACAAGAGCACTAAATTCACATTAAAAAACAAAGCATCATGTGAATCTTGGAATCATGACAGCTAAACTCCCAATACATAAATTAATTATATTTGTTCTAGCTATGGTTTTAAATTCTTTACACATTACATATAAAAAGTTCAAGATTTATTCATAGAAGCATGAATGTAACCTTTTACAAAAGAATAATTTTGGAGGCCTTTTTCCATAGTTAGTTTGCTCCACTCAATATTTTTGTTGATCTTTTTGTTACTGCTGAATTTTTATTCAAGGAAGTCATTCCAGGATTGCATTCTCACAGCTTTTAAGCTGCAATCTTTTGTTACTGGAAAAAAAGTTGACAATAAATACAACCTAGAACATGACCCCACCAACGTCAAACCCTATTTGGATTATGTCTGACATGTCAATACTGACCCTTTACTTTCCTCCCCTCCAGCCATGCCGTTTTATTAACTTATCTAAAGTGTTGCCTTTATTAGATTTTCTTTCACATTTGATCTTTTCTCCATTTTATATCTTGAGCACAGAAATTCTCATCTAGCTCCTCACATTTTTCAGAAGATGACCAAGAGAATTGCTATCAGTCCTGGGCTGCTAAAATCCTGACAGCAGGAAAGAAATACAGAAAACTTTCATTTTCTGCAGGTATCTGGTGATCATAAGGATTTTTGCAGGTCTAGAGTTGGTAGCTCTAACAAAGAGGAACAAAGCTTTTCTCTCTTTTAAAGAACCATTTACATGAATGGTTAGCCAGTGAGCAGAGTACGGAGAACAAAAGTCAGAACTTTAACTGAAAAACAGGAAAAGTCATTTAAAAAGCAGAAGGAAAAACCTGAAAAGTGAAAATTAGAGAGGGAGAGAAAGCAAGCACTTCCCCTTTTGGTAGTGTTTTCAGTACCAGCCCTCTTTTTCCTTCTAACAATCAGAAAAATGGTAAACTGTTAAAAAGTGACATAGGATGTGAAGTTTGATTATGTAAATCCTTAAACACACTTAATAAGCAGGTTGTGTGTTTTAAATCAGCAATACCAGAGGTCATATTTTTCTCCCACTTCTATTATACAAACATTTTTCGGTAGAGTCATTTTGGTATATTTTGTCTGGACTGAAAGATAAAAAGAAATCCATCATGTATTTTCCATATCAAACCCTTAGGGACATCAGCTGTATCTGCATATATATCACAGTAAACAGTTTAAGCAGGCAACTTTGCTTAATAAAGAAGCAGTTGCTGTCACATCCAGAAGTTATTAAAGGGACACACAGATCTGTTAACACCCACAAGCTATTTCTTATATATTTTATTGGAGCAATTCCTTCTGTGGTAATTCTCTTCCTGAGATTTCTGAACAGCAGCCTAGGTAGGTATCAGAAGACTGGAGAATAGCCAAGGTGGTCCCCTTTTCATGAAGGAAAAAAAAAGAGGAACCCAGGAATTACTAGCCAGTGAGCCTAATGTCAATATCTGGAAAGATGGTAGAGCAGATAATGAAGCAGGCAATTTGTAAGCATCTTGAAGACAATGCTACAATTGCGAAGAGTCAATATGGCTTTGCCAAAAATAGGTCATGTGAAACAAATCTTTTCTCCTCTTTTGACAAGGTAACTACTTTAGTGGACAAGGGAAATGCAGTGGATATAATGTACCTCAGTTTTAGTAAAGCTTTTGACACATTTCCACACGACATTTTCATTGAGAAGCTGTTAAAGTGTGGCTTGGATGGAACTGCAGTAGGACGGGTCCACAGCTGGCTGTCTGACTACACTCAGAGAGTCAGCATTAATGTCTATACATCAAGGTGCACAGTAGTTATCAGTTGGGTCCTGCAAAGATCTTTGCTGGAGCCAATATTCTACATTTTTACTAATGACATGGATAATGGGATTGATGGGCTGTTTATCAAAGAAAAAATTGGGAAGTCTGACAAACACTGAGGATAATAGAATGAGATTGCAGTCTAATATGGATAGATTGGAGGACGAGACCAAGAACAAGATGTGCTTCAAAAGGGAAAGATGTAAGGTATTACATTTAGGGAGGAAAAATATAGGGCACATATACAAGATATGGGATTCATGGTTTGGAAGCAGTACATCAGAAAAGGCCTTAGATGTAGTCATTGACAACAAACTGAGCATAAGCCAGCAGTGCAAGGCAGCTGCTAGAACAGCTAACTCAGTTCTGTGTAGCATGAGAAGAGCATTGTATCAAAGTTGCATAAAGTCCTTATTCTTCTCTACTCTGTTTTAGTGAGGTTACACCTGGAGTACTGTGTATGATTCTGGGCACCAGATTTCCTGAAAGTCATAGGATAGAACAGGTTCAGAGGAGGGCAACAAAGACAGTTCAGAGACTTTGAAGCCATGCCACTGAAGATAGACTGAAATAACTTGGAACGTTCAGTCTGGAGAAAAGAGGATTGGGGGACATGATATTAATATTCAGGTATATTAAAGGGTGCCATAAGGAAGATGGTCAGAAACTATTTCCCACTGCCACAGAAACTAGTACCAGATATAACAGATACAAGTTTCAGTTCCCTCGATTTCATTTAAATATAAGGGGGAAATTCCTGTAAAATGTAAGATCTTCGTAACAGCGAAATAGCCTACCTACAGAGGTTGTGGGTTCTCCATTTCTGAGTTTTTAAGAGGATGCCAGACTGTCACCTCCCAAGTATGGTTTAATTGGTTTTCCTGCACATCCTTGTAGTCCCTTCTTCCAATTCCACAATTCTATTACTGTATTCTATGAATATGACTCCCAGAGACTTCCATATTTTATGAATATGATTTCCAGAGGAGAACAGTAGAGCCCAAACAGATGCGCATGAAATCATAACAATCTTTAAAAAAATGTAATTATTGTATCTTTTGTCATAAGATTGATAAGATATCAACCAAAGATTTTGTAAGACCATAACTTTTTTTTCCCTTGGGAGCTGTCATTTAAATATCTTAGATTACCTTAGAAAGTGCACACTATTAGGCTGGGGAAGGATGTGACCTCACTATCTGCAGCTCAGGAAATGATCACGATAAATACTACCATTAGCAGAAGTTTTGTTAAGACCAACACTGATGTGATTAAATAGGCACCTTTATGGGTTTCCTATTGTTTTTCTTTTGTTTTGCAATGATTTAAGTAGACTAAAGAAATGCCATAATAACTTTTTGTCATTAGGAGTTTGATTTATTTAATGTTTAATTGTTTGGCAATTTTTAAAAATAAGATGCCCAACTGTAAGGAAATGAAAAATAAAGAGCATGATTTGTTTTCAGGCCCCAAGATAATTGGATTTTTACATTTTAATACCAACACATTTTTAAAAAAGAGACAGTGGTTAAAAAGCATAACCTTCTTTTCTTGAAATTAATATACTTACAGTGCATCATATGTATACCTACTCAGAAGCAAGCCCTCTTAAATTCCATGGTTTACTGTCCCAGGATAATAAGTACAGAAATGCAGTTTTAAATGGTAATAAGCCTGGAATACATTTAATAAATGCATTCGTATGGAATATTTAAGTTTTGCTCCTTCATATTAGATTATATGAACAAACAGTCCAAAGCTATGATCACAATGGCCTGGATTCCCTAATTATTGCCAGCCATAGTTAAATATATTTAAATATATTGAATTGTTGGATGAAAAGAGGCTATAATAGTACCGAGGCTGACATAACCCTTTGCCAAAAGTCCTGCAAAACTGTCTTTGGCCAATAAGTACTGGGCAACTTTGCCATCGGTTATACATCCTTCTGTCTATATTTTTCCTGAGAAACTGATAACCCCTTTCACTTATTTTTTGATGGCTTTTTTGGGAAATTGCAGCTCCCACGTTTAGCAGGGCATAATGTATTTCAAAATTCTGGCAGGGTCCATTTCATTTATGGGACTTGGTAAATAAAGGGATACCCACTCTAATTATATAAGCACTGGGAAGTTTTCTAAAAAGCCCTGTGAATCTGAATAGAAAGAATTCAGAATACTTTTCCAGATAAAATTGTTTTGTGAAATTAACTAGAGACCGAGCCACTTGCCAAGGGGAGATGGAAGGGGAGGTATTCCGATCTCCGCTCCCCTCAAACAAATTAGGCTGTAAAAAAAAATTATTTCTTAAAAAAAAAAAAAAGTAACAAATGTATACCAGCAAAGGAATTGTGGTTCAAATCTGTGCATAATTTGCAGATGGAAGAATGGACCAAAAAGAACATACACAATAGCAGTGGTTGCCAAAAACAGTGAGCCTTTTTTATCATCTATTTTTCCCACAGTTATGAAACATGTGCTGCTTGCCCTTTCTAAACACAGTGGATATTATTCCTGATTCTTTGCCATGTGTCTACTGAGCAGCAATTGAGTTTTAGAAACCAATTTCCATGGTAATGCCTCACACATGGAAAGGGCTCCAGCCTACATCCTGTTGTGGCCAGCTTCAAGACTGAAGAGTCTAGCCAAATTTTTTTCTTAAAAACTCCTTTGTCAGTTGGGAGACCTTGCTGGATTATCTGGTGGCAAAAACACTATAAAAATATTGGTGGATTGGTCTAAAATTCTCATAAGTATCTTAATATTGGGAACATTATGGGAAATGAAAATGATGAACAGCAGTTCTCCAGTTTCATAGCAAGTGAAATAGCACAAGGAACATTCACATACTCTCTCCTGACCTTGACTTGACTGTTAGTTATAGAGCCATAAACCTAACTGATTATGTACCTGATCTTGCTGGGTTCAGCTCAAACTGATATTTGCTCACCGTTTGGCACCTGCTACCAAAACTTTTCAGGTAGGTGCAAGTCAGTCCAAAACACGACGCAGCTAAACAGTGAGAAATTGTACAATTGGCTAAGGTCACAACAAAGTGTAGCTGCTAGAAATCCATGGCTGTGAAGAGCTCAAGAGAGTCAATAAAAGTGATTATTGGAACCTTTTGACAACTTTATTCTCCCTTCCCAATTCATTTTGTGTATGTGTTTGTGCATAGAACAGACAATCATGTCACCTCCTACACACAATCATGTTTTCTTAATTAGGCAAGCCTTCATTTTTAATAGCCCGTCTCCATATTCATTATGCTATTATCATGAAGTATTTAACACAATGATGTGACAAGTGCTACACTCCAACAATACTCAGGTTATGTGTATTTTATTGAATATTTTTAAAAAATTACTTTATGTTCTACCTGTCAGAGGCCATCAGAAAGAATTTAAAGGGGAAAAAAAAAACCTTGAAAGCGATAGATGCAGTTTGCCCAGTAGATTAATACCGAGCTATGAACTTTTATCCTCTGCAGCAAGATTTCTATCCAACTGACACTGAAGTGACATGCAGTCACACTTACAACCAGGGGGATCCAATTTAGACAGTGTTCAAATGATTTCAAGCCACTCATGGGTCACAGAGGTAAAGTATGCATAAGAGAACTGGCTTTAATCAGGAGGCTTTCAGTAATGACACACCAGAAATGATGGAGCACATTGAAAATGAGCTAGATGTCAAAGGGGAGAATTAAATCCCTAACTATTGCTAAGTATCTTGAATCCTTACAGCATTTACATTAAGATTTTCACATGTGAATCAACAGGATTTTGTTTTACAGGAGAAAGGCATAAAAAGCAGAATTAGAGACAACCAGTGTAAATTGGCTGGAGTTCTCCAATTAACATCAGTTGTATAGCATAACCATGAGCAAATTTTGCAAAGTTCATCAGCTCAGGGTAAGTTCAGAAGAACCATTCCAGTGCTCCAGGGTGGGCCCAACTTCTAAGCGTGCTACTGAAATTTGTTCAAAGAAAAAGTGCATATAATACAAGAAGCTGCATCCATGATAGTTATTCCAATATTATTCTTGCTAAGAAAGAGTAAAACCTTTTCTGAGATTGAGCCTCACTTATGTAACATTGCTTTCCAAAAGGGATGCTTGATGTCCTTTTTCACAGCAAAGCTCTTCTTATTGGTTGTAATGTTGCAATGTTTTAAATATTTCCTTGCTTACAGGATTAACTGCTGCTGATTCAGTCCCCTCCCACTCACACTTTTAGTCTGTTGTTGTTGCTTTTGGATTGTATTGTGTTTTGCAGTAATGTGTTGTTTGCACTAGAATTGTAAGGTAGGCTGAGAGTTTTAGCTGAAATGAAAATTGGAGTATTAAATCATATGAATAAGCAAATATCACTTTGATGTACAGTTATAGCAACACTTAATATCAGAATTGGATTACTGGTCTCAGACTTCAAAAATGCAGGTATTATGAAATATAAGTTGAGGTCTATTTAAAACATGATGCTAGCAGTGTTGTAATTATTGAAAACTCTTCCAGGAAAGAGGTGTTCCTCTAATTAAATGGAATTACATTTGTAAACATTGAACCACTTTTTTATTTATTTACTTGCAGCATTTATATATTGCCAGCTCCACAAGGATCTCCAGTGGTTTACCAAAAACTGAAACATAAAATCCATAAAAAAGAATAAAACCACACTTTACTTCATAACCTAGTATCCAGTTACTCCTGTTAAACCTTGTCAGTTAAAAACTTTGCAGAAGAACTCTGTTTTGACAGCTTTCCAATCCACGATTAGGGGAGGCACCAATTGGATCTCCAGAAGTTAGCTTTTCCAGAACACTTTGGCACATCCTGAAAAAAATTGTGCCTTAACTTCTCCTTCACTTATCTCACATAAGATGAGTGGAGATGAAATGAATAACCTGGGTGGGTTGGTTCTCCCTGAAGTAGGCAGTCCTTCAGATATCTAAGCATCAAGCCATAAAGGACTTTATAAGTTAAAATCAGCACTTGAAGGCCTATTGATGCAGCACTCACAACTGGTGTTACACGGAAATTGTGACTCTCACTCATCAGTAGTCAGGCTGCTATAGTATATACCAATTGCAGCTTCTATGTAGTTTTCAAAGATAGCCTCATTTAGAGAACACAGCAGTAGATGACATGACTTGGAACTTATGCTCAGAATGTCAAAAAACCAGTTTTGTTTTTGTAGTACAACAGCATTCTTCACAATACTTCTGGACTATATGATTCATAGTTTACAAATATGGCCCTAACTAATGGCAGCTTCACCTGTGTGAAAAGTTTGGTAGACATCACTTCAAACCTCTCTTTTAAAAAATGATCCATACAAAGGATGAGAGAAGAGGAGGTTATGCAAGATACTTTTTATGGAACCTGGTTCCTTCAAATCAGCAGGGAGAAATCTTGCAAGTTGCCCAGAAAAGAGGATAATTCCATGGACCTTCATGAAAAAGGTCCAGGTTCAATTTCTGATTTCTACACAAAACAGTAGAAAAACTCCAGCTTAAACCCTGGGAAGTTAAAGCTAGTCTGTGTCAATAATACCAGGCAAATCTGATTTGGCACATGTTTCTGTGTTCCCAGCTAGAGGATAAAAAAAAAAGTTTGTTTCAGTCTCATGTTTTCTCAGATGAGACATATGGAACAGAATTGATCTATATTGCAAAAGTAGGAAGAATGGAATCTGTCACGGCTATAAAACTGAGATCTAGTTAACAGAGTGTCCATGTTTCATCATCAGAAGGCTATGTTCAATGTTCACTGTTTTCCTTCCCAGTTCACATAATTTCTGGAATATTAAAACAAAAAATATAAGTCACTACTTTCTGCTGAGATTCACTTGGTTTAGTCGTTAAGGTACTGGATTAGGAAGGTGGGAACCTGAGTTCCAGTCCTGCCTTAGGCACAAAGCCAACTGAATTCCTCTAGGCCAGTCAGTGTCTCTCAGCCTTAAGAAGAAGGCAAAGGCCAACCACTTCTGAAAATGCTGCCAAGAAAATTACAGGGACTTGTCGATGTAGTTGACAGGAGTCAACTTGACTCAAAGGTTTTTTTTAAAAAATCCTTTCTGTTACCTGGTGTAAGAACAGCAGCGCACCATCTGAGGTGCACTTAGATGTGATTCCCAGGCATGTCTGGGAATGTGCATGTATGTATGTATGTGTGCGTTTATTTTCATATTAAGGGAACCCAATAGTGAAAAAAATAAAAGTGCAGTGTTTATCTCCACAACAGTTAAATCATTGATCAAAACAAAAATGAACAAATTCCTACCAAAATATAATATTTTAATGTCATTGAAATGATTAAATATGTGAGTGGAGAGTATTCATAATAACAATTCTTACATTAAAGTGTGGTTAACTGCTTTTTGGAGTGTGGCCTCCACCGTGCTGTTCAAAGGCTAAACGTGGTCTAGAAAAAAAATGCTTTATAATATTTAAAGTATTTTTAGGTAACACTTCTATCTTTAATCAATTTACTGTGTTGCTCATAGGTACATAGTAATTCCACTATATTATTCATATATCCACATATCTTTCAGGCTGCAATTCTTAGTACATTTACTGGGAAACAAATTCTACAGATCATAATATATAAACACACAGACATAGATGTTATAGAGGGTAAAATACAGTAAATTCACTTGCTTGTATGCAAACCAGCTTAGGATAAGAGTGCTAAAGACTCACACATAAAAACATAAAATTACTTTTTTGGCTTGACAGTCACATTCAATCATATGTCACTTAAATCTTGTTTTCCTCAAAATAAGCCTACATTATTTTGTTCAACCTTGGTGGCCATGGAAACCATTGATTTCTTTGTAGGTAAGCCTGTAGCATTGTGATTCTTTTCTTTTCTCAAAAACATTATTGTCCCATCTCAAAAGTTCCTGCATTATCTTTGCCCTTTATTCTCAGTTTTTGGTTACTGACCAATATTAAAGGTAACTACGTTTTTAAAAAAGACACTCCTATCAATTGCCCCAGACATTCCTAATCAACTGGACTACAATTTCTATCATCCTCAGTCAACATGGCTATGCTTTGTTGGTGATGAGAGCTGTAATCCAGCACTTTTGGAAAACTAGGAAATGAAGAATATTGGATTAAAAAGACATAAACACTATAGGCATCTACCAGTTTTCCAGAGGGAACCAGTTATTAGGTCTTCTAAAAATGAGAAATACAAAAATCATTCTTTAATCTGAACTTTCAGGTTAAGAAGTAATTTATATGTCGCAAATATGATAGAATATAAAATCCAACCCTTTAATATTGGATTCTGTACATAGCATATTTTGGATTGTATGATTTGGTGTTTGGACCCGGTGGAAGAAATGATGGCTTGTAAAGACAATGGCAAGGCAAGGTAGAGCAAATGGTGTAAACCAGATTTCATTAGATCTCTTTTTCTTTTCTCTTATCTCATGCCTTTCATTTCTTGTGCTCATTACCACTCATACCTTTTCTCTGCTGTGTGTAGTCCTGTTTATTCCAAAATGGGATAACATTATGGATCTATACAGTACGTATATCTCATACAGTTCAAAAGGAAGAAGACCAAGTATTAGCACAATCCTAATACATCTACTCAGAAATAAGTCTCACTGAGTTCAATTATCCTTACTTCCAAACAACCATTTTAGGCTTGTAGCTCTCATGAATCAAGCCATGTGTAAAGATGAAGTTGAAACCTCATATGGCTGCTAGCCAATTTGACCTGAAGGAAAATTATTTCCTGCTCCTAAATATAATGGTCCATTAGTGCAAAGCAAAATTAAAAAGCAGATTATCTTCAAAAATAATTGTTACTAAAGCACAGATCCTCCTTAACATCTTGTTGCAATATATGGCTGCAATATCACAAAGAAGTAATTTTTAAAAATAGCCAAGAAGAAGAGAGATTTTCCTATATAGGCTGAGGTACAAAAATCATACTCGATGCCAGCTTCTGCTCATGGAGAGGTCTGCTGCAGAAACAAGAGCCTTCACCACAGTAGCAATTCTTCTGCTGATGATAGTAGACATAAAGATACAAAAGCAGCCTTCTATCTTCTACCATTACTAGTATAACCAATTTTCCAAATGTAATTTCTCAGATTTCTTACATCTGCTTGGAAATGCCTCTTCTTCCTCCTCCTCCTCTACTACTACTTTTACTACTACTACTACTGAGAAAGTTGCCTGACATCTCTGGTTTGTTGCTAATTATTCAGCACTGGAATTAAAGTATGGGGGCTTGGAGAAAAAGACATCTAAATCTTCCATTTCATTGTGTTTTTCCAAATAAGAATTGTCCCTCCAGCTATTTATTGCCCCACAAAGTAAGAAGAGGCAGCATAATCCTACTGGGCAGCAAACTGGGAAATAGCACAGTGATGGGATTCAGCTGATACCAGTGTACGAAAGTTGGGATGGTCATAGATTTCTAGCATAATTTGTAGCTTGCTCTTTAAATGTCATTGCTCCTCCTTCAAGAATTCTGAGAATTGTTGTTTGGTGAAGTCAAGTTGATTACAGAAGGATATTAACACAATAAAGAAATAAATTCCCTGAGAAAATTGCCATTACAAAGATTTCAATGATCAAAGAGTAACAACTTGAAGTCACAAGAACAAAATAGCCCTTTTGAGTCAGGCTAAGACCTACCTTAGCTCAGCATTTTGTTTCTCGCAGTGTCTAACCAGATGTGTCTGAGGTGCTTGCAAGCAGGAAGTGAAGACATAAGTCTCTCCTGCTGTTCCCCTGCAGTTAGTATTTGGAAGCATGCTGTTCCCAATCTGGAGATAACATTTAGTCTTCAAATATAATAGCCCTTGATAGACTTGCCTTCCATGAATTTATTCAGTCCCCTTTAAAAGGCATCCAAGTTAGCAGCCATCACCACATTTTCTGGCAGTGAATACCACATGTTTGTTATGTGTTGTGTAAAAAATAGGGTTACCAGATATCAGAACAGGCAAAGGAAGACACAGACAATCGGAAAGGAGGACAAATGGGGGGGAAAGGGGGACATGCTCACTGTTAAGCTTTCTTGGCATCTGTGACAAAAATTACAGTAACAACTGCAAAAAAAAAAAAGGTACTTAGGCCTACATATATATGAAATTATTTTTTCCAGCATTAGAAAGACTGTTTTTTCAGCTACAGGAATGTTCTAGAGCCAGTTAGGAGGCAAAAGCCTTCAGAATGTAACTGATAAAGGTCTTGTCAGTTTCAGGCAGCAGTGCAAGTGGGGAGGAGGGTACTAATCAACTAATTAAAGTCACAGAGCAGAGCTTGTTAACTTGTGGTTAGCTCTTATTAGGGAAGCACTGCACCAGGGAGAAAAGCTGCTCAGGAAAAGTTACTCAAAAAGCCATACAATATTTGATTTTAAGGCTATGTTGGACAGAAAACATGACGACAAAAAGGACATGTCCTCTTTGTCTTCATGTTTTCTGTCCAACATAGCCTTAAAATGTCCTCCTTTTGCCTGATGTCCGGTAACCTAGTAAAAAGGTCCTTTCTTTTATCTGTTCTCCTTCCAATCAGCTTCACTGGACAATCTATAGTCCTAAGACTTGAGACAGAGAGAAAAACTGTTCCCTGTCCACTTTCTTCATGCCATACATGATTTCATACACCTCAGTCACATACAACCTCAGTTGCCTTTTTGTATACAAATGAACTCTAAACATTATAGCCTTTTCTCACAAGAAAAGGTTTGAATTTCCGGATCACAAAGAAACAATGTTAGAATGGATTGTGTAATACTATGAAATGCTTCAATCCATTTACCGTGAACACAGAGTGATTCAAATTATATTGTCCTGATAGCATTTAAGATGTATATATTACATTTCCATCTTGTATACAGTATCTCTTAGAGTTTAGAGTAGCTTACAAAAAATTAACCATATCTCATTAAAATGCATATAATTTTATCCAACATTTTATGGACCTTTTCTTTATTAAATTTATATCCTGTTTCTCAAAATGGAAGATCAAGATGTTTACCCAAAAATGAAACAAAAATAAAAGAAATAGAAAACCAACTTAATAAAAATCATTATGAAATCTGGGGTGTTGGCTTCCACATGTGCTAGGTTCCTTAAATGTATGTCTAGGTTAATTTCTTAACCAGTGCAATGCAGCTTACACAGTTCATACCAGTGACCTACTATAAAGTCTATTAGGTCATATCATATAAAATCTATCATATATCTGTGCTATCATTTCACCTTTACTTGTCACATTTCAGTCATGCCCAACTCCAAGGACTCATTATGTTTACAAAGAATGAAACCCATTTAGTGTCTGCAGAATATTATAGTGAAGTCAGGCATACATTGTAATGCATGGCAGAATTAATTTTGAACACAGATTTGCTCTATTTCAAGGAATTTTGTTTATTTTTAGGGTTGTGAGTTATGTTTTCTGGCCACAGGCAGCTCACTTAAAATGCATGTCTCTCTCCAGCCTTAGGCACTGAAGAAAACATAAACGAAACATAATTCAGGCTCAGAAGGTAAAAAAAATACACAAAGGCATGGGGGTGCAGGGCAAATCAAGTCGCAACAGGGGAGTAGTGGAAGCTCAAGAAGATGAGACTTGATTGTTTCTAGAAAACGGTGGTCTATTTTTTTTAAAGGAAAGGAGGAAAAATTAAATCCTGCCTACTTGCAAGAACAGGGTTGAGATCTTTTAAGGTATCTTATGGAACCACTTCATATAATGGTTGAACTTTTGAAAACTCTGAAGCATCCAACTGCTTTTGCTGATGAGATTAGTATTTATTTGGTATTACCAGTGATATTGCAATTCTTAAATAATTAACCTGCATCCAATATGTATGGAATTGCCTCCGTAAGCTCACTGTCCATGACTGCTTGCAGTTTAATTAGTGGAATAAATAATTTACACCCAAAAAGTGTGCACTAGATAGTACCAATAAACCTGATAGCACTTGTTCATTATTTGAAGAAAATTGGATGGAGAACACAATTCCCTCAGTACAAGCTACCCTGCAGAGTAAGAGGTGTGTTAGCACTATTGAATCCTGTAGGGAGCAGATGAGATTCCCAGAACTGTTCAGTTTGTGGCATTTGTCCCCCTCTGTCCTGATTCAAGTTAAAGATTTGTCTAAGATGTTAGACATGAAGCTGAAAATGAGATTTCCTTCCTTTTTAGATCCAAAGATAGATCAAACCAACAAACATAGATGCAATATAGACAAGACATTGGCAGTGGAATGAATATCAACCTTTTCTTTCTTACTTTGCTCCTTATTAGAGGAATGAAGGGGGAAAAAAAAACAAATAAGTGACAATCAGCCTACAGAAAAGACGATGTAGAATCAGTTTATACATCTTGAACTCTTCCTTCAAATGACAACATTCATGATGCAGAGAGAGAATGTGTTTTCTTACAGGGTTAATATTGCATTCTGATTTTTAAAAATGACATATTCTAAATGAATGGTCCAACATATGCCAAAGAAAAATAATTTTAGAATGTTCCTTGCATTGGCAATTTCACTAAGTGGGATTTTTCCAAGTGGCAACTTCATAGTCAGATAAGGGTGGGAAGAGCTAGAATAACTTTATCTGGTTATTTATTTGATTTTTGAACTGTTTATATATCACCCTCTACCTAATTAGTTTTAGAATAATTGACAAGATTTTACTTTC